>NC_081409.1:424414474-424766474 GCF_030272615.1 Cryptomeria japonica | reverse complement strand
TAAAAATCATGTCAAAATGATATAAACATTTACAAATTCAATCAATATAAATACATATAATGAACAACTTACCAATGGATGATAATCATGCCCCCCTTCAACATGACCATGTTGCCTACTATGTTTCTGAGCTATTGTGATTAAAAGTCTTCTTGTCTTTAAGCCCTTGCAATTATTGCAAGGACAATAACATTTCCCATCACCCTTTCTTTTCAATCTAGCCCACAATCTACCAAGTGTTTCTTTATTTTGTTCTACTATTATTGTCAATGGTTCCCCGTCTAGTTTCTTCAAAAGCTCTAGAGGCCTTAGACAGGGGGACCCCATATCCCCTATCTTGTTTACTATGTTAGTTGAATGCCTGGGTAGATTTATTCTTAAAAATGTGGAAGATGGCAATCTTAGGGGTTTGAAACCATCTTCATCCAATGTCACTTGTTCTCATGAATAGTTTGTTGATGATTCCATTACTATGGGGGAAGCTTCCATTTTGGAAGCTAAAAACATGAAGAAGGTGTTGAATACTTATGAATCTGCCTCTGGTCAAAAAATTAATTGGCATGAAAGTTCTTTGTTCTTCATCAATACCCCTGTTCAAAGGCAACTAAGGATTGAAAGAATTATTGGTTGCAAAATTTCTGAGCTTCCCTCTTCTTATCTGGGGCTTCCTCTGTGTATTAAGCCTAAGGATTCTTTCTGGAATAAGCTGGTGGATAGATTTAACTCAAAACTTGCTGGTTGGAAAGGGGCTGTCCTTAGTCAAGTGGGCAAAGTTATTCTGCTTAAAGCCACTCTCCAAAACCTACCTGTTTATGCTCTCAGTTTGTTCAAAATCCCCAGAAAATTTGCGGAAGCTATTGAAAGAATCCAAAAAAAGTTTCTTTGGTCGGGGGTGGAAGTCAAAAACAGAATTCCCCTTATTGCCTGGAATAAATCTATTCACCTAAGGCCTCAGGTGGGTTTGGTTTAAGGAATATTAGTTCCATGAATAAGGCTTTATTAGTCAAACAAATTTGGAGAATGAAAGGGGAGGAAAGAGAGTGGAAATCTATCTGGAAAAAAAATTATATTTATATGCAACCTTCTGAGGAAGAATTCTTAGATGATTCTTTTATTGTTGAAGGTTCGGCTATATGGAATGCTGTTCAATCAATGAAAAGCTGGGCTGCTGTTGGACAAATTTGGAACCTTGGGGATGGTAGGAGAATAAGATTTTGGGAAGATAAGTGGATATTGGACAAACCTCTGGAGGAAGTTGCAATCCTTAATGAATGGAAAGACTGGTCCAAAAGTAGGTTTGGGGAGCTGGTTAGAGACTACTGGAGAAATGGGAATTGGATTGATTTTAGTCAGTAGTGTTCGGGGCTTAAGTTCCTTCAGATTGCTCTCTCTGCTAAAGTTCCTAGAGACAACAAAAATGACAGATTGATATGGAGGGATACCCCAGATGGGAAATACTCCATTTCCTCAGTTGCGGCTATCCATAATGAATCTGTGGAAGAAATTCCTATTTGGGCTAAAGTTTGGAACAAGAAGTTAGTTCCTAAGGTTAATATCTTTTTGTGGATTTTCATCCAAAACAAGGTTTTAACCCTGGACAACCTTCAAAAGAGAGGTTTTTTTTTTCCTAACAGGTGTTCTCTTTGTTGCAGGGAAGAAGAGATTGCCTGCCATATTCTTAATCAGTGTACTTTTAGTTAGGAAATCTGGAAAATCATCTTAAGCAGGTGGAACTTGAGCTGGGTTTTTCCGAACTCCCTAGGGGAATCTTGGCAGCAATGGCACTGCCCCAATTCTAATCCTAAGATTGTGGAGACTTGGAGACTTACTCTCCCTAATGTTATCTAGAATATTTGAAAAGAGTGCAACAATAAGATTTTTAGGGATAAAAGTGCTATTCCTGAAGTGGTGGTAGATAAAATTTACAAGAATATATTTGAATGTATCTATGGTACTGATTATGGACCAGCTGCTAAAGAAGACTTCAAAGATAGGTGAAACTTCTCTACTACTACTACTACTAGCAAAGAGAAGGGAAGAGAAGGTCTCATTTGGTGTTTTCCTCCTCAGGGGTGGATTAAGTCTAACTTTGATGGGGCCTCTAAGGGGAATCTGGGTAAAGCTGGATATGGGGGCATTGTCAGGAATTTTGTTGGAAGTTGCTTAGTGGCAGTGACTGGTCCTTTGGGGAGTCAAACAAGTCATTTTGCTGAAGCCTCAGCTGTCCTAAACACCTTAATTATAGCCAAGAATCTTAATCATGATAAATTATGGCTCGAGGGAGACTCACTTAATATTATTAAGTATTTGAAGGGGAAGTTGGAGCCATCATGGTCAATTGAAAATATTATCATGAAAGCTAGGGAAATTATTGCTAGTTTTAAAGATATTATAATTCAACATGCCTTTAGAGAAAAAAATATGGTGGCAGACTGTTTGGTGAACCTAGGTGTTAATTCTGATTCCCAAATGATTTGGCACGGGGAAGATGTGAACATAAACATTAAAGAGCTCCTTAGAAAGGACAGATGTATGGGGAGGGAAGGACTGCATAATCATGACAAAGAATATGAATAATTTATGCCTTGATGGAAAGGTAATTATTACCTAGAAAAGCGGTAGATCCCCAACCATTTCTTATAATATGCCGTATGCTTTGTGGGTCACCCAGTTCAAAATCTTGAGTATCTACAGGAAA
This sequence comes from Cryptomeria japonica, assembly GCF_030272615.1. Taxonomy (NCBI): domain Eukaryota; kingdom Viridiplantae; phylum Streptophyta; class Pinopsida; order Cupressales; family Cupressaceae; genus Cryptomeria; species Cryptomeria japonica. The sequence continues at coordinate 424,763,776 of NC_081409.1, read as the reverse complement.
GAAGTGCTGAGTTTGTAGAGGAACAGAGTTGATAATCCGAATTCGAAGATGGGAGGATATTTAAGAAGGGAGGAACCAGATAATACGTCAACATGGAAAGTGTGTGCGAAGTTGGAAAAAGGGTCCCTCACAAGCTTTATGGAGAAGCTAGTGGATTATGACAAAGGTAGGGTAAATCTCGCCGTTTCCAAAATTTTTGAAAATTGGTGTAATGGATCCTTTAAAATCTATGGGGTTAAGTTCAAGTTGGACGCAGGCCTCATAGCTACTGTGACTAGCATGCCCCATACTGGGCTTAATTTTTTTAGAGACCTTAAAGTCTCCAACAATGTGGTTAATCTTTTCCTGCGGAAGGAAAAAGAGAGGGATAGAATTGGCAAAGCCACAGGGGGTTACTATGAAGCTGCTAATATCAAGAAAATCTGGGGCTAGGTTTTGAATGCTATAATGGAATATATCACGGTTGAGGGCCAATTCTCTAGGGCCCACACCTACCACTTTGTTCTTTTAAACCATTTCAGACACGACAAAAAGGTATCCTTGCCCTACTACCTTTTCAGGTCCCTCAATAAACATAGTAAGAATCCCTCAAGTTCGGTTCTCCATTGCGGGCTTTTGCTGCTCATTTATGAGCACTGTAAAACCCTCGCCCTACTAGAAAACAAGAGGTTATCCACCTCTCCAGGGAAGAGAAAGATGGAGGGAGACGATTCTGGCAAGGAGAAGGCGTCTTCTAGCAAAAAAAGAAAGAGTGCCCCTGGGATGGAAACAAAGGAAATTGAAAAAGAAGGCAGTGAAATGGAGACAGATGATTCCGATGGTGAAGACAACTGGAAAGATGAGGAGGTGGGTATTGAGGAAGAAAGTGGTGATAATGAGTCTGACAATGAAAGCCCTATCCACAGTGACTACCCTGGCAAGGACAACAACCATCCTATGGAGGATGTGGATTACAAGGATAATGAGGAATTAGATGCAAATTCCAAGAGGGAAAGGAACAAGGAACTTGAGAAGGATATGACTAAGGACAGTTTAAACGAGGACAAAGAAAGTGTGGATAAAGGGTTATTCCTGGATAACCTCAAAAAACTCACTGAGGCGAGACTGGATTATGACAGATGGACCTATGAACTCTTGAAGAACCTGGAAAAAAGGGGAAAAATATGGATGAGAAGAGGGAGAATGACGACAGGGAGCAAATAAAATGGAAGCAGGATATGGAGGAGAAGGTTAAATTGCTGGAGGAAGGGAGAGAGGCCATGAAAAATTTGCTAGGCATTATCCCGAATATCCTGTTAGCCGTCACTAAAAATTTGGAGGATATTGCTAAGGTCTTTGATCATACTAGCTCTCCTAAACTAGTGGTGGAACTTGACATGGATGATGAGACTATCCAGATTGGCAGTGGTGAAGCTACTTCGGTTGGTGGTGTTGCTAAGAGGACCAGGGCGAGTGTCAAGAAAGATGTGGCTGTTTCTGTTAAGGATCTCCCAAATCTCAGGGATAACATCAAATATCTGCATGGGATTAGCAACACCCTGGCTAATGCCCTGAAAAAAATCAATTAGTTTCTCTTCTTGGGTCTGGCTAGTTTTGTTGGCTTTGTGGGGCTTTAGTCGGTTTTCTATGGGTTTCTACTGGCTTTTTGTTGGCCTGTTCCTTTTTGTCTCTTGTTGCTTTTTTTTTGTTAAGCTCTGTTTGTAAAGGGTTTCGAGGCCTCTTCAAAACCTATTTTTACCTTAATCAAAAACATGATTTTTCTTTACCAAGCTTGAATATTTAGGTAAATTGTTGAAACAAGGCTCCAATCAACAAACCCACCCACAAGGCCTTCTTGGCACAATGTCTCATCAGGGTTTAACACATAACAAGGCCAACTTCATGGATACAAGGCTTGAACAAAGGAACAACATATTATTCAAAGGAATAATACTCTTGATCAATAGGATTGTAGGGAACAATGAAACCATGCTTCAAACATGTTGCTTTACACATCCACTCATGATATCAATGCACCTTCACAAGGACTATATATGAACTTTGGATTCATACTTTTTCCACAAGGATTAGACTCTAGGAGCAAAGACATTAAACCTTTTAATGCAACCTTTTCCAATATGCTTTTGTTTTGTAACAACATCCCATTAAGTTTGTGAACTTACTATCAAGGATCAGACTTGCAAATTTTTGTATGCTCATTATAATTGTTCACCTTCCACATGGATCACAAGGGGAGTCAAGGTACTTTTATGGATGTCTACATGCACTTGAGGCAACATTAAAAAGGTCCTTAAGGCCTATAAACAATGGAAGACTCCAAAACTTGGAAGAAGTCAGACTTTTAAAGTTTATTGCGAGGACATACCTAAATAGTCACAATTTGTTCATTATTATCTGACAAATCCATATAGTAAGTAATAGTACATCTGTGATAACAATCAGGGTTTTTTAAAATGAATACAAAGTGAGATACAACTGCACTTAACAAAAGAAAACTTCCAAACTGTAGCTGTCACTATTTTTGGGACAGTTTGACAGTGGCCTTCAAATCAGAGACTAGAACAACATAAAAATTCCTTGTCAAGTGACTGTAAAGGAATGTTTGGTTTACTCACAATATTATTTCAACCTCAAGTGCCAATTAGAATCATCAAATAGTTCTATAATTAAACATATTAGAACAATTGGCTAGAGAATCAAACTATATACCTGTCCACTGACCACAAATTAAGAAAGCGTGTGGTAACAAAAAAACTCATTGGAAATAGGTTGACTTTAAGTATTCATCAGAATAATGTCAGAATAGCAACAAAAATTCTTGTTAATCAAATTTTGATGAACGTCGGGGACCAGTTTAAAGAAAAAATGAAAATCTCACATTAAAGGTACCTGATGAAACAATAAATTAATTCACTTTCGTTGGAAAATTTCATCGGATTTTGAACTCAAATGAGTTAGTGTTCAGAGCAATGCAAAGCAAAATCTAGAACACTGATCAACTTGAACATCTTGAAAAACAACCCCAATATTGAACGTCATAACTTGATCAAATCAACATGTGAACCGCAAAAAGTTTTGCTGAATCAACTAGAGATACTTATCTCAAAACCCTTTAAACCACAATAGCTCAACTGCATACTTAATCTAACTGCAACACTGGAACATACAGAGAAATATGTTGACATCAATGACAAAACATTGTTCCAGCATACTTCTCAACAATATCCAACATTTTTCTTGTGTAAGAATGTTTCCATGCAAGGCTATCCACTCGAAGAAATTGATTTTAGGTAATAGTTGGGGGTTCCAAACCTTCTACCATGGTCCACAGGGTAGGTCGTTCCTTAAAAGTGCTTTGTAAGATGATTTAACTGAAAACTCATCTTTATTCTCCTTTTTCCAGAAGAAAATGTTAGGTCTAGGGAATAGAGAGATCCTAACTTTGTTCAAGTCTTTCTGAACCCTAAGAGCTTTTTGTGCCAATAATGGGAGATTTGTGCAGTAGAGCCTAATGTTATTCCATTTGCGGTGGAGAGAGATGTAATCCTTCACCAAAGTGCCAAAGTGATGCTTGCAGTGGGTTTGTAAATCATAAAGGCATGGGTTTGCGGTTAAGGGTCCATCTCCCAACTAGTTATCCTCCTAGAACCTTATGAGATTATCAACACCCACTTTCCACTAAAGGTTCTCCATGATGACACCTTTACATTTTAGAATATTGTTCCAGACTTTCAATCCAAAAGGTAGATCTCTCTTTGAAAGAATCAAAGGAAAGTCATGGGAATTGGGATACTTAGCTCTCATGATATAGCTCCAATTAATTTCACCAATATAAATCCATCATCCAAGTTTGGTAATTAGGGCCTATTTAGAGTAGGATTCTTCAGATGCCCACCCCGCCTAGTTTTTTGGCAAACAAACAGTGTTTGAATTGACAAAGGCCATTCATTTTTTAATCTTCCATGCATGTCCATAGGATGGTTTTTTGTATTCTCTCATGTTTCTCAGCCATGTAACCAGTAATTTTGAAGAGAGATAGGAAGTAAACTGGGATCCCTTGTAAGGAGGTAGCAAGAAGTTGGAGTTTCCCAGCACTAAGCTTCGGTTTCCACCCCACCAACTTATTTTGCAATCTTTCAAAGATGGCATTCAAAAAGTTTGGAGTCACCTCCTTAAAAATGAGTGAGAGGCCAAGATAGGTTACCATAAGGGTCGCACTCTGACAACCCATGATATGAGTGATCTTGTTTTGGAGATCCAAGGTGGTGTTGAAGAGATAGATACAACTCTTTCGGTAATTGATGTGTTGGCCCGAAGCAGTAGCATATCATGAAAGACAAGATTTCCATTCTCTAGCTTCAACCACAGAGGCACTTCCAAAGAGTATTGTATCATCCACAAATTATTGTAGGATGGAGGGGGGGGGGGGAGGGTGGAGGCAGCCTTAAAACCATTAATTTTATTTGTAAGGATTAGATTTGTGAAGTTTCTACTTAGGACCTCTGCTAGCAAGCTGAAGAGATAGGGGGTCCCCCTGTCTGATACCTTTACTAGCACCAAAGAATCCTTTGGGGGAACCTTGACCAAGACAAAGGATTTCACCATTTCAATGCACTGCCTTATAATATTGATGAGTTTATCCAAGAACCCCATGCATGATATAACCTTGTAGAGGAAGCTCCAACAAACCCTATTGAAAGCTTTGGAAATGTCCAATTTTAGTGTCATGCCTGGCAACTTACATTTATCCATTGAGTGGATGATCTCATGAGTGGTGACAATGGAATCAATGATTTATCTTCCCGGAACAAATCCTTTCTGATTATTACTAATAATCTTCTTAAGGAAAGGTTTAGTTCTATTAACCAAGATTTTGAAGAATTTCTTATTGACATATAAGTTATAAAAAAAATCATATCTTATTGGCATATCTTTGACAAATACACTTTGGATCTTATAAACCATTGGATTCAAAATGTTATCATTAATATTAATAAAAAATACAGGCTTTATATGAAAAACTGAAGGAGGTGTTCTCAAAGGTCAAGTTTCTTCAATATTAGGAATTTCATCAAAAAATTAATTGAAATAGGATAGATGGTGTACCTTCAACCAAAGTTGAAAAAGATGACATACCTTAGAGTTGAGATGCAGAACATGGTGTACCTTCAACTTGAGATGTGAAAGATTGTGTGCCTCCAACTTGAGATGTGAAAGATGGCTTTCTCCAACTTGACTTGTGGATGATGATGTACTTTCAACTTGAGATGTGGTAGATAGTATGCCCCCAATTTGATATGTGGTAGATGATGTGCCTCTTACTTTGGGATTCAATTTTCTCATTGCACATTGGTTTTGCATGTTAGGTCCCGAAGGCAACTGAGAGGGGGGGGGGATGAATCAGTTGTCCATTAATTTCAACCAAATATACTTTAACCAAAATTAGTGCATAATACTGGTAAACCAAACTTTAATGCCGGTAGATAGTTTAACAGTTAATTGCAATACCGGTAAAGTTTAATGCATGAAACAGAAAGACAAATAACATACACAACACATAACACAATTATTTGTACGTGGAAACCCTATAAGGGGAAAAAACATGGTGGGAAACCTTACCCATAATCAGATGATACTACTGTAGATAGTATGTGTGTACAAATGGGGTCTGCACATGCAAAAAGGCCAACTACCTAGAGCTCATTGCTCAATCATAAAATGGGAGTCACACTGACTACAATTGGATGGTTAAATCCAGTGATGATGGACTGCTCAAAATAACATCTTCATATGCTGGATTCAGTACTAGTTAAGCTTTGTTTTGCCCTCTTCAAAAGCCTCCTTGAATCTTGAATGATGTCTGCATGTATAGCTTTGCTTATATTCGCATATACCTTATTACAACCCTTTTCCACACTCTACCACTTCCACACAATCTCATAAATGAGATCTTACATATATACCAAAACCTAAGACCAATTGTGTAGGTCAGCTCACTAAGATATTATAATTAAATCAATTACAAATAAATCAATATGTGAGGCATGATGTCAGCTCAATGCATTTACAACAATAACAAATCATCTCCATAACGTGCCATGTTGATCTGGAATAGATAATGCTTGCCGGTCCATAGCCTTGACCTATTTGTCGGTAACAACAAATATGCAAACTCGATTGTACCAATAAACAAATCACCAAAACCAAGTGTCCAAACAATGTCTTTGTCATAACCAAGTAATCTCCAGATGATAACAAATCATCCTTAGTATCGGTGAACAATATAATCCTGCCGGTGAACCAGATACTGGTGACTGTGCATAAATCACTGAACATGCCAGTGAACATAACCAGAGATCTCCAAGTGTTCTCAAGTGTTGACAAGTGTTGACCTCAATGAAAAAACCAATGCAACACATCCATAATACCAACAATCTCCCCCTTTGGCATTGATGGCAACACAAGATGGAAAAACCATTTAAGTGCCAAAGCAGAAATGCCAAAAACCAGCCAACAATCTCCCAAAGAGATCAATTACTAGAAATAAAAATACATAATATCTCTCCCCCTAGGAATAATCTCTCCCCAAAAGATAATGTGTTTTTCTATAGATATCTCTCCCCCTTTGACATCAAATGACAAAGCAATACAAAACCAATTACAATCAGTTCATAGAACTTAATACAATTGTTATAACCAAATTTATTCAATCTACCCCCCTTGAGAAGTATCTCTCCTTCATCAAAGCCGGAAAAAAGATTTCTTTGTCAATTCTGCCGGTCTGATGCCATGCTCCAACTATCTAAGTTTCTATCGGTGAGGGTATAACTCCAAGCTGCTCTCTTAGATATTCAAAAGTTTCCTTAGGCAGAGGCTTCGTAAAGATATCTGCAATCTGCTCTTTAGTATTCACATAAACCAATTTCACTTCTTTTGCTTCAACATTCTCTTCTAGAAAATTGAAATTTTATAGAAACATGTTTAGTTTTAGAGTGAAATACTATATTCTTTGATATATCAATTGTTGCCATATTATCATAGTAAATGATTATAGGTTCATTGCATTTTACCTTTATGTCCTTCAACATTTGTTTGATCCATAATACCTATGTACAATTAGTTGTTGGTGCAACATATTTTGATTCTGCTGTTGATAATGATGTACAACTTTGTTTCTTGCTCAACCATGAAATTAGTCTGCTGCCAAGAAAAAATTCTCCACCGGTGGTGCTTTTTCTGTCATCTACATCTCCTTCCCAATTTGCATCTGTGTATGCACATAAATCAAAATTTTTATCTTTAGGATACCATAAACCAAAATTTGTAGTGCCTTGTAGATACCGGAAAATCTTTTTCACTGCTGATTCATGATTTTCTTTAGGATTACTCTAAAATATTGAAACAATACATACTGCATTCATAATATCAGGTCTTATTTGTGCCAAATACAGTAAACCTCCTATCATAGACTTGTATCTTGTCAGATTAACAGGTGTTGATTCATCCTTCAAAGATAGATTATCAGTTGTAGTCATAGGTGTACTTACCAGTTTAGAGTTTTCCATGCCAAATTTCTTAAGTAATTCCTTCAAGTACTTTGATTGATTTATGAATATACCTTTATCAGTCTATGAAATCTACATTCCTAAACAAAATTTTATCTCTCCAATCATAGACATTTCAAATTCTTCCTGCATCTTATTAGAAAAGTCTTTACACAATCCATCTTCTCCTCCAAAGATTATATCATCAACAAAAACTTCGATAGCCAAGATGTCATCATTAGTCACTTTGTAGTATAAGTTGCTGTCAGCATTACCTTTAGTGTAACCAAGCTTCAAAAGATATTTGTCCAATCTAGCATACCAAGCTCTAGGACCTTGCATCAATCCATATAAAGCTTTTCTTAACCTGCAAACCATATCTTTGTCATCTGTCAAAGAAAATCCATTAGGTTGTTCAATGTAAACTTCTTCTTCTAGATCAGCATTAAAAAATGCACATTTAACATCCCTTTGATATACTTTATAGTTCTTGTGTGCTGCAAAAGCTAAGAATAATCTGACTGCCTCAATTCTAGCTACTGGTGCAAAGGTTTCATTATAATCAATTCCTTCTTTCTTTGAATATCCCTTACACACTAATATTTCTTTGTTTCTGATTACCTTACTATCTTCATTAAGTTTATTTATGAATACCCATTTAGTTCCAATTACATTTTTGTTTTTAGGCTGGGGAACCAATGTCCATGTGTTATTCTTTTCAATTTGTTCCAATTCATCTTCCATAGCCTTAATCCAATGTTTATCTTCACATGCCTCATTAATAGTTGCTGGTTCAAATTGAGGAATTAGACATACCTCTTCATTTGCCAGTCTTCCTCTAGTCATAACTCCTTGATACTTATTCCCAATTATCTGACTTTCAGAGTGATTCAATATAATATATACCCGAGTGTATTCACTTGCTGCTGTTCTTCAGTCACTGTGGAATTCTCAGATGATGCCGGTGTGACTGGATCAACATTCTGTACTAGTGCACTTATAGTAGGTTCATTTGTGATTATCTCAACTGCCGGTTCAGAGTCTATAGACCTTCTAAACTGTTCATCAATCTTCACATTTTCACTTTCAATGTTTTTCTACAATCTCTTATTAAAACATCTACATGCCTTTCTCTTAGATGAATAACCAAGAAATATTCCTTCATCACTTCTAGGATCAAATTTGCCAATATAATCATCTCTCCTAATATAACATTTGCTTCCAAATATTCTGAAATATTTAAGAGTAGGAGTATTACCAAACCATAGTTCATGAGGGGTCTTACTGGTTTCACCTTTGATGTGAACTCTATTGAATGTATAAATGGTTGTATTGACTGCTTCTCTCCAATACACATGAGGTAGGTTTGCTTCTGATATCATGCCTCTAGCTGCATCCAAAATAGTTTTGTTCTTCCTTTCCACAACTCCATTTTGTTGGGGTGTCCGAGGTGTTGATAATTGTCTTTTGATTCCATTCACTTCACAAAATGTATTAAATTCCTTAGATGTGAATTTACCTCCTTGATCTGATCTCAAACATTTGACTTTCTTACTGGTTTCATTCTCTACCATGACCTTGAATAGTTTGAATTTCCCAAAAGCTTTTGATTTCTCCCTAAGAAAAGTAACCCAACACATTCTAGAGTAATCATCAATGATTAGCATAAAATATCTATCTCCTTGCAAACTTCTAGTTCTTGCTGGACCACATAAATCAATATGAATTAAGTCAAGAACATCAATTGATTTTTCTGGAATACTTTTAAAAGTTGCTCTAACTTTCTTTCCAAATTGACATTCCTTACATACCGGATTGTGAGGTTTAACAATCTTAGGTAAGTCTCTTACTGCCTTAGTTGTACTGATTTTCACAATGCAATCAAAATTTACATGACATAGTCTCTTATTCCATAACCAACTTTCATCAATATGTGCAATCAAGCATGTCTTCTCATTGTTATTCAAATGAAAGATATTACCTCTAGTCTTATTACCGGTTACAATTTCCAAACCAGTTTTATTCATGATTTTGCATTTACCATTCTTGAATTGTAATTGAAATCCTTTTTCAACTAATTGATCAACACTCAAAAGATTATGCTTCAAACCTTCAACATAGTAAACATTATTAGTATTGTGCTTACCATCAAAAGATATAGTGCCTTTTCCTTTGATCAAACAAGCTTTGTCATCTCCAAATCTTACTAGACCTCCATTGTATTCCTGAAAGGTTAAGAATTTACTCTTATCACCAGTCATATGATGTGAACATTTGGAATCAATAATCCATTCATCCTTTTCTTCAATTTTAGCTACTAGGGCTTGCTCTATCGGTTGAATAGTAGGTGCTAGTTGATCTTCTGTTATAGCAACAAAAGCCTATCCATTGTCTGTCAGTTCTTCATTAGAATCATCTGTAACTCCTTCATCAACATAGTAACATGATTTGTCTCTATTCTTCTTAAATCTGTACCTTTGATATTCAGGGTTAGGCTTATATGTTCTTTTAACTTCTTCTTTCAATCTTGCATGTCTATCAGGACACCTAGAAGCCATATGACCAATTTTATTGCAGTTAAAACATTTAAATGGTGCTTTACCTTCATACTTACTTCCAACTGGACCTTTAGGCATTTTCCTTGCAAATAGTGCTTCAAGCTCTTCAAGTTCTTCATTCTCCTTTCTAATTTCTTCAAGTTCTCTAGCATAGAGTGCTTTCCAATCAGTTTTTTCAGATGATGATGATGATGTTGCAGATGATGAAGCTTTGAAAGCCAAATCTGTCTTAATTGTAGCAATAGGACCAAATTCCTCAATTTCAAAAGCTGAAAGTTTTCCAACCAAAGTATCTCTAGATACTGATGCATTAGGCATTGTTCTCAATTCGTTAATAGTAGTTACTTTCATTTTGTATGCCGGTGGGAAAGCTCTTAAAAATTTAGAAACAATTTCATCTTCACTTAAGGATCCTCCACAATATTGTATACCCAAAACAATTTCATTAACTCTTTCCATAAAAGCAGAAATCCTTTCATCTTCTTCCATTTTCAGATTTTCATACCTGACCTAGAAGCATTCTAGTTTTGCAATTTTGACTATGGTATCACCTTTATTTAATGTATCCAATTTATCACAAATAGCTTTAGCAGTAGATCTATATGATAATCTCATGATTTGCTGATCTGACAGTGTGCTCAAAAGTGCTTCTCTTGCTTTGCAATCATTCTCCTCATCTTTAGCCAAGGTTGGTGGATTAGGTTGACCTTGAGTAGGAACAACATAGCCACTCTTCATAACATCCCATATGTCCTTTCCAATGCAATTCAGATGAATCTCCATTCTGATCTTCCATATACCATAGTTGGTTCCATCAAGCTTTAGACTGTCCTTCTTGAAATAGTTAGTAGACATAGGATCTCCTCAAGTTGTTAAACTTCTGCAAAAAGAGGACTTGGCTCTGATACCAATTGTTAGGTCCCGAAGGCAACTAAGAAGGGCAGGGGGGGTGAATCAGTTGTCTATTAATTTCAACCAAATATACTTTAACCAAACTTAGTGCATAATACCGGTAAACCAAACTTTAATGTGGGTAGACAGTTTAACAGTTAATTGCAATACCGGTAAAGTTTAATGCATGAAATAGAAAGATAAATGACATACACAACACATAACATAGTTATTTGTATGTGGAAACCTTGTAAGGGGAAAAACCATGGTGGGAAACCTTACCCACAATCAGATGATACTATTGCAGATAGTATGTGTGTACAAATGGGGTCTGCACATGCAGAAAGGCCAACTGCCTAGAGCTCATTGCTCAATCACAAAATGGGAGTCACATTGACTACAATTGGATGGTTAAATCCAATGATGATGTACTACTCAAAATAACATCTTCATATGATGGATTCAGTACCGATTAAGCTTTGTTTTGCCTTCTTCAAAAGCCTCCTTGAATCTTGAATGATGTCTGCATGTATAGCTTTGCTTATATTTGCATATACCTTATTACAATCCTTTTCCACACTCTACCACTTCCACACAATCTCATAAATGAGATCTTACATACATACCAAAACCTAAGACCAATTGTGTAGGTCGGCTCACTAAGATATTACAATTAAATCAATTACAAATAAATCAATATGCGATGCATGATGTTGGCTCAATGCATTTACAACAATAACAAATCATCTCCATAATGTGTCATGCTGATCTGGAATAGATAATGCTTACTGGTCCATAGCCTTGACCTATTTGCCGGTAACAACAAATATGAAAACTCGATTGTACCAATAAACAAATCACCAAAACCAAGTGTCCAAATGATGTCTTCGACATAACCAAGTAATCTCCAGATGATAACAAATCATCCTCAGTGCTGGTGAAGAATATAATCCTGTCGGTGAACCAGATACCGGTGAATGTGCATAAGTCACTGAACATGCCGGTGAACATACCTAGAGATCTCCAAGTGTTCTTAAGTGTTGACAAGTGTTGACATCAATGACAAAACCAATGCAACACATCCATAATACCAACATTGCATTTGTTTCTTTTATGTCACCAATTTCATATTTCTCTTAGCTTGAGTGGATGTTTCATGCTTCTCTTGAATGGTATGTCTTCTTCAATAGGGTTTACTTTCCTGCGTTCACAAAGTTTCCTCATTCCTTCTCTTTTGTTTACATTCTTATCTTCACACTAATTCAATGTTAGAGTCTTTGTTTCCTTGGCATGGTGAAGAATTAAATATGTATTATGAATAAGACATAGAGATTAGTTTCATCATGTTACTAAAGAGTAGATAAATCTCAAAATAATCATAAACTTAATATTTTCGTAACTTCATTAGGATAGTCATAGGTTCCTTAGGATAGACATAGGTTCATTTGGTCTATAATAACTTTTATAGGATATTCATATGTCCATTAGGACTATTATAACTTTCTTAGGAAAGCCGCATATTCATTAAGATTATCGTAACTTAATTAGGATAGTCGTATGTTCCTTAGGACAATCATAAGTTCATTAGGACTATCATAACTTTCTTAGGGTAGTCAGTTTATTGGGATAGTCATAGGTTCTTGAGGATATTTGAATAAGCTTATTAGGATTTTAATAACTTTCTTAGGACAATCATAGGTTCATTAAGACTATTATAACATTCTTCCTAGACAGTCATAGGTTCATTAGGATTGTCATAAATTCATCAAGATAGTAATAGTTTCTTGAGGATAGTGATAGATTCATTATGAGTGTCATAACTTTCTTTAGACATTCAAGGTTCATTAGGACTATTGTAACTTTTTTAGGATAGTCATAGCTTCATTAGTACTACCATAACTTTCTTAAGATGGTCATATGTTCATTAGAACTACCATAACTTTATTAGGATAGTCATACCTGTTCATTAGAAATAATAAAGATACTACTCAAATGATGATAAATAAGATTGACTTTTACTTATGTAATATGACCCTAGAGGATGGAAGAAGATTAACTAAGGAAAGTGGGTCTTCATTGTTTCTTGGATGCTACATATATTTTGTGATTACCATGGATACTATAAGAATGTGTAATATTGAGGAAGATATTATTTGGAGTAAAGAGATATTAAATTTTGTACTTTAGGTCAAATTTCAATGTAAGGTAGAAACATTAGCCATATCAATAATTTCTCTATAGTATAACAAGAATTAGGTAGCCAAAATGTTGAAGGAATATAAAAAGATCATTATTTAGGGCAGTGCAAGAAAAAATCACCGCAACAAAGACTACTAAGTTTCCTCATCCTTAAAATAATGTCTACGAAAAAGGATATTCTAATTTTAAGAATCAAATACATTAAACATAAATTGAATCTAGAATTCAAGAAACAAAGAAAGTTGCCAAAACAAAGAATGTTAAGGTGATCACTTTGAGAATTCTAATAGGGATAAACAAAGAGACATATATATATATATATATACAGAGAGAGAGAGAGAGAGAGAGAGAGAGAGAGAGAGAGAGAGAGAGAGAGAGAGAGAGAGAGAGAGAGAGAGTGAGAGAGAGAGAGAGAGAGAGAGATGATGTTGGATGCTAAAGGTTTTGGTTACCTTCTCATAGCTACCATTTCTATTGGGTGCATCAGAGGGATTTCCTTTCTTGAGTCACCTTCTCATCTTGTCAATGGCCATTTCGTAGATGATTCCTTCCTCACCCTCATTGAAGATGAAGACAATGTTTGTGTAGAATTACAATGCCTTGATATTTTTTGTTTGGATTCTAGGTCAACGATTCAATGGTACAAAACCTAGTGCTATAGGCAATCCTTTCTCCTAGCCTCCAATTGGATTCCCCAATATGGGTGGAAATTGATTAAACATGGGGAATTATTTCAATTTTTGGGCATTCCCGCTGCCTTCCATGATTCTCCTATGGAATGCGGTTCTTGCCAGAATTGAGAAAAATTTGGGTTTCTAGATTTCTAAGCCACTCTTGTTGGCTATTAAATTATAGATTTTCTCTAAAGTCCTTGTTGCTACCCTTGTGTACTATTTTTCCTATTCTCCCCCTCAAAACCTTCCTACAGTAAGATTGAGAAACTTCTTCAAGACTTTTTATGGGCATTGGCAGTGGACCATCTTTGCTTTCATAGAGTTGCTTGGAAGTATTGTTGTCTCCCCAATGAGTTAAGAGTGCTTGGCCTCATTTATACCTAGAACCACGGTCTTGCGTTATGTGCCAAATGGGTTATTTGATCCATCACTTGTGGTGAAGCCTCAAAAGTTCTTCTTAGACATTTGATTTCTGTCAAATGTTTGGCTGACAAGACCTCATGGAAGGGGATTGAATTTCAAACCCTTCTTGACATGAAAGACAAAATATAAATTCAAGGCACTTTTGTTGCCAAAAGCATTTGGCATGCTTGGGAATCTATCAAACCCTAGCTTCGAGGGGATGGATATGGATTTAGGGATGGTTTTTCTTTCAATCAACATAATATTTGGTAGTCGCTGCTCTTTCAGATTCAAGGGCTTCCTTTAACTCGAGTTCCTGGAGTTAGTGCTCTATGTTTTCACAAACGTGACATTCACACCTCTAGGGACCTTTTTTCTAGAGCTGCCATGCAACTCCATTCTTGGGAGGACATGAAAATCCAATTTCAATTCACTCAACCAGATTGATGGATATTTGACCTTTTCTTGTCAGCCCTGCCTTTAAATATGCTACACAAGCTAGGAATTTAGTCTATCAAACCTTGGTGGAAATATTGGTGTTGGTTTCCCAACACACCCTTTTGCAATTTTAAACCTAGGACGGGTTACCACTAGCTTGTGTCTCATTTTCCTATGGTCCCATCTTTGAATCTTTGGTGGCATTCACAATCAAAGATTTCAAACTATTTGATCTTCCCTTGTTGAATCAAAGTTGGCTCATTTTTTCTGGTGCATTCTTATCCAAGGCTTTCCATTGGGAGCTTGACTACAAAACTTGGGAGTTCCTGACCCTCGTCTCTCTTTCTATGGTTAGCTAGAGTCTTTCACTTACCTTTTCTAGTTTTTCCATCAATATCAACATTTGTGGAATTGGTTTCATGATTTTCTTAAGCCTTTTCAACTTGATCCTTTATGCAGTGCTCGCCAAAATACCCTAGAGAAAATGACTAAACTAACTAGCAAATAGAGACAATTTTTTTTATAAAATCATCTATTAATGCAACAGAGTAAAATTTCATAACTCCGAACCATAGATTAACATCACAAGAATGGATTAAACATCATGAATATAACCATAGCAAAATACATTATTTAATGCAAGCGAAATTAATATCTTAACCATAAACATATATCCATTCATTCTTTCCCTAGGGTACCTTAACATCACTACTTACTAGCAACATCACAATAACACATCCATATCATGAAATCAATAACATTCAATTCATTTAAGTTCTACTCAATACTTTTTCCTATCATGTCTTCATAGCCCCATAAATTATCTTAGTTTATTTTAAAGTTGTTACCAAATTTCACTACAACTAAATTTGGAGACCTATTAGAGGCCTTACACATTGCATTTGAAGAAAGGTACACAATTTTTTTCTTCATTGTGCACATTATGTTTTAAAAGTTGAAGTTCATTTCGCATATGCAAGTATTTCAAGCAACACCAAAAGATTGCATAGAAATAGATTTGTATTTAAAAATATGTAAGGTGTCCAACACAAGCCGTGGGAATAGTTGACTAGATATAGACATACACTCTCATATAGCTATACAACTATATAAACAAATGAAAGCATGGATGTAATAGTAGGGTGACTCGTCATTTCCTAGAATGATGAGCCTGAGCTTGAAGTAGTGGTTGGATCTTCATCTATTCATCCATCTTCAACTTCTCCCACTCTCATTCCATCAATACTTATAAGAGAATTGAAAAAAATATGTTAGAGAAATGAGGATAACCATACTTTCACATTCAAACTCATCAGAATACATAGTCTATTTACATAAGAATATCAAAATATATGTCTACAACTGTCAAGATATCATATTCAGAAGCAAAGGAATCAACATAGAGAGAATGCCATGAGATAACGACCAAATTTCATGTTCTCTCTAATATGTTTATTCAGTGTGCAGATACAGGTTTATGATTATATTTCATGAATATAAGGCATGTGGAATAAAATGGTCTCCACAAGGGTAGAGCTCAACATACTGAGTAGTGGTGCCAAAATAGTTTGATATAAAATATCAATCATTATATGAGCCGTCAAAGGAGTTATACTTGCACCTATTAGCACAAACACTGACACATAATGGAATTAAATCATCAGATGATAGTGAGTGCACTAGTAGATAAAAGTACAAGTCCTAAATCAAAGGCACCCAAGAAAGATCAAATAATATTACAGACCTAGGTCAATGTCTTAATAATCATTAGTGAACCAAATTTTGTACATGTACACCTGATCATAACAATCTCATGGGGATAGTGAGCATATAGTCACGTGATAACCAACTCACAAAGACTTTCAGTGCAGCAAAAAGGAGCATCCATGAATGAAAGGGAATACTTGTATAAGGCAAAAGTCTATACATAGAAGAATATCAAGGAGGGTTTAACAATCCATTTACATAGTCATCAAGACTAGTCAAAGTATGTATGAAGGCATAAAGAAGTAGAGAGTGAAAGTTTGATGCTAAAGCAAACATAGATAAGGGGTTGATAAAAGTCATATATAGTGTCTAATAATCACAATGAGCAGTCTAAGAGCAAAGCATTTGAAGAATAGAGATCAGCAATGGGGGAGTTTTATACAACATTGTAGTCACAAAGCATGTTTGCATAGAAGCTATAATAGAATGATATGGATCAAATGCATTTAAAAGATAACGAATACATAGTGAAAAGAACATTTGCAGTGAATCAATCAAAACAAAAGTCATTAAGAAGGTCTTGTACAATGACAAAAATAATGATTTGGTAGAAAGAATAAGATAGCATGTTTGGAAATATTCACCTATGAAAGAGGGGATTTGAGTGAAGAAACAGTCACTAGATATTCTTGTTGCAGATAGAAAAAGTTTCAAAAGAATGGAGCAGTCATATGGACTCCCAAAGCTTAGTGCATAGGTGACAATAACACCAAGAAGCTTAAAAAAAATATCAAGAACCATGAAGTAGAATAAATTAATGATAATTTTGATAAGTGATGTAGAGGTAAATAGAACAACTCAAACCACTCACCACAACCCTATAATATTATGAGATCATCTAGACTTATAACCCCTTCAACCCCTGTTACACCCAGGCTCCTAATTGATAAGAAAATGCACTTCTTGGGGCAACAAAGCCTTAACACCTTTACCCCATGGATTTAATGACTTGTAAATGTTTTAGACACTTATAAAACCCCCAAAACAACTTACCTTGACTTGACAATTCTTGAGAAACAAGAAAATGGTCTCTTTCACCTACCCGGGTGACTAGGTCTAAAAGCCTTCCCAATGGAGTTTTGCAAATAACCAGGGTCTTAACCAACTGATAACCCTCCAAGGACACCAAATAGGGCTGGTTTAAAACAAAAAAAAGAGACACAAAGGTCTTTAGAAGGTTTTAGAAAGGACTTCTATGACTGTCCTAAAATAACGACAATTTTAGGCTTCACAAACAGCCTGTCCCCACACAAGTTCCACTCCAATGACCACCCCATTATCCAAATTAGAGAACCAAAACTTGTATTTAGACTCTAAAAGTCCATTTACATCATATTTAGTCATCCAAGGGGTCAATTTCTTCTGTTGTTCCACTTATTGCAGCCTTAAGTCACTTTCCTAGGCCTGTCACATAGAGATGCCAGGCCTAGGGTATCAAATAACATCTTGCCGACTCCTCATTCTACCCTGAAACCAAAGGAATATGAAATTTAATACAAAAAATAATATTCCACCAAAAATCAGAATTTTCCCATGGTGGACATGGGATTTATTTAAATTTTTGTGTCCAAACCCTAGATAAGGAGGGTTTTTGGACCGTTTTTACAAAATATTCAATATCTCACTCCAAACTCAATGAAATGAGCTCAAAAAAAATCCAAATGAAAGGTAACTCTGACCTATTTCCAAAAATTTTATGTGCAGGTCATGGGGATCCGTACAACTCTATACAAATTAACTGTTTTGGAGAAAAAATGTGAGAAAATTGCAAAAGTTAGAGTTATTTTATTGAATTTTCACCATCCAAAGTGTCAAAAAATCTTAATCAACCAAGGGGAGGAATATTTAAAGGATTTTACACCATCCCAACTAAATTAAAACCACTTTTTGAATTATTTAGCCGTTGGGATTGGATTTGACACAAAAATTGTAAAAGTTGCTAATGCAACTTTTGAGTAATTTGACAACTTTTGCTCAAACGGCCAATATGACTAAAAAATCACTCTTAATCACTTTTCCATATCAAAATAGACCTAAATAGACCAAAAAAATCATATTCAACCATTTGTGACCCCCTTGGAATGTTTTGAACAAGGTTGACCCAATTAGGACCTAGTAGGACTATGAGGCCTTATTGGAGTCAAAACCATACAAAATGATTACATATGACTAGAAACAACATGAAATGGTCCATAGGAACTTATTACATAAAAAAAAACCATCACAAGGAAACTTGTGATCAATAATGAGATCCAAGGTGCTCCTGCACCAAGCAGCCAAAGATGGTGTCACTATCACAGTAAGCAATCAAGGAGGTTAAGACAATAGCAACAATCCATTGCTTGAGAATCTATAAATGCAATTGAGATTTGAACAAAAAGGACAACCTAAACTTATATACAAAAACCTCTCAAAGCATTAAGATATGGATCCATGCAAAGACTTTAATGCAGTCATAAGAAGTTTTGGCAGTCCTAGGTACAAAACTCTGTCAAATGAGAAAATGAAAGAACATTTCCAATAGGGAGTTGATTTCCTGAAAAATCACTAGCAACACTGTTAAAGAGCCAACACATCTCCTTCTACATGAGATACATAAAAAATAGGACAATGTAAGAAATGAATCTCAGAACTATTGCCATTATCAGTCAAAAGACAATAAAGGTGGTAATAGCAGTAAAGAAGACACCAAAGGATCATAAGGTTTCCATACAAAATGAAGGGAAACCAATTCCAAAATAAAGATCACTGAACTAGCCTTTTCCAAGTCATTGAATAGTAGCCATCATTATTAAATGACTTGTATCTAGCTAATAGAGAACATGCTAGACTGGAGGTATAGAGAGTATATTTTGTCTTTAGACAACATATAAGGAATATGGAAAATCACATGTAAGATCACCAAAAGCACTCATATAAACCTGCAATAGTATTAATAATTAAATCACTGTCACAAATAAAAATAGAATACCTTCAGAACAGTGAGTAGTTATAGTGCATTCAAAGAACAAAGACTTACAATAACTGGGATAAGGTCAACATTCCAATGATAAGGACTACTAGAATAATGTTATAGTGGGCAAAGTATTATAGTGTTAGTTGAAAATCCCCAAGCCCTATCTAGAGATTGAGTAAAGTTTAAAACCAAAGCATGACATCAAGTAGAAAAAACAGTAATATATTGTCTTGAGAGCATCCTCATTACTCATGGAGAAACATGAAGACAGTTACAGACCTAAAGAGGTTTTGAGTATCAATGCATTCAATAAGAATAACAATGAATAATCCAAGCATAAGAGTAGTTTAAGGCAAGATCATTGAACAAAGAAAGATACAATTTTGTGTAATAGCACTGTCAACATGCAATCCAAAGCATTGAGATAGTCGTCACAAATGCAACCTTGATCAGATAGAGCATCAAAACACTTTTAGGACAACCACCCTTAGAAGGACAGATAGGCAATGATGTCATACAGTCCACCACCCTCAAAATGTTGAAAAATGTAATCATAAAGTCATGAGTCAAAGACAATAACAACCATTGAAGAAGGCATAGCATAAAACTCTCATCACATTCATAGTTTATAGAGCCTAAGAACAGTATATAAGAGAAAAAAAAGAGCACACAGAGAGCAACATCAAAAACAGTGATCAATCCTTTTTTCTTCATAGTAGCATGAAAAGATCAGTTAAATGTATCATCAGTCATAAGAGTTGATCACAACCCTATCAAAGCCTTCATAAGAGAATTTTATTTTTTAAACTACCATCACTGTCAAAGGAATTAGCTAAAAGGCCAAGGTAAAGGTCTTAGGACATGTCTGAGTCAACACATAGATAAAGGAAGGCTGTGCATAGTTCTGAGATAGCACAATAGAAGTCATCACAATCATCAGCTACAAGAAGAATATTGACACAGTCAAAAGATGAAGATAAATCAATCATAGCATTCATGGAAAAGTCCAAATCAAAGAGAGAATAATGTTGATACACTGTCAAATCACAGTTATGACATTCACAACAAAATTAATCTTCTCAAAGTATAGTGATTTTTCAGGCTAAGAACGTGTGAGAATATAGTCCTCAATGCATAAATATTCAATGGAAGCCCTCACAGGTGAAGTTTGCTACACGGGACAATTAAGACTTAGATTTATTTCAAGACATTAGAAGCAGACACAATGCATCCAAGATAGAGATTTTAGTGACACGGATGCATTGTGAATAATAGAGATCAAAGCCAAGATTATAGTCTTCACAACAATCTTCAAGATCATAGAGGTTCTAGGTCATCAAAAGGTTACAACTAATAATCATGAACAAGAGTTTCTTCAAAAGATGCTACCATAAGAGAAGTCATATATTGATTGTCAAAACTTGACCAGGACAACAAATAACATAGTCACCAACCCTATTATGAATTTAGAGCCTCAAAAGGTCATGATCACCAAGGAAGCATGCCAAATGACAAAGAGTTGTGAATGATCAAAATGGACATATATCATAATCATACGAAGAAATAAGACCAAAATAAGGGCATGATATAGTGATAGGACACCATGATGTTATGATAGTGTTGTCAAATATTAAAGGACAAATACAATCACAAGGTTCATAATATCTTCATAACCCTCAAGACACAATATTGACAGGGAGCAAAATATATTATTTTCAATCCTACACTAGGGTATGCAAGCCACAACGCATAGTAGAATAAATTGACAAAATCAATTTAGTACCTATAGAAGTCACAAGGTCAATCTATCAGAGTATTCTATGAGAAATCATCAATACACAGTCCATGTGACTATTACAAGTTATTGTAGTGTCATAAAATTGTGACCCTAGCAATTTACGACTGCATTAGGGTCCTCACGCATGCCTGGCAGCTATGGCTTGACTAGAATTGACTTGCCGCCTCTCTTCTCTTCTCTTCTCTTCTCTTTGGTTCGAAGGCGAGGCCCAACTTGTGCCATCTAGCCATGGGCTTCCTGCAGTGGTCCATGTCTTGTATGGCTCATGGCATGGTCAAGGCCAACAAGTCATGGTGATCTTGAGTGAGTCGCTTTCTCAGGAATTAAATGACTATACTTGTACACGATCCAATCAACTTGAATCCTCTAGACTGATTAGAGACCAGAGAGTGCTCGGCTTGTGAAACAACTTATTCCTTGGCCTCTGCATCACTCTGTCCGCACTTTGCCTTGGAGAAAGGGATAGGCTAGGGGCGTGGTACCCCTGTCCCTGCCCTATTTTGGGGTAGGACCTTCCTAGAGCATGCATTGTGGGTTATGCAGTAAGCGGAAAATCTCCCCAATGTCGACCAATGGTGAAATTCAAATCCACCAAACATGTATTTAAGGGGGAATTCACTCTCTCATTTGCATACATGGGAATGAGTGGGAAATTCACAAGCGATCAAGCATTCAAGAACATTCAAGCATTCTTTTCCAGCATTGAGCATTCTCAAGTCTCCCTTCAAGGCTAGGTGTTTCATTCAAGTCAAGGATTCAACCATTGAAGAGGAGATTGATTTCAACATACAATTCCATACAAGCATTTCTATCAACATTGCTACTACAATCTCGCTTGAGGTGATTTACAATTCAGTCTTTCATTTACATCTAGTTGTAAGTACTCTCTTTCATTACTTGGTTAATTCCAAAACCAGGGTTTGACCTAAAGGCAAACCCCCAATCCCAACACATTTATCTCTCTTTTCTGTGTGTAGGTTGTAGGTGTGCAGTTGTACTTTCGGATTTGGGATTTATTTGTAGAGGTGGAAAAACCCTTTTCATTTCGTGGATTTTTCGGAGGACTATGTACATTCCCGCCACGGTCCGGACAACTTTTTGTCAAATTTGCAGGGCGACTTTGTCTCGACATTTTACTACCAAATCCAGGTGCACAACTTTATCCCATATTTAGATCTGAAGTTATAATTTATTCTTTGTCACTTTTGCACTACATAATTCAATCAATTTCCTTTCTATTTCAAACAAGGAAGAGGGGATCATCCTAACATTTTTAATTCATTTAGAATTCAATCTATCATCTCTATGTGGAGATTGAATCTAGTGAATTATCCCTTATCTTCCTAATGTAATGGTGAAAAGTTCTTGAAGGATAATCAATAGTGAAACTCTCATCTCTCTTTGAGGGAAATGGTTAGTTTTCCTCTTGATCTATCACTCATCATTTTACCACTATTACAGTTACAACCATGCATAGCTGCAGAAATGATGGATATAAACCTTGACAGTGAAGTGAGTATCACACAAAACCCACACAACCAAAGGATAGTCATGGAGTTTTGGATCAATCCATGCATGGTCATGACAAGAAGACAATCTATATATGAGATCTCAACCAACATAGTGAGTTTACATAGTGGCAGGGTTTATCAATTATAAGCACAAATCTCTCATTATAGTCATCAAGTCTCAATAATGATAATGGATAGCAAAAATAGTATATGCAACCACACATCAAAGGGCACGTTGATAAAAGCATGTTGAGAAGATTCAAAGAGAATAGTGAAATACATTCATGCAGTCTTCCTCATGCTATCTTTAGAGTTTCTCTTCTATATATTCTCCACTTCTCTTCATTATTGGGGGTTCTTGTTTCTTTCCTTAGCATGATTGTGGAATATTTTCAAACCCTTTCATGTTCAAGGATAGTATTGAGGCTCACTTTTTTCGAGATTGTAACAATGACACTCCTTTATTTTCAATAAAATAACAGTGTTTTCCTTTTTGATACTTCTTGTATTGTGTTACTGAGTGGATGATTTGATGATTTATTGTGATTTATCTTTGAATCCTTTAATTTGTCTCATTCAATTAGAATTTAATGGAAGAAAATGCATGTTAAATGAAGGTTCTAGATTGTGTTAACTATTTTTAATGGTTTGAAGCTGTGAAAATTAGTTGGTTTTCCTCTAATCAAAGAATTGAGTTCACCCCCTTTTTAGGAAATACTTATGCATTCAATGTTTAGTTGAATTGTGAGAATTTAATGGCCTATTTGTTGAAGGTTTTGTGAGAAAAATCATGTTGCAGGTCTCAGGAACAATATTTGGTGCATCACCTCGTAGGATAGGTTTAATTTTAGAATTCCTTCTATCTTTTTCTCAGTAGGAATTAGTTTGTAGGAGATTCATCATACAAGAAGCCAACCTATAATCTGGAGGTCTACTTTCATGATAGGCATACCCACAGGCTTGAAAGTATTCCCATGTTTCACAGGATTGCTGAGTTTCATACTTAGCCATCATGGGTGCAATCCTTCATGACAACAGTTTTTGGCATGCCCGGTGGGACACTTTGAGCTATTTTAGTTCAAAGATTTTCCATGCAATTCTAATTTTTGTTGTGAAAATAAAAAATCCAGCCTTTGGAGGCAAGATCTAGCGACATCTGGCGACTCTGAGTTATATATCTTCTTGCTTCAGCAGTCCGAGTACTGGTATGTTTCAAAAAAAAAAAAAATTCTAAATTCTAGCCTCTTGATTGAATAAATATGTCTAATTTTCAGGGATGGTATCAATACCCACCTCCATATTATGAGAATTCTATCCATAAGGCTTCTTAATAACCAAATCCATTCAACCACGATGCTGGTTTTAATCTAAATTCCCAGATTATAGCTAATAACTAACAAATTCATCCTATTTACCACCCACCCCTTCTCAATCTTCCAATCAGCTCCAAAATGATAATTTTGGAATTAGAGATATGAATAGCATATTTCTAGACTATACTGAGCGGATGGAGGAGATTAGCAAGAATTTAAATCAGTAGCAGGATGAGTGGGGTTCTCAAGCTTATCTCCATGAGCAAGAAGAATTGGATCTCCAAGCCTAATTTCATAAGAAAAAATTAGAGGAATAGAATAAACAGATTGCAAATATTATTGCAAATCAGCTGGTTGTACAAAAAAAGGAACATGAGGAAAGGATTGTAGAGGAATTGGCTATGCAAAAAGAAGAGTATGAGGTTAACCTAACAACTGCAAAAGAAGAGGTGGTGATGTCTTTATGGGATATATTACAAAAGGTACCTACACAACCAACTCTTTCTCTTTCATTACAGGGTTCCGTGCTTAAACAAGAAGACAATCCAGCTTATAATTTTTCAAATCCATTCTTTGGTATGGAATTTAACACTGTGTTTTATGTAAACTGAACCCATAATAAGCAAATTCATCCTATAGAAGAAAAGCCTAGAATTTTTTCATTCCCAAGTTTTAGAACCCCCGTTCTAGTTGAAAAACCTATTCTTGAGAAAATACATCCTTATGGAGAGACTATTCAAGAAGATCAACCAACTCCTTATTTTCAAGATCAACTAATAAAAGAAAAGGTTCAGGAATATGCTTTTCCAAGCTTTCAAAGTTTTCTACTCATGCAACTATGCAAGAAGCTACATAGAGTGTAAATCATGCCAAACAACCCATGAATATTCAAGAACAAGTTGTAGTAGAGCCGATCCTTGCAAAATTTTCCATGCAAAATCAACCTATTAAAGAAGAACCATGCATGTTTGCATTCTTGAGTTTTAGATAGCCTCTTTCAGTTCAAGAACCTCAATAGTTCATTCCTAAAGAACCCATTGATGTTTTGATTCCTTAAGATATTTAGGTCAAAGATCAGGAAAATGAGGTGCTTAGTGAAGAATTGTACATGTTACCTATTGATATGCACTCATATGATATTCAAGATGATAGGTTATATCTGTTACAAGAAAATAAAGAGGTAATAAATGAAGAATTAGAGGTTCAAGGTCCAGAAAAAGCTGATAGTTGCCAAGTTCTAACTGATTCATTTGATGAGTTGCTACTTTTTGTCAAAGATGAGGTTGATGAAGCTCAAAACACAACCATGCCAGTGTCAGGACAACAGGAAAAAGTTCAAAATATTGCTTTTTTGATCACTCAAGAAAGCTGCAACAAGGTACAAGTCAGTCCTATTTCTAAGAAAATTGAAGATACTAATGAAGAGGACTCATTTTGGGATGATATGGAAGTATTTGTTTCAGATTTAGACATTAAACAGTCATGTTTTGAAGTCATTCAAAAAGAAAAACATGTTCTATAGGTAGAAAAGTGTGTTGAAGTTCAGATTTCAACTGATTTATTTGAAGAACTTCCCTTAATCGTTAATGAGATTGAATGCATGATTGTACTAATATCATTATCTAGTTATGAGAAACAAGTAGATGATAATCATCAGGATAGAGTACAGATCTATGAGAAAACAAATGAAGATAACTAGTTTGTGAAAGAGCTACAGGTTGGTATAGATACAATGTTTCAATAGAGCAAAACAATCAGTAAAGCTTAGATTTCCAAGGTATAAATACCAAAGGTAATCAAGAAAGTGTATTGAGAAACACTTTGCATGATGAAATTGATCATGATATAGCTATATTCTCAAGCATTATTGAATATTTTTTCTCTAACCTTGATAATGAATCGACACTATTGGAAAGAAAGGATTGTGATCAACATACTCAGGTAGAGGAAGCCGTTGTGGATGAGGAGATGGTTGACAGAGAAGAAACCGGTAGGAAGGTTCCAAAATTTAGCATAGCAAGAGGCTGTCTAATCAGGTATCTAGCCAGAATAGAAGCCAATTATGAAGAGGTAGCTCAAAAAGAGCCAGTTTCAATTGAAGTGAAACAACCCTCACTAACCTACCTATTCCAAGAGAATTGTATGCACAATCTGCTCATTGAGGTAGGAGGTTTTGTTTTCACTTTTGAAGCAATATTATAGCATTATGTGCAACACCTCTTCATTTATCATTTCTTATTAGTTGTTCATAAGCTTTTGAAAAATACCAAGCTAGGAAGAAAAGGATGTTACTTCTCAAAACCAATGAATGGTTTTGTATAACCAAGTTTATTTCTTGGTTAGGGAAGGGTAGCATAGATTTTAGTTTTAGTTTTAGTTTTCAATAAGTGCTTCGAGCACATTTTAGTTTTCAGATTTCAGTTTCAGTTCAATCTTCCAGTTCAGTTTTTCACTTTTCAATAAGTGATGATGCATAGTTTTCATGCCCAGCTATAAGAAGAGCCATAGTAGTTTGCTTTCAGTTTTGTTTTGCTGTTGTTTGTTGTGAAAGGCTGAGCTACGAGAGAAGCTATACAATTTCAAGAAAAAAAATCAATACTGAAGAGGGAAAATTTGACTCCATGCCAATTGGATATGCTTTAAGGCATTGGTCTATTTGTTTAGCAGGCATAACACCCCTGAGAGGTCGCCAAAAATGTTACCAAATTTTTCTACAGCTAAATTTGGTGTCCTATTATAGGCCTTACACATTGCATTTGAAGAAAGGTACACAATTTTTTTTAAATCTTTGTTCTTCATGTGCACATTATGTTTTAAAAGTTGAGGTTCATTTCACATATGCAAGTATTTCAAGCAAGTAACACCAAAAGATTGCATAGAAATAGCTTTGTATTTACAAATGTAGACACCTAAAAATGGTCAACGCTTGCAGAATCATACTTTAACAATTGCGCATTCCCTCATTTTAGGTT
Source organism: Cryptomeria japonica (assembly GCF_030272615.1). Lineage (NCBI taxonomy): Eukaryota > Viridiplantae > Streptophyta > Pinopsida > Cupressales > Cupressaceae > Cryptomeria > Cryptomeria japonica. The sequence continues at coordinate 424,736,753 of NC_081409.1, read as the reverse complement.
TTTGCATCGCATTAATATTTCTCCTATGTCACGCACTTGATCTTTATCATTTGCTAGCATCAAGTCATTCTTTTGTATTCTTCATTCATCTCACCTTCGAATTTGGTCTTGTCGACAACAATCTTCAATCATGATTTTGGTCGATCTTTGTCCTTGTCAATCTTGTCATATTGCGATCGATTCGTCATCGATCCTTGTCCTTTTTCAATCATGTCAATTTGGTCAATTTGTCATTGATTTTTGTCAACCAATCTCAATCAAATCATTTATCAACACTGGTCATTTATCAATTCAAAATCATGATCGATGTCAATTATCTTTCATCAAGACCTAATTCATCTTCCAAGGTTTTATGATTTATTCATTTAATCTTGTTTGGCATTTTCTTCCTCTAGGTTAAATAATTTATTTATTTATCCTAAGTCTTCTCATTACAATTAAATATTCATTTAATTGGCTAATTATTCCTCTTTGTGAATGAATTAATTAATAAATGAAAAATTATTGATTAATTCACTAATTCCTAATTTCATTATTTCCTAATTCCTAATTTCCACCTATTTTCTAATTTCCTAATTGCAATTTCCACCTAATTAATTTGCCTTTAGAGCTCCCTATTTTTGTGCTTCATGCGTCATACTCTTGACATAGCAAGATGTCATAAGGTTCTAGTCCTCTAAGCTTTGCATTGGCAATATGTCATAATTTATGACATAGAAGGTGTCATAACCTTCTTCTTTTCACTAAATTTTGCCATTTTTGAAATTAATTGCTTCCAATATCCATTTCATGCTAATTTGATCATTTTCTCCAATTTGTCTATAAATTGGATGATTTTCTTCAATCAAATCCCTTCATAACCTTGATCCTTCGAATCCTTCATGAATCCGAATTTTCTATCAAAGTACCGAACTTACGCTTCTAGTACTCTTGAGATTTTCATCAATCTTGCTTTCAATTGTATGTGCACTTGTAGGTGAGATCCACAAACCCATTGAAGAGGAAAGAACAACAATGGAGCCGCATGGAAGGAGTATTCAATCTTACATCTGGTTTGCATAATTTTCATTTTGAATGCTTTGTTTTTATGCCTCTATTGAATGTGCTTAGAATTAGGTTCATTTCAATGAGTGTTCTTTTGATTGAGCTAGCATGTCTTGTGTTTTGATTGATTTACCTATCTTGTGATGATTCCTAATTTCTACGCTACAACAAAATATGTAAAGTGTTCCACACAAGTCATGGGAGTAGCTAACTAGCTACAACCATACACTCTCATATAGTTATACAACTAAACTATATAAATAAATGAAAGCATGAATGTAATAGTAGGGTGACTCATCATTTCTTGGAATGACGAGCCTAAACTTGAAGAAATGGTTGGATCTTCATCTAATCATCCATCTTCAGCTTCTCTCGCTCTCATTGCATCAGTACCTATAAGAGAATTGAAAAAAGTATGTTAGAGCAATGAGGATAACCATACTTTCACTCTCAAACTCATCAAAACACATAGTCTATCTGCATAAGAATATCAAAATATATGTCTACAACTATCAAGATAACATATTGAGAAGCAAAGGAATCAACGCAGAGAGAATGCCATGAGATAACAACCAAATATCATGTTTTGTCTAATATGTTTGTTCAGTGTGCAGATACAATTTTTATATTTCATGAATATCAAGTATGTGGAGTAAAATGGGCTCCCACAAGGGTAGAGCTCAACATACTGAGTAGTGGTGCCATAATAGCCAAATACAAAATATCAATCATTATATGAGCCATCAAAGGAGCTGTACCTACACCTATTAGCACACACACTGACACATAATGGAATCAAATCATCAGATGACAGTAAGTGTACTAGTAGATAAAAGTACAACTCCTAAATCAAAGGCACCAAAGAAAGATCAAATAGTATTGCAAACCTAGGTCAATGTCTTAATAATCATTAGTGAACCACATTTTGTACATGTACACCTGATCATAACAATCTCATGAGGATAGTGAGCATATAGTCATGTGATAACCAGCCCACAAAAAAATTCAGTGCAACAAAAAGGAGCATCCATGAATGAAAGGGAATACTTGTGTATATGCTTAAAATCATCGATGCTTAATAGGAAATAAGAGAAATCATGAATTCCTTAACTACTCAAGCAATTCAAGCATAAACCAATGAAATAGATGCATAATAGAATCAAATTAAACAATATAAATCTCCCTATTGTGCATCATGGCTTCCATTGTTCTTCTCTTCTTCGTGGTATAATGCTACCAGATATCGCGCTAGCAACCTGCAAATGACACAAAGATTCAAAGTTTGTGATTGTTGAAAATGGAGATTGAATGCTGAATTTATAGATTTTTGGATAGGATTGATTGAGAGGTGGAACATAATGATTAAGAGGTGGAACTCAGGTGAGCTCACATGCTGATTGATAATTGAACTGCTGATTTGGAGGTTGAATAGAATAGATTGAATAGATAAATGAGTTAATTGATTGAGAAAAAAAGTTGTTTGAAAGATAGAAAAAGAATGATTGGAGGAGAATTGATTGATGATGCAATTAATCAATTAATTGAAAAGATCAATTAAAATAGTTTGAATAGTTAACTGATTGAAAGCTTTTTGGAAAAAAGCAAAGTGGAAGATAGAAATAGAGATTGAAAAAATAATTGATTTAAATAATTAATTAATTGAATTAATTAATTTAGCATGTGCTTGCACTTTGACTTTGATTTTCAATTTAATCTTTGCATGAGATTTAATTCAAATATTGAATTTATTTTAAATTCAATTTGTTATTTGAATATATTTAGAACTTGAATTTGATTTTCAATTTGATTTTGCGTGAGATTTAATTCAAATATTGAATTTATTTTAAATTCAATTTATTATTTGAATATATTTAGAACTTGACTTTGATTTTTAATTTGATTTTTGAACTCATGCACATGTATTTGAAATTAGAGTAATATGAATTTGAATTTGGAGAATTAATAAAATTAGAAGAAATATGAAATTAAATGAAATAAGAAGAAATTAGAATTTGGGGAAATAGAATTTGAATTTGAATTAGAAGAATAAATTAGTTAATTAAATAATTTAAAAAAATTATTTAATTATTTAGAAATTGGATTTAATTAAATAATAAAGATTATTCAAATTGAAGGATGAAAATCACAATTAATTAAATAATAAGTATTTAATTAATATTTAGAAAAAAGGTTAATGATTAATTGATTAGAAATATAAATAGAATAACTAGTAAGATGATGAAGAAATATGAATTTAGAAAAATAAGATAAAATAATTTAATTAATAATTAAATAATCATTTAAATTAGAGGAATAATTAGCACATGATCAATGAGACATTTTTAGGTGTCTACATTTTTCCTCTTTGAGACAATGTCGAAATGATGTTGTTTCAAAGAAAACGAAATTTTTTCTACCCCAATATGCCCCAGTGACGCTTATGGTGTAATGCTCCCTCGAGAGATTGTTTATGCATTAAAGGTATGAATGATCTCTCAAATGAAGAAGAATGTGAGATAGAAGAATAGTTTGTTGATTAGAGATAGAGATAGGTGATGTCAAGATGATATTGAGATAGAATATGAGAGAATGAACCTTAGAATGAAATAGAATGAAAGATGAGAATTAGAAGCAATTGAGGATGATTAATATGAGATGAGAGATTGATAATGATAGACTAAAAATGAAGATGATAGTTTTCATGAAATTTTATGCCTTTATTCATAGCGCAATATATATTCATCACTAAGCCTTATTATGTAACAAAAAAGCTTTGCACATTAGGGTAAGGAACCAAGATGTAAATATATCTCATTGAAGAAACAAACACGTAGCAAACAAGGAGTGAAGCCTCCATTTTGGTTGTAGCGCCAAGGGTCAAGGTATGTTCTATAGTCACAAGCATAACTATCCATGGTATTTTGCATGAGATATTTGCCGAATGAATGTACTAATCACAGACACCCACTGGAGCTATTGCCCCAAAAATTCATTGGTCCACACCACAAATAACAAACAAAGAAAAAGATCATGCCCATCATGACTCCTCTAGTCACTTGTGGATATCCTTGAGTAGCATAGGAACATGATCTATCACCAAATGATAAAAGATAAAGACTAACTAGGACAAAACTCAACAACCATACTGATTTGTGTCGTCATTTTGATTGTTTGATGTGATAGTTGATAATGTCTGATCTTAGAAAGTTGCAGACCCCATTTAAGACTGACTTGTCTGATTTTGAGTGTATCCTCTTCTGTTTAAGACAAGATAATGATCACTTGATATGGACAGTTGCCGATTGATAAGACAGTTTGATCAATTGTTTGTAGATGTTTGACTAGATAGTTGTATCCTTTATTAACTTCGTATGAAGTGTTTGCTGGATATCTGTTAGGATGTTTGATTCTTGCGAGACATTTTATTGCAAGTTTTTTGATTTATTTTTGATTGTTTTTGGATTTTGTGGATTGATATTTGAATGTTTTTGGTTGATTTTTTTCAGGATCGTATATGGATGTTTTTGGTAGATTTTTGTGATTTTTTTGTTTTTAAATGGTTTTTGAATTTTTTCAAGACTTTATATGAATGTTTTTGGTAGATTTTTTTAGGATTGTATTTGATTTTATGAATTTTCAGGATCACATTTGATTTTATGATTTTTCAGGATCGTATTTGATTTTATTATTTTTCAGGATCGTATTTGATTTTTATGATTTTTTCAGCTATGCCCCCAGTATGTAGACCTATATGATATGATGATTTGTAGAATGCATGTGAAGACAACGAATTTTTGACATGACTTATGTTAATACAATATGCATGATGAAGATGCATTTCCTATTCGAACAAGGATGACTGTGTTTGTTTAGAATTTTGTAATACACCAATTAAATTGGAGGTACAAAATATTTAATAGATAAGCGATCAATCAATCCTTAAGGTCCCTTGGAACATCCAAATTAACACACTTAGTGACTAGGATTTACAAATGGAGACATGTAAAACTCCCCCATTGATTCTTGAAACTTTGATCTTCTTTTGCCCATGTGTGTGCAAATGAGTTGATTCCTGCTCTTGTGTTCACTAAAGATCCCTAGCATCCTATATGACTAGCTACGTGGATTATTCTAACTTCAAAAGCATCCCGAATAGAGCCTCATTGCTGGCAAGCTTTTAGAGCTCCGACAAGGTTATAGGCTGTAATTTCTCAAATATTGCTCCATTGCTAGTAGGCATCCATAGCCCTAATGGAGTTACTCGCATGGTCCCATAGTCAAGTTTTTTGTCGCACTCGTATGCATGATATTTCAGTTATATATCATTTCTCTTTTGTCTTGAGATGAATATTTGGCATAACACTTTTTCTTTTTTATTTTCTTTCCTTGACTTGTAAGTAATGAAACCCACATGGGTGTGATAATTACAGCGGCGCTGAAGTAGAATTTTAGATTTTTCACTAGTCATATGATCAAATAGGTGTCTAGAATGAATTAGAGATTCTATTAATGTGTTTGAGATATAGCAATTGATAGATTTTGGGTTAACAAGTCTCAAATAGTGAAATCCCTACCCACCCATAAGTAAAGCGTTATCACAGGGTAATATTGAAAATGAATGACTTTAGGACCTCAAAGACTTCATGTTCGAATATGTAAGAAAGGAGATGACCGTTGTTTTTCTTAAGTGAAAACATATGATAAACCTGGCTAGTTGCCTTGTTTTATTGATGCTACCATATGTAAATGCAAAGACTATATGCCATGAAATTTCTGAATGTGATGTGCTTGGAAAGAAACTATATGTGATGTAGTACTTTGAATAAAATGAGATCCAATATGGAAAGTAAAACCTAAACTAACCCAACCCTTAGATATAGTATCATTTAAGGTGCATGTTGTTCATAGGGTTAGGGAGTGGATCTCCTTCCATGGTAGCCAAATTATATGCTCCATTTCCTATGACCCTTGTTATGATAAAATGACCTATTCAGTTAGGTTCAAATTTCCCTGTCTTTTCAAGTTCTGCTAGGTTCCTTTGGTTCTCTTTGAGAAATAGATCTCCCACTTCAAATTTTCTTGGTCATAGTCGTTTATTGTAACTCCTTCTTAGTCTGTTCTGGTAACCTTGCAAGTGATTTAAAATAGTTTGTCTCTTTTCATCGAGCATTTTAAGCTCTTGTAACCTTGTAACTCGATAGTCTTCCTCTGATATGATGTGTTTTAAGGAGACTCTTAAAGATGGCAGTTCTATTTCAATAGGTAATATTGCTTCTATACTATAGACTAATTAATAGGGTGTTGCTCCTGTAGGTGTGCGTACTCTTGTTCTATAAGCCCAAGGAGCGAAATTTAACTATAGATGCCAATCCCGTCCTGCATTAGTGACAACTTTCTTTAGGATCTTTAATATTGTCTTATTTGTTGCCTTTGCTTGTCCATTACTTTATGGATAATATGGTGTTGCAAAGTTTTTGTTGTATTGGGAATTGTTCACACAATTCTCTCATTTCTTGATTCATGAATGAACGTCCATTGTCAGTAACTATGTACATTGGAATCTCGTATCGGAAGATGATGTAGTTAAGCATGAATTTTGCTATTTGATTACCTGTGGTGTATGTTAGAGGGATTAAATCTACCCATTTAGTAAAATACTTAGTATCCGTTGAGATGAATTTGTGCCCATTGGAAGAAGTAGGATTAACTTTACCAAATGGCCAGGGTGATGTGATAGGTTGGAGATCCTGTGTTGGAGCATGAATGAGGTCTCCATGCACTTGACATTATCTACACTTTTGTACATATTTATAGGCATCCTTTTCCATAGTAGGCCAATAATATCCAATTGTTAATAATTTGTTTGATAGTGCTGGGCCACTTGGATGTGCACCACAAATTCCATCATGTACCTCTTTGAAGGCAAGTTGTGCTTCTTCAACATGAAGATATCAGAGAAGTGTTCAATCAAAGCTCTTTCTATACAATGTGTCAGCAATAATAGTATCTGGTAGAATACTGAGAGTGGGGTGGGGGGGTAAATCGACATACTCAAAAACTAATACAAACTCCCAAACTCAAAATAAACTTATCAACAAAATAGTTTTGTCAAGATAATGTCTCAAAGATTACCAACATCAACTGATTTACTATTATACCAACTTAATAGTAAACAACTTCAATCTTGTAAACATAAAAAATGCTTAATCATATGTCAACATATTCATCTCTCAATGCTTCTAGTTATCATCCCTTATCAAAATAATTAAGTAGTTAATCAAATCAACAAATAAGATCATAGCCACAAAAGCATTCACCACTTGACACAAATATTTAAACGTGGAAAACCCAAATAGGTAAAAACCACAGTGAGATGAGACTCACAAGGATAGCTATCTGAACTCTTTTGAAGTTTGCCCTATTAGGAGCCAAGCCTGTTAAAGCTTTACAATAAGTCCTGTTAAGAACTGATTCTGTTAGGAATCACCCGGTTAAGGGATTTATAAATATGCCTTGATGAAAAGCACAATACCTTGTTAGGAGTAACCTTGCTGGAGGATTTAAGAATCCAAACTAATGGACCACCTTGTTAGAGGATTTAGAAAGTAACCAAGCTTGTTAGAGCTTACTTGGTTAAGGGATTTTGATTTTGCTGTAATTGTTAGAAAATAATAGGTTTTCTTGATTTGTCTAAATAGAACTACATCTGCTTGATCAGATCCTTCTTAAGATTCAATCTTCCTTTACTTAAACTATAGATCCATCCACCGGTTTGGCAACCACACACTCAACTAATTTCTGCCAACTTTTCCAACTCCTTTAAAAACAACTTCATCGACCTTAAATACAAATCAACTAGGTCGGTAACACAACAAAAACCTAATTCTCATCATCGAGATTACAAACAAGTCAGTACAATCTTGACGATTAAAAATCATAACAATCTCTTCATATTAATCAAGAAAATTCCAACCGCTCCATGATCACCGCTTCATCAGACTTGTAACTCATCACACGCTATGCATTTGATGCAATCCACTTTGCTCCTTTCCAAGACAATCAAACAAACACACCAAATCAATTTGAACTTATCCTCATACAATGATGACATGTGTCTCCATCATTACCACTCAATATCAGATCATAAACCAACAAACTTGATCAGTTAGGGTTTATCAAAAAATAACTGGTAGGGTTTATTGGTTAACAAAACATAGAAAGGTTTAACCCTTTACATCGATTCAACTTACAAACTACCATATACTGATTTACAACATCTTCCACAAATTTTATCATATTGGTTACACTAGAATATCAATATCAACAGTAACATCAACAATATCATAAATACCATTCTCCGGTTCAATTGACATCAATGACAACATATCATTAATGCAATCTATATGCCAAATGCCAAAAATATAACAATACTAACAATATTCCCCTTTGGCATTGATAGAAATACAAATATCAACGCCTCTGATTTGCTATTGTGATTAGTGAATAGGAATCCTGGTTTACATACCAAGTATTCACCATGCTCTGTCTGTCATCATCCTGTCACTGGTTCACTTAATCAAACACATAATTCTTCTCCCCAGTTACATAATTATTCTCCCCCTTTTACAACAATGACAAATTGAAAGGAAAATATGTAATATCAAAATCTCACCGTGCATCAACATACTGCAACTTGATGCCCCCCCTGTGGAATACATCCACTCCTTCATCAATCCATGTAAAATTCTGCAAGTAGTTCAGGGACTGATGCAATCAACATCATGTTTAACTATCTTCATGAAGAGGGACAACCCCCAACTGACTTCTAAGATACTCAAAAGTGGTCTTAGGCAGAGGTTTGGTAAAGATATCTACAAGCTGCTCCTAGGTAGAAACATCCTCTAAGATAACATCCTTACTTTGAACTTTCTCCCTCAAAAAGTGATACTTCAATTCAATGTGCTTAGTCCTTGCGTGCAAAACAAGATTCTTAAAAACATTAATTGCACTCGTATTATCACACAAAATATTGATAGGTTCTGAGATCTTCACCTTAAAACCTTCCAAAATGTGCCTCATCTAAATAGCTTAAATTCATATAAGCTGCTACATACTCAACTTCAGTAGTAGATTGTGAAGTACAACTCTACTTTTTACTACTCCATGAAATTAGTCTTCCTCCTAGAAAGAATTCTCCACCAGTAGTACTCTTCTGGTCATCAATATTTCCTACCCAATCAACATTAGTGTATTCCTTCAAATCAAAGTTTCCTTCATATGGATACCATAACCCATAGTAAATTGTACCTTTCAGATATCTAAAAATTCTCTTGGTTGCTATCAGATGTGCTTCCTTTGAATTTTTCTGAAATCTAGCAACTATACCAACTGCATGGGCAATAGCCGGTCGACTGTGAACAACATAGTGTAATTTTCCAATCATTGACCTGTATTCCTTTTCATCTACAGACTTAGATACATATTCCTTGGATAACTTACAACCTGTAAGCATTGGAGTTCCAACTAGTTTATAATCACTCATGCCAAAAGTCTTCAAAACTTCTTTCACATACTTGGAATGAGCAATGAAAATACCATTCTTCATCTATTGTAAATTTGCAAGCCTATGAATTTTTTTATTTCCCCTACTAATGACATCTCAAACTCATTCTTCATTTCATCTGCAAAATTGTTGCTCATGACATCATTGCCTCCAAATATACTATCATCAACAAATAATTCACTAACAAATATTTTATCTCCTTCAGACTTGAGATAAATATGATGAATACTAAGAGGGGGAGGGGTGAATTAGTATGCCAAAAATATTTGCACTTAAACACTTTGCAAGACTAATAGTAAACCGGTAAAACAGTTTAGCAGACAAACCGGTTAACAAACATGCAAACCAAATAGCTATCAATTCATTCACCCACAGAAGCACAAGCACCATAACACAAGAGATTTTGACATGGAAACCCAAATGGGAAAAACCACGGTGAGATGGAACTCACAAGTAACTATCTGCAGAATAGGAACTAGACCGGTTAAGGTCGGATTGGTTAAGGTCTTACAATGTTCTTTACCAGAACAGATCTTGTTAGGAATCTCAATCTCTGTTAGGAGATAAGTTTGATTAAAGACTACCTTGCTAGAGGATTTTAGATCCATAGATGTGAACCACCTTGTTAGAGGATTTACAAAAGGCTTTTGGGCCTACCCGGTTAAGGGCTATAGACTTGTCAAAGATGTGAGTAATCAACAAGTGTTTGATCTAGCTAGTAGCATAGACTGCTTGGTTAGATCCTTGGTAGCTCATTCCTAATGCACTCCAGCATTACTTCAATCTTCTACACATTCATATTCTCTCCAACTCCTCAATCACCTTAAACTCTTGCAAAAACATACAGTTTCGCTATATCCACATCAACAACCTAAAACCCTAGACATGATGTCCTTATAAATGAATCTAATTTCATGTCGGTCCAATAGGATTACATAACAATTTCCTAGGTTTAATGAACCTAGACATACTTGGTACCACAACACAAAAAGGTACTGTTTAGGTGTCAGCACCGTCAAACAATCGGTGGATGGTAACTCATCACAAAATGCCAGTTGGTAACTCATCATAGAGTATTACCGGTTCATACAAAATGCCGGTTGCCGGTTTGACAAAAATGAAGACTGGTAAAAATGTGTTATGCCGCTTTAGTCCCTCGTACCGCTTGGTATCCACGAACCACTTGGGGTCAACATGTCGCTTCAGACCGAGAAACACATTCTGCAAAACACCAATAGTCTAAAGACTATAATACAACATACCGGTTGGAACAAATATCAATTGTGCTCAAACTCATACATATAAAGAGGATCTCAATGCAAGTGTGTGTCCATCAATGACAATCACAACATAAACATAAAAAATACCAACAATCTCCCCCTTTGGCATTGATGGCAACACTTAGGAAAATAAAATTTTGACATCTAAGTGTTTTACAACAAAATCATGCCATTTGCAAAATTGCTCCCCCTAAGCATATACACTATCCCTTTGACAATACAATGTATAACAATTTTGCATATAGAGCATAAACATTGAGATATTCAGAGCATATAATCAAAATTTTGATTACCAGATACTTCTCCCAAATAGAATTCTTCTCCCCCTTTGCCAACAATGACAAAGTACAACCCTGTTTCCATTTGATATTAGAATAATAAAAGTTTATGAAAATAAGGAATGGTACTTGTCAAAAATAGATTTAAAGTCCTGCAAGAATTGTTTCATCGACAAAGACCAGGACTCAAGTAGGGAGGTGGCTACTTCTTTCTCTGTCTGCATCTGGGAGACCTATTCTTCCATGGCATCAATTGTGCTCATCTCCTGTGTAGCTGTTAAGGCATCCGAGTTCAAATAGCACTTCTGAAGAATTTGCAATCGTGGGAGTAGAACCAGTTGTAGCTCCTACAAATCTCTAGACCGAGTGCTAATCTCTTGCTCCATTTTTGTTGACTGGATGTGAAACCGGTGAACGGTTTGCCCATAAGTTGTAAAGGAATCATAAGGTGGCTTGAATGTGCTCATGTAGGACTGTAAGTCCGTTTGAAGCTTTTGCTTCTGAGCTAGCACATCATCATAGAATAGATGGGATTGGTAGATCTTGCTGAGTAGTAGATTTTCCTCATCCAGAGTGTCCCTTATATCCTTTTGTTCTTTCTTCAGTTCAGATCAGAGCTCATTCAACTTCTTCACCAGAGCTATATTAAGATCTTTTTGATGCTCCTTCTTCACATTTGCCTCTGCTACCTCTTCTAGGCTCTACACCTAATCATCCACTACTATGCATAAGAGATTAAGTTTAGCTAGTGATGAATCATTGTTGGGAAGATTTGTACCGGGTATCAAACTGGTAAGAGTGTCAACAGTTGCTTCAATTACATCCTGCTCCTTCTTCCTTCAAATAATTTCAAGGTGCTCTTGAGCAACATTGATGCTCTGCATTAGCTCTATCTCACTTGCAGATTGGAGATCGATAGAACTGGTGAGATCAGTTGGTTTAGCTTGACTCTCGGTTGCCTTTAGAGTCTCCATCTAGGTGCTCTTCTCCGCTTCTCCTGCCTTGTCCTCTTCCTCTTTCTTCTTCTCCACTTCTCTCCTCTTCTCCGCTTCCTTATCCTCCTTAGCCTTTTTCTTTTTTGCTTCCTTCTTCTTCTCATGTTACTTATCTTCCTCTTCCTTCTTCCTCTCTGCTTCCTCCTTTTTCTCCTGTTCCTTATCTTCCTCTTCTTCTTCCTTTTTCTTCTTCTCCTCTTCATATTTCTTTTTCTTCTCCTCTTCATCCTTTTTCTTGTTCTCTTCTTCATCTTTCTTCTTCTTCTCCTCTTCATCCTTTTTCCGCTTCTCTTCTTCATTCTTTTTCCTCTGCTCGACCTCTTCCTTTGCCACTCCCTATCTGTCCTTAGCTTGCTTATCAACCTGTTTAACCTGTTGCCTTAGATGGTGTTTCCTGAGTAACATCCTCTATGTCCAGAGCATCGACATCGATGGTGTCGATCAATTCAACAATCGAATTTCCTTCATCATCAAATACTTCATCCGGTTTGGATATAACCGGTTCTTTTTCAGCTTGCCGGTTGGCTAGACGCGCTTTGTGAGACTGTATAGCGGTTCTTATATACAGATGAGTGTCTTTTTCAACATCATCAAATCTACCTTCTAATAGCTAGAGTCTTCTTCTTCTAGTGAAGAAGAGTCCTTTATTTTGGTCAATAACATCAAATAATTCAGAATTTGACAGGTCGGGAAAGTATTGTGCAAAAATTTTCTCCCTAATTTCCTGTTCCTTTTCTATGGCAATGCGCCATCTATTATCTAATGACATATATAAGGAATCTGGTGTTTGAGATTTGATCTGTAAGGGCGACCTATCATTAACACATAAATACTGAATTATTTCCTTTTCAACCGCTTCTTTTTCATCATCATTAAAGTCATCAAAACACTCAATTAAGTCATGTAACACTTTTCTCCTAATATTCTTTATTGTTCTTTGACAATGTGTCAAAGGTTTATAGGAAGAGATATCTATATTTACCGGTGCAGATGATGCCAGTTCATTCTTTGTCTTCCTCTGTGCTTGATGTGTTTTCTTTGGCTTTTCCTCAGACACAGTTTCTTTTGAGTCTGGAGAGGCATTCCTTGTCTTCCTCTTTCTCTTGAACACTTTAGTTGGTGCTGCTTCCGGTTTCTTCTTGGCTAGTGACTGCTTGGTCACTTTTGGAGTTGCAGTAGTAACTGGTGCAGATGCTGCAGGCACTGCCTTTGCCTTCTTCACTGCAGGTTCTTTTCCTTTATTTGTAGAGGGTTCCTTGACCAGTGTAACCCTTTCCAAATAGGTTCTGGTCCTCTTTTCCTTAGGATCAAGAGGTAAGACAATAAGGGTAGAGGCATACCCTTCCAAAATATCGTACATCACCTCATAGCCCATTGGCTCCACTTCTTCCTGTTTAGGCTCAACAGCCTCCATTATGCATTGATCCACCTTGATGGTGAAACAGATATCGTCCTCATTCTTTGGCTCATTTTCCTTCTGAACACATCAAAATACTTGTTCAAAATATCAGGGTAATCGGTTCCAATTGCTTCAATGCTTTCCTTGATTTGCTTGGTCACTGGTTGATCAGTAGACCACTGGACATCTCCTACTCCTGGAAAGTAGCCTTGGAAATAGAAGAACAACCCAACCAGTAGTTGCCCAAACTTGAACCTTAGTGCATTATCTTGTTTGATCGACTTCAAATTCAATAGGAGTTGTCTCTGCATACTGGTGCATAGATCAAATAATGCATCCTCCTTTATCATCCGGAAAGCAACATTTACCACTGCAGTAGATACAAAGTTAATTCTGCTGGCTGAGAATATCCGGTATCCAATCACCATACATGCATACTTCACCAGATCCTCCTTGATAGAATTGACTGTCATGCCTCGTGAGTCACTCACTGAACTGGTGAGCTTGGACATTTCAGTTTTGCTTACCGTCCTTAGGGCTGGCACTTCCCCTATGTTGTAGAATCCGGTGACTGCATGAATTGCCTGCAGAGTGATATCATGTGTTCTCTCTAGGTACATCTTATCACCATGGACTCTGCTTAGAATGATCCTTATATGATCCTCTGTGAAATCCTCCAGGAAGTAAACAACATTGTGGAGCTTCTTCTTCTCCAAAATATTAAACTTCGGTTTGATCTTCTTATCCTTGCCACAAAATAAACCTAACTGGGAGTGGATAGCTAGAGACCCTAGGTCTTCAATCTTGCAATCTATGTAGTCAGAAATTCCCTCTTCTACTATCAAACCAGCCGGAACTTGTGATAGGGCATTATACTTGGACTTTCGTTGAATAAAACTTGTAGACTCGACAAATGCACTAGAACTGGTATGAGATGTGGAAGCCATGATAGAAATTTTAAGAACTCGAGAAATACCTCTTGAAACACGTGAATTTAGGGCTTGCTAATTCTCCTTCACTTCACACTCTGACAGTTGCTAAATCACCACTTTGTGTTCTCCACTAGACTGTTTGCAGTTTGAATTTGAATCTCCTTCGCTGTTTCTCAATTTCTCAAAATATCAGCTCAAATCACCTTTTCGTCACTCTGCTCTTTGAAAAACTTTTCTTCGCTCGAAAACTGATAGTGAGAAATGATTTGAAAAATCCTTTTAATCATATTTCTCACCTACCGCAATTAATGCTCCTGCATTAGGGCGTAAACCCTAATTTGCCTTTTTACCATTTTTGGTCTTCTACCAAATGATAGGTATAATGTACCGATTGAGGTCTTTTATTGGTGTAAACTGGGGGTTTGAAACATTTCACCATTTGCTCCCCCTAAGCTTTTTGAAGCTTAGTTTGCCGGTTCCATGATTTGCACACTAGGCGCAGAAACCGATTCCCCTTGTAACACCGCTAGTTTCTCCTTCCAGATTTTGTTCATGTCTGCTTGAACGGTGTCAACATCAATGTTTCCTTCCGGAGTGACTGGTATATCATCAGATATGTTCTTTCTTGATCTACAAAATCTGGAAATGTGACCCGGTTTGTTGCAGTGATAGCAGACCAATCCAGGTGCTCTCCAAGGTCCATTGTTCATGTTTCCATTCTTTCTTCTGCATGTTGCAGTAGTGTGACCATGACCATGAAAGACCATACAGTTTACTCTCCATCAGGTTGCCGCTTGATAGCCATCGCTTCTTTGCTGATGATTGAAGGCATTAAACCAGTTGTGATTCTGGTTCACATAAGGTTCGGGACCAACTCCTTGGGTCCTCTGAGGATATCTTCCAGTGTTATTCATAACAGATCTGCATTCAGATGCTCTATGCCCATACTTGTTGCATGCATAACAGTTACCATCAAATCTTTAGGATCTAGGCTTATCATTTCGGAAATAAGGAAAATTGTTGTAAGCCTTACTCCTACACACATTTGCAGTATGTCCTTCTTTAAGACATTTAAAGCAAATAGGTTTAAACTTTTGCGTACCTTTATCCTTTGATCCCGGTTGTTTCTTTGATGTTCCAACATTTGTACTAGAGGTCTCACCTTCCTCATGACTGGAATAACCAAGTCCATTGGTATTCTTGACCGGTTTGGCAGATTCAAGCTT
Organism: Cryptomeria japonica; assembly: GCF_030272615.1. NCBI lineage: Eukaryota > Viridiplantae > Streptophyta > Pinopsida > Cupressales > Cupressaceae > Cryptomeria > Cryptomeria japonica. Next base: position 424,721,036 of record NC_081409.1, on the reverse strand, counting down.
TTGCTCTAGCTTGACAGTGCTCTTGTTGAACTTAGCAAGTATTTCCTTTGACTCAGAGAGTTCTTTGGAAATAGCAGCATTTGTTTCCAACAATTTTTCATTCTCAGAGATGGCAATGTTCAGTTCTCCTTGCATGTCTTCCTTTTCCACTTTGCTTGCATGGAGTTGAGTAGTTAGGGCACGGATCTCTTGTTTCAGCTTGGAGATCTCACCATCTCTTTCTCTCACCAGATCTTCAGCTTTCCTCTAGTTCTCAAGCTCTTGACACATCCGGATAGTCAGTCCTTCCAACTCCTTTCTCAGGTTGGAGTTTGATTCATTCAACTTATTTACTTCTGCAATTAGGGCTTCCATGTTTGCTTCATCTGAAGAACTATTTTCAGATAGCTCCATTAGCTTTTCTGCATGTTCTCTCCTTTTTGCTTGAGATGCCTTATATTTGACCATAAGATCATCATAGGCTTGCTCAGACTGAGTGAGATGGTGGGTAAGTTCCCTGAAAGTGTATTTCCCCATATCTCTTTCCAAGTGGTTAAAATTATAGAAAGGTAGGCTCTGATACCAATTGATGAATACTAAGAGGGGGGTGAATTAATATGCCAAAATTTTTTGCACTTAAACAGTTTGCAAGACTAACAATAAACCGGTAAAACAGTTTAGCAGACAAACCAGTTAACAAACATGCAAACCAAATAGATAATAATGCATTCACCCACAGAAGCAAAAACACCATAATGCAAGAGATTTTGATGTGGAAACCCAAATGGGAAAAACCACGGTGAGATGGAACTCACAAGTAACTATTTGCAGAATAGGAACCAGACCGGTTAAGGTCTTACAATGTTCTTTACTGGGACAGATCCTATTAGGAATCTCAATCTCTGTTAGGAGATAAGTTTGATTAAAGACTACCTTGCTAGAGGATTTTAGATCCACAGATGTGAACCACCTTGTTAGAGGATTTACAAAAGGCTTTTGGGCCTACCTGGTTAAGGGCTACAGACTTGTCAGAGATGTGAGTAATCAACAAGTGTTTGATCTATCTAGTAGCATAGACTGCTTGGTTAGATCCTTGGTAGCTCATTCCTAATGCACTCCAGCATTACTTTAGTCTTCTACACATTCATATTCTCTCCAACTCCTCAATCACCTTAAACCCTTGCAACAACATACACTTTCATTATATCCACATCAACAACCTAAAACCCTAGACATGATGTTCTTATAAAGGAATCTGATTTCGTGTCGGTCCAATAGGATTACATAACAATTTCCTAGGTTCAATGAACCTGGACATACTTGGTACCATGACACAAAAAGGCACCGTTTAGGTGTCAGCACCATCAAACAATCGGTGGATGGTAACTCATCACAGAGTATTACCGGTTTGTACAAAATGTCGGTTGCCGGTTTGATAAAAATGAAGACTGGTAAAAATGTGTTATGCCACTTTAGTCCCTCATACCACTTGGTATCCACGAACCGCTTGGGGTCAACATGCCGCTTCAGATCGAGAAACACATTTTGCAAAACACCAATAGTCTAAAGACTATAATACAACAGACCGGTTGGAATAAATACCAGTTGTGCTCAAACTCATACATATAAAGAGGATCTCAATGCAAGTGTGTGTCCATCAATGACAATCACAACATAAACATCAAAAATGCCAACAAAATATTGCTATCATCACTAGTTCTTGCAAAGCCTATCTTCATCAGATGTGTATGAAGCCTTTCATAACATACTCTGGGTGTCTACTTTAATCCTTACAAAGCTTTATGCAATTTGCATACCATGTCTTCTTTGTCTGTCAATGTATAACCATCAGGCTACTCTATGTATAACTCTTCTTCCAATATCCCATTAAAAAATGTAGACTTAACATCCATCTGGTATACCTTGAACTTCTTGTGAGCTGCAAATGCAAGTAACATTCTTACTCCTTCCAGTCTTGCTACTGGTGCAAAATTTTCTCCATAATCCTCTCCTTCTTGTGTAGAACCTTTGCATACTAATCTTGCCTTATTGCGAACTACAACACCATCTAAACATGCATTATTGGAAGTCCATGAAGGTATTTGTGGATCTCATTCGAATGGTCTTACTTTAGCTTGAAAACTACTAAGGGCTGGCTACTACTGGTAAGGCATGGAGAAAGATGCTATAAAGTTTTGTAAAACTTGTGAGAAGTGTCAGCTACATGGGAATCTCATACATGCTCCAACAAGGGATCTCATACCCTTCATTACACATTGGCCTTTTCAACAATGGGCCTTTGATCTCATTGGTCAAATATATCCTGCATCATCTAACAGACACAAGTTTAGCATAACTGGCATTGAGTACTTCACCAAGTGGGTAGAAGCGGTTTTGCTCATCAAAGAAACCGGTAAACAAGTAGCTTTATTCATCCTTAACTATATCATCTACATGTATGGGATACCTTCATCCATCATGACTAACAATGGAGGACAATTCAAGAATAAAGATCTAGATGAGCTCTGTGAGAAATTCAAAATCAAACAACACTGGTCATCTGTATATTACCCTCAAGGTAATGGACAAGATGAAGCATCTAATAAAAACCTGCTAACTATCTTACACAAAACAGTGAACAAATCTAGGAGGGATTATCATTTGCAACTCAATCCTTCACTATGGGCTTATAGAACAAGTATTAGAACACCTACTGGGGCTACACCTTTTTCTTTGGTGTATGGGTCCAAAGTAGTCTTACCTATTGAGGTGGAAATACCGTCTCTAAAAGTTTCTTTGCAAGGTCTTGTTACTGATGAAGACTACAGAATATCTAGATTGCAAGAACTCGAGTTGTTGGATGAACATCGACAAGTGGCCTTTGATCATCTGAAAGTGTATCAAAAGAGAATGTCTAAAGGATATAACAAGAAGGTTTGACAATGAGAATTTCAGGTTGGTGACTTTGTTCTGAGAGAAAATCCTAAAAATCAACAATTTCGAGACAACAAAGGGAAGTTTGAACCCAACTGACTAGGTCCCTACATTGTTACTGTAGTCTTTGGCTTTGGTTCCTATCAACTCTCAACATCGGAAGGAGAACAACTCTATGAATTGATTAACACCATCCACTTGAAAAAGTTCTTCACTTAGTGTTCTTTGCTCTAGCAACCTATACAACTGAAAAATGTCCTGAAAAAAGTCTAAAAATCATAAAAAAATATTGAAAAAAAAAAAAACTTTGCCAAGTAGGTGAAAACTTGGCAAATAGGTGCCTCTTGTAATCAAACTCTCCATCTATCAATGCAACATTGGCATTCCCACTTTCATGCATATTTTCTTTTGCTTGTACATATATTTTAGTCACTTTAGTGACAACCTGGTTCTTTTAGAACCCTCACGGCTTGAAACTGATCAATATCCTAGTCTTAGGGTAATCGGTTGAGCAATTTACATGTCCTAAGCAGTATCAACCAAGTCATCATGCTGTCAGTGATACCCAGTCATCCAATCTGAGTCAGTCACTTGTCTCCTAACTACTGAAGAGTTTTATCACTGAGTACACAAGCAAAACAACATTATTGAAAACAATCACTAAACAATTTGAGATATGCATGAAATCTGTCTTTGTGTGCTATCTTTTATATTGGTTTTTGGTTATTATTCCCTCTGAGTAACTCGAGGAAGTCTATCTTGACTAAGAGGAGCAAGGATTGGGGGCATAATATTTTCTTTGTTTTTTCCTTGTAGGAATGATTCTGATGATCTGGAAACATCTAATTAGCTGGGTGTCTGTGATAAGAGCCTTCACATCAAGGTGAAATCGCCACACATACCTCGACTCCACTTATTTGTATGCTACAAGGAGGTTGGCATAATTTCTTTATCTATTTTGAGGGAATTTCTATAAATGTGCAATCCGGGTCCATGCGTAATCTGTCCAAGGATATGAACGAAAAAGGGTCATTGCGGACAAGATAATTAATATTTCACATGAAAAGGAATGAACTCTAATATGCTTGCTATGTTTGTAAATGCTTAGTGATGAACATTAAGAATTTCAAATCCAGTGACTAGTTTAAGTTGCATTCATTTTTCATTTTGTGCATTTCGAGTGAATTTTGCATGATAACAATAATCTCTTTATCTTCTGAATGAGAGTTTGAAGTATCATCATTTCTAAGCTAAGTGGTCTCTCTTTTTCATCATTTCTCTGATCGAGTACTTGTGTATTGAGATGTTAGCTGCATACATACGCATCTTATATAGATTCATACATTCATTTGCATTCATATTATTGCATAGAAAAAATAAACAATTTGTATTACTCATTATTCATTTTCATCATTTATTTGCATATGAAAAGAAACAAAAACAAACATTCATATTCATTTTCATTACATACATCCATACTGAACATATATGCATATATATAGAACAAAGCATATAGAAGAAAGCATCTCATAAATCAATAGACACAAGTACAATGAAATCAAATCAAGATCTCGTATATATAATCATCAATAGCTCAGGGTACAAGTGATATAACTGTCATATACAATCTCCCATCAGAGCAAGAATCATATGGGCTTCGAAAAATGGGGTATCTAATAAAATCTAAGAGCTATAAGAAATATAGCTCTATGCCTCTCCCTCATCACCAGGTGGTGGAGGAGGTGGAGCCTACTGAATGACATCCTATCTCGGTGCCCAAGCTCCCTCAGATCATGCCATGTACTGAGAGTAGGGGACAACCTACTGTGCTACAGGAACAACTACGCTATACGTTGCTTGACTAGTCTAGTGCAAAACCTCCTACTGAAGAGTGTCTCGCTCTGCCATCATCTCTGCGACCTAACGATCGTGCTCTACTTTGAGCTGTGCCAACTGTCAGTCTCACTCTACCCTCAACTCAGCTAACTGATGATCTCTCTCTATTATGAGGTATGCCAGCTATCGGTCTTGCTCTGCAAGCTATGTCTGAGCCACTATCACTTATGACTATAGACCTGCTACTTGTGCTCTCATTGATCGTGCTGCATCAGCTGCTCCCTGCTCCCTCATAGGCTCTCCGTCTCCATCTCCACCTCCATCTACACCTCTAGCTTTGCCTCCATCTCCACCTCCAGCTCCACGGTGCTCATCCCTCCTCTGCTGCACCTATCTAGGAGATGCTCACTCCTCCTCTCCTCCACCCTCTACTATCCTAACATCACTCATCCTCACACCAACAACCCCTAGAGACCCGCCCTCTCCTCTCTGCTGCTATCTCCCCTAGCTAGTACCTTGCTACTGATTGCACTAGGATCACTACCTGCCCGCCTAGGAGCCTTTGCTCTCCATCCCTATCCCTATCTCTCTCCCTATGCCTGTACCTATGCCTATGTAGGGGTATCATCCTCAATCTCCTCTATGAGAGGCACCTGCTCAGCCGGATCTATAAATCTAGGGAATGGATGCTGCTGGAACCAATCCCTGTACTAGGGAAATACCCCCGCATCTACAATATCCTCCAAGTAATCCCACCTAAGTCATTGTAACCCTATTAGTGCCTCCATGCTCAAAGCATAGGACAGCCTAGGGGCCCATCCTCATCTCTCCTCATCTGCATAATGAGCATATGTAGTAAACTCTAGTGAGATCCCTAAGACCTACCATACTGCCTCATCACTTGAGTAAAAACAAAGCACTCGATGACTGCCACTGATCTGCCGATGAGAGGAAGAGTCATGAATAGATCTCTGCACATAGCTCTCCAATCGTTCCAAGGCTCTAGACCTCTATACGGTTCCATACGACAACTATCAAATCGTCCAGCTACCATCTCCAATACTCTGTGTTGCCCAGATGGGGCTGAGTAATGTATCAAGAATATCTATAAACAATAGGCTGTTGTGGATCTCTGGCCTCATCCACTATAGGTCTACAAACTGTGATATTCTCCCAGACCAATATCTATAAAATCAATACCCCTACAACCATGCTCTTCCCCTCTCTATATACAATGTCATGCATCTCACGATAAATGTGGGCTAAAACACATGAACCCCATCCTAATCTCTCAGGGTGATCCACAAGCCTCTACAACATCCTAGCCCAGTCGCATAAGAAACCCTACTGTCCCCTGTCTGGCATAATGAAACAACCAATAAATCCTGCTAAGACAAAATCCAGTGGAAACTGCTCACTATACTTGGTCATCATCTCATCCCAGCGGATAGCCCACGTAAGGATGTCCTCATCATGAAATACCCGTCTCAAAGCTAGTAAGCCAGGTAGCTGTGCAGAGTTGTAATCGACCTTATCCCCAGCAAACAGAATCTTGAGAATCCTATAAACATCATCAGGAGTGATGGTCATCTCCCCAACTGGTAAATGAAACGTGTTATGCTCAGAGTGAAATCTCTCTACAAGTGCTGTGAGCATCCCGTGATTCACACAGATATTTGGCATCTGTAGAAGGTGAGTAAACCCGCACAAGTCAATATGTGCCAAATCTATATCAGATAACTCATAGACTAATCTCATAGTCAGAGAATAGACGCATTGGTAAAGAACATGTGGTAATCAAATCTGCAAGAATCAAACAATAGAGCATTAGAAACTCATCCAAATTCGCTATAAGACAACTTAAACATCACACAAATCAAAATACATCAATTGCAAAATCAAATTTCCATGTTTGCACCCTTAAAAATGCTCACTATTTTTCATAGGACATTTCACAAATTAGGAAGAAACTCGTACGAGTCAGGAATAGGTATAGGATGACAAAAGACTCTGATATGATACAAAACAAGCATTCGCACGACAAAATGGTCTCTTAATCAAACACTCATACAATACAAGGGGAGGTATAAAATGACAAATCTAATGGGCTTAAATGATAAAAAAATACAAAGCAGTTTGTTGTACAACACAAGATGTCATCTCACACGACAAAATGATAACGACCGACTTGAACAAGACTAAAAATTCAAAAAATAAACAAAAAAATTCAAAATTGATGACATGAAAGGGCTAAAAATTAGACTCTTACTGCTAGCTCATAGTTCCAAGGTCAATTATGACATCTCTGGCACTCAAATCGGTGCTCATGGATCAGAATGACCATTTTTCCTCGCAGAAGGCTTTTCAAATTTTCAAACTTGGAGAGATTAAAATGAATTGAAAATGACACTTTGACCCCTTATATAGCCAAAACCTTAATTTTTTAACTTGCTCTGATGGACATGAAAATTGTACCGTTAGCTAATTTTCCTATCCTAATTCCATTTTCGGGATCAAAATTGAAATACGAGATCGTTCTTCTATTCAATTTTGCACAACTATGACCACTTAGCACTTTCATCAAATTCTCATTCTTTTCTTCAATTTGTGCTCATTTTCTCATCAATCATCGCTAAATCTTCAAATATTCCTTTGACTCAATCTTTGTGCTCAAATCATTATCATCACCAATAATTGCCTAAAATCATATACCCTCGCTATCTTTCAATTTCGCTCCCGAAGGGGCATACTCGTGACCTTATTACCTCACATCTTCAATGTCAAGAATTTTTTTCAAATCTTCATCAAAAGTTGAGCAAAAATATTTTCAACTAAAGAAAATCAAACTAATTCTTATTGCTAAGGGGCATCTCAGCTTCATCACTTCATATCTAGTTGAGATTTCTCGTTCATGTGAATCGAATCAATCGCTAGGGGCATATTAGTTTCATCGCTTCAAATCAAGCTGATATTTGTCTTCTTCTGAATCAGTCTCTTAACGTTAATCAATTTCATTGCTTTTCATCAAGCTGATTATTCGTTTAAACTCAATCAAAAGTTTAAAGAGTATCTTTAATCGCACACTCAATCTAAGCAGGTGTTCAGTTTCATCACATCAAATCAAGTTGGACAGTTTATCTTCACTCATTATGTCTTGATCCATCAAGTTCAAGATCGATTTTATCTTTGCTCACTGTGTCTAGTTCAATCAAGTTCTAGATCAGTAAGATCCTCTCCTTGATCAATTAAGTTCAAGTTTGGTATCTTTGCTCTATATCGGTCCTAGTTCAATCAAGTTTGGGATCGGTTTCACTTTAATCAACTCTGTTCATCTTCATCGCTTCAAATCAAGATAAACACCTTGCTCTTCATCTGGTTCGTCATCAATCAAGTTCAGAACTGGTATCTCCTAGACATCAACTATTCTTTGAACCAACACACTGCTCACACATTAATTAAAAGAGGGGCAAATGTAATACCCTAAAATTGGTCATCTAAACCATGGGCCCCTAATTTTGACAACATCACCAAGGTCTTAACCAAAGGTAATTAAATCAACTTTGAGCACACAATTAATTAATTCTTCAATCATCAAATGTCACATGGCAAGAGAATTATTCTATATTAATTAAATATTTATTTAATTAATTAAATCGTTCCAAGAAAATCATTTTGATCAATTATCCTATTTAATTTATTAAATATCTTAGCATATTTAATGAATTAATAAATTTGCCATTTAATCATAAAAAATGAATTAATTTATTACAAAAGAGGAATTAATCACAAAGCAAGAGATAAGTTGAAAATAAAATAAAATAATTGAATTGAAAGAGAAATCAAACTTGAGATATTATTTCTTTCTTCTAAATTGAGAACTTGAAATTAGAAAAGCAATTAAAAGGAATTATTAATCATTCTCTAAAATTGGAACTCAAAGCTTTTGAGAAAATAAGTTCAGTTGCATTGAAAAGACTCTTTTCTTGAATAAATCAAAGAATTATCTATTTTTATCTCAAGTGCATGGAATTAATTGAATTATATCTCTAATGCAAACTCAAACTTATAATCTGAATGCATTTTAATTAAACTATAATTGGAATCTATCTCAAGATTTTTTGAATCTGATTTCTCAATTATTTCAATTATCCTAAATTGTGTTTTTTCTTGATCTCTCTTGTGATTCTCTATAAATTCAACCTTCATCTCTCATTCAAAACACCCTGGAGATTTATTGTTATTATGCAGTTTTTGCTCTAGAGTCATTTAAGATTTTTGTGCTTGCTTTTTGAGATTATTGCATCTTAGTTTAATTTCTTTTTGCATATTTTTATGATTGCTTGAATTCATATAGCTTATTATTCATCCATCTAGCATAATCTTGCATCCATTTAGCTTAATCTCATACTCATATAGATTAAATCTTTCATCTTGGTGTAGTCTAGTCACTGGTATTGGTTATACAAATCTGAGAGCAATCTTATACTCGCATCTTTTAGAAGGAAATTAGTCAATTTGTTATGGTTTTCATATTCATGCTTATATCTGTCTAACCATACATGTAATGACTTAATTGAAGTGTTGTGTCTTGCAACTTATAAACTTATTTCACTTTTTCACACACACAATGAGGACTATGTAAGGACTTATGCAAATCTTGGGGATGTAAATGAGAACTATAATAAGGACGGCAATGAGGACTATGATGAGGATGGTAATGAGAACTATGATGAGGACTATGCAAGGACTAAGGAGTCTAAGAACACCTATAGTCACATGTATGTAAAATTTTGGACTTCGTTGGATTTGTCAAATGTTTCAAGGTAGACTCTATTTCAAATAACTCTATTTGTAAGACAAGTCTATTTTTTTCAATTATGAGAACACTGTCTGAAGATAAGTATAGCTGAATGAATTGTGTTCTAACAAACTCTAAGATTTCAGAGATGCACAAGGTAGGACCTGAAATAGCCCAAATACTGAATCAATATTGGTTTAGCATAATGATACACAACAAAATAAAAGACAATCTTAGGTTGGAAAGTGGAAACTGTTTGATGGGCCCCCCGCAACAAAATACCAAAACAAGATGAACAGATAGAGAGTCTAGCAGCACTGGCTCCAGTCCACGATACACACTTCTCGGGCATGCCAATCTCTCTTAACATGAAGATCCAAAGATCTTATCATTGAGGATTTTCTTTCTCATCATGCAAGGTACATGGAGTGTATCTATGGGGTACGATCCACACACCTAGAACCAATAAATGTGGGATTTGGGCTACTAAGTTGGTTCTTATAGTAAGTTTTGAGGGATCCTGATTCAATGATAGATTCTCAGATAAAGCCACTTAAGGCTTTAGTTAAGCTTATCAGTGTAAGGAAGGCCCCCACATACATCGAATTCACTCAACACTCTAGCCACCTGACTAGTATGTTTATATAGTGGCTCAAAAAATCCGCTTGAGAGTATGCTAGGAGAGATGATATCCCCAACGCATCCCAATTCAAGGTACACCTCTGTGGGGTGATAAAATCGCCAGTCAAAGATACCCCTCACTACTAAAAATAAAAGTGGGTGTCATTATCACCTTTCTCTCTCTCCCAAGACCCTGAAGGTAGGTGGAAAGGTGCTTAATGCAACAATAGGTCCACCCAAAACACAAAAAGTTCTTTTTCCCTTAAATATTGCAATGTGTGAATTATTCTATTCATAAGCCATATTCACATCGATTTTAAAGCCCAAACTAAGGTGTGAGATACACATGTGCATGTCTATTTTAAAAACACCAAAGTGAAGTGTGAGATCATGCATGCCAATTTTAATCTCAAAATCAATTTTAACCACCAAGCTGAAGTGTGAGATCATGCATGTCAATTTTAATCCAAAACAATTTTAAGAACCAAGCTAAAGTGTGAGATCATGCATGCCAATTTTAATCCTAAAATCAATTTTAAGCACCAAGCTGAAGTGTAAAAGCATGCATGTCAGTTTTAACTAGATTTGTTTTAAGCACCAAGCTAAAGTGTGAAAGCATGCATGTCAATTTTTAACCCAAAATCCAAAAGTGATTTAACCCTAAAGGATCTTGCAATCAAATTGTTTGTAGTTTCCAAAATAACCTAGGAGGATCAAGCCTTCTCTATAATTTCACCACACACTGCAAATAGGGAATTGGTAACCAGAAAACACACAGAAAAACAAGCAAACAAAAAGCAAAACTACCTATTAAACAAATGCATGATTCTAACAGCGCAAATGCATAATAATGTCTAGGTGATTGCGTTATGATAACTAAGTGAATGCATAAAACTAACAGATCAAATGCATGACCTTGACAAGTTGAATGCATGAAACTGACAGGGCTAATGCGTGATAGATAAACAAAATTTTTTTTTTAAAAAAAAAAGCCTAAACTTCACCAGAAACTTGCAAAACAAACCGTGAGGCCCTAGTCAGATCTCTCATCAACCATTCTATATTAAGCAAGCCATATTTCACTCTGTATGATAGGACTAGGCTATTGTATATGTCAATAGCTGGTTGGTCCTCTAGGTCTTGTATCCTTTTTTCTGCCTTTAGAATTCGCTCATAACATCTGACTTGCCTCCTTAGTTTTGCTGTTCTTTGAGCACTTGAAATATGAAATTTTACCTTATGTGCCATAATATGTTATATTGAAAGCATCATACAAGGATAAAAATTTTTAATATTTGCATAGTGTAATATAATATTTAGATAGAGTGAAGGATTTAAAAATAGGAAAATGAAACAAACAAAAGGCCTAAATGTGAACGATGAGTGCGTAATTATATCTAAGTGAATGTGTGAAGGTATCAACATGAATGCGTGACCCTGACAGGTTGAATGTGTAATTGTGTTTATGCGATTGCGTGATGTTTGATTCCGCTTTTGAAATCCGTATAAAACTTGCAAAAAAGTCTGAAAAATCCGTATGATCTGCTAAAATAACACAAAAAACACAGAGGGTTTATTAGCTATTGTTCACGTTGGGTTCACCAAAATGTATATGCTTAAAATCATCATTGCTTACTAGGAAATAAGGAAAATCATGAATTCCTTAACTACTCAAGCAATTCAAACATAAATCAATGAAATAGATGCATGATAGAATCAAATTAAACAATATTAAACTCCCTATTGTGCATCATGGCTTCCATTGTTCATCTCTTCTTTGTGGTATGATGGCTCTCAGATATCACACTGACAACCTGCATTTGACACAAAGATTCAAAGTTCATGATTGTTGAAAATGGAGATTGAATGCTGAATTTATAGATTTTTGGAGAGGATTGATTGAGGGGTGGAACAAAATGATTAAGAGGTGGAATTCAGGTGAGCTCACATGCTGATTGATAGTTGAACTGCTAATTTGGAGGTGGAATAGAAAAGATTGAATAGATAAATGATTAACTGATTGAGAAATAAAGCTGATTGAAAGATAGAAAAAGAATGATTGGAGGAGAATTGATTGATGATGCAATTAATCAATTAATTAAAAAGATTAATTAAAATAGATTGAATAGTTAACTGATTGAAAGCTTTTTGGAAAAAACAAAGTGGAAGATAGAAATAGAGATTGAAAAGATAATTGATTTAATTAATTAATTTAGCATGTGCTTGCACTTTGAATTTGATTTTGAATTTAATCTTTGCATGAGATTTAATTCAAATATTGAATTTATTTTAAATTCAATTTGTTATTTGAATATATTTAGAGCTTGACTTTGATTTTTAATTTAATTTTTGCATGAGATTTAATTCAAATATTGAATTATCTCAATTGTAAATGTATATTTTTTTTGATTACCCAGTGAAGAGAAAATTACAAAAAAGGAATGAGCTCTGCTAGGGTTTGAGGTTGCGTATTACGTCTTGCTTGTTTCAGACTATATTTACTACGGGATTTTTTGTGTTTATTATGGCTCCGACCAACTTTAGCCCAATAGTTGATGCTGGTGCTGGAGATGCTGCAACAGACCCTCATGGCGCCTCTGAACAAACGCCCTCTCAAATTTGTTTCGAAAGTGTTTCATGAGGTATGTCTTTGCCTAATGTTGTACTTCCTGTTTAGGGTTTTGATAATGCCCATGATTGGCATGAAAAATGTACTTTGATAGGATACTTTATGGGTAGGATCCCTCCTGAAAGCATGCTTCGTGATTGGGTCGCCAAAGCCTAGTCTCCTCATGGAGTTTGGCTTGATGGTGTCCAAAGTCTCACGAAAGGTTTTTTTATGTTCCACTTTTCAAACCCTCCCCATGTAGAGGCTATTCTCTCCCATGGGCCATGGACTATTAGGTCATCCCTCCTAGTTTTCTAGCATTGGTCTCGTGAATTTTCTGTTTCAGATGACAAAAAGTTGCGAGTTCTAGTCTGGGTTGAGTTCCCTGGTCTTCCTTTGCCTTGTTGGCCTTTCATGCAAACCATTGCTCAGTCTATTCGCAAAGTTGTTTGCCTCAAGCCATACCATTTGTTTAATGCTCACGCTCAAAAGAGGTTATGTGTTGAGGTCAACCTTTCTTGTGACCTGAAAGAAACCATTGATATTCAAGTGGGAGGCAACACCTTCAAACAAAAGGTGCTTTATCTGAACCTACCCAATACTTGTTATCGATGCCAGTCGACGGATCATAAGATTAGGGATTGTCCCTTGGCAACTTTGAAATTAAAACCCCTTGTTAAAGTGTATGGCTCTCGACCTGTGGAGGGAGCCAAGAAGGATGAATAGACAACTGTTGTTCATAAAGGTAAAAACTCTGCAGTTTTGGCCCAAAAGACTCCCATTAGTTCCAGTTCTCAACCGACGATGGATCCTCCTTTACAGTCTCCATCCTCCTAGGCGGTTTCTACTCTAGTTTCAAACCCTCACCAATAGGGGAAGGCCTCTTCTAAGGGTCCTGCTCTCCCTCCTTAGGTGCACACTCCTCAAGCTATGTATGTAATTTCTACTCCACACTCTCTACGTTACTCTCACAGCCCTTCTGGGCGTGCTAAGATTGTATATGGTGGTTCAAAAAAATGGCAAGTTATCTCCAGTGGGGACCCAGATTTTTTGTGCAATAGCTTCTCCTCTCTTGGGGACGAGGAAGATATGCTAGTTTTGTCATGAATTACATTTGATGGAATGTTTGAGGTCTCACAGACCTCACCAAAAAATATTTTGTTCGAGATGTTCGTCAACGCATTGCAAGCCTAGATGTTCTTTGCCTCCAGGAAGTTAAAATTGCAGGTTTCATGCTCAATGCTGCATGCCATGTTATTTGGCCAGATAGCCTTGTTTTTACTTCCCAGCATGAAGCTGGTCGAGGTGGATTTGTTACTCTCCTTTCCCTCGGTGGTGCTCTGCACTTATTTCTCATGGCTTTGATCCCATGCAGCACGCCATCTGGGTTTTGCTTTCAATCGACAATCATTCCATTGGGATCGTTAATGTTTATACTCCCAATGATTTGATTGAAAGGTCATACCTTTGGTAATGGATCACGGACAATCTGCCACCTGCCACTTGGGTCATGTGTGGGGACTTCAATATGGTTGAGGTGGCTTCCGATAAGGATGGATTTTTTCCTTTCCACCGGATAGTTGGTGAGCAAGAAGCCTGGTACTATATGCACAATAAATTGGGTTTTTTCGACCCCAACACCAACCGTTGCCATCCTGGTGGGGTTTGGCACACTTGGTCTAATTTTAGAGTTGGCTCTATCAATTTTTTTAAAAGGCTTGATCGTGCTATGATATCTGTGCAATCTTTTTTCTCTTTTTTTGAAGATCATGATCTGCCCGTCACTCCTCTTGTTGATGTGACGTTCTCAGACCACTTCCCCATAAAGTTTAGCATTGAATGGTAGACAGCTAGGCAATGTCCTTCCAAAATGTAGTTCTACCTCAACATGTCTCTCCTGCACCATCCATCCATGATGGCCCACATTCAATAGGTTTGGAATTTAGAGTTAAGGCCCTGTCATCACACTAGCTAGATTGTGTGGTGGCATGATGCCATTTCTTGCTCTGTGAGGTTTCTGCGCATTTATGGTAGGCAGCTTGCCATCTACCATAGGTAATCGTATGATATAACCACCAAAGCTCTATGTTCTACCACAAAAGCTTTGGCCTTGAATCCCTTTGATTCTACCCTACAACTCCATTTAGCCCAGCTCCGCCATCAGAAACAAGTTGCTGATAGTCACTTTGCCAGAGGAGCTCAAATCAAAGCCAGGTTGCACTGGCTCAAGGTGGGTGATAGGGCTTCTAAGGAATTCTTCCTGGCTCTACGTTCCCATCATACCTCTGTAGGGATTAATAAAATAAAAGAGGGACAGGCTCTTCTCACTGAATTACCTGACATATTGCAAGCCTTTGTTTGTCATTATGAGAAGGTGTTCATAGCATAGGGAGATTCTCCGGCCAGAACCCAAGCCTTGCAAGACTGCTTAGCTGTTGTTCCCAAACATCTCTCTGACTCTCAACAAGCCTTTTCTGATATCTTACTATCTCTTTGATAACTTCCCTTGTGAAATATACAAAGCTCTTTGGCCTTGTGTTGGTCTTGATCTTCACAAGGTCTATCTGGAAGCTTTTCATTCCCGCTCCTTGGGAAAAATGATTAACCAAGGAAACATCAAGTTTATCCCTAAGGCTAGGGACCCAGAGGATATTTGCAATTGGCGGCCTATTACCTTGCTTAATGTCTCTTATAAGATCATTGCCAAAGCTTCGGCTCTCAAGATTCGCTATCTCCTGCCGCTTATTGTCCGTCTGGAACAGACTGGATTTATTAAATCTAGGTTTATTCTGGATAATATTATTACTGTTTGGGAAGGGATGGACTGGGCCATACACTCTCAATAATGGGCAATCTTTATCAAGATTGACTTCGCTAAAGCATATGATTGCATTGAGTGGCCTTTTATCTTGGCTATGCTCAAAGCCCTTGGCTTTGGTCCCCGATTCATCCAGTTTGTTTAGATGTTATTCAGAGATGCCTCAGCTTGCATCACCATTAATGACCAAAAATCTAAGGCTTTTGGCCTTTTTAGATCCATTCACCAGGGTTGTCCTCTGGCTCTTGCTTTATATGTTCTTGCAGCGGAAGGGTTTGGTTACTTACTTGCTAATGCTATCGCTGTTGGGCATGTCTGTGGTATCTCCCTACCTGAGTCACCTTATCAACTTGTCAATGGCCACTTTGTGGATGATTCCTTTCTCACTCTCTTTGAGGATGAAGATAATGTGTAGGCTGCTCTTCAGTGTCTAAACACTTTTTTCTTGGCTTCTAGTTCGGCCATTCAATGGCACAAGACACAATGCTATAGGTAGTCTTTTCTTCTTGCCCCACCTTGGATCCTTCATTATGACTGGAAATGGCTCGAGCATGGAAAAATATTTTTCTTTATGGGAATTCCTTTTGCCTTCCAAGCTTTGCCTTCGGATCTCTAGAATGTAGTCTTAGCCAGAATCGAGAAAAAGCTTACCTACTGGATCACTAAGCCTCTCTCTTTGCCTTATAAATTCCAAGTTTGCTCCAAAGTGTTGGCCGCCACCCATGTTTTCTACTCCTCATGTTGGGCACCTTCTAAGGCCTCTTACATGAAATTGGAAAGACTTCTATGGGCCTTTCTCTGGGCCTCTGGGTTTGACCATCATGGTTTTCGTAGGGTTGCTTGGGAATACTGCTGTCTTCCTAAGGAATTCAGAGGCTTGACCTTATTTCTACCCAGAACCAAGGGCTGGCCTTATGTGCTAAGTAGGTTATCAAAGCCTTATCTGGTGATGAGGCCTGGAAAATTCTTCTCAGGCATTGCATTTCTTCAGGTTTTCCTTCCAAAAGGCCAGCCTGGAAGGGGATTGGCTCGCGAACCCTGCTCACTATGAAAGACCATGTTCAGATGCAGAGTACTTTTGTGGTCAAAAGTATCTGGCATGCTTGGGAAGCTATCAAGCCTTGGCTTCAATGGGCTGAAGATGGCTTTTGGGACAACTTATCCATGAATCATCACAACCTCTAGTGGTCACCTCTTTTTCAGGTGCAAGGGTTACTTCTGGCCAAAATCCAGGATGTCAGTGCTGTGCGCTTTCACAAACACGACATTAGAACACCTAAGGATCTATTTTCTAGAATTTCTATGAGCCTCCGGTCTTGGGAGGACCTCCAGGTCCATTTTCGCCTGTCTCGGCTACATCGACAGACTTACGACCTTCTGGTCTCTGCTCTTCCTTCAAATTTACTTCATAAGCTTGGTATTAGGTCTATTAGACCTTGGTGGAAAGACTAGAAGTGGTATCTTTGGACTCCTTTTACCAACTACAAACCCAAAATGGGTTATCTTTGGTTGGTTCCTCACTTTCCTATGGTTCAACCCTCAATCAGTGGTGGCACTTGTAGTCTTCCCAGACTTTCTGGAGATTCAGGTTTTTTGCTATCTGGTCTGCCATCATTGAACCCAAGATTGCACACTTTTCTTGGTGTGTACTCTTTCAAGGATTGCCTTTGGGTTCCAAACTCAAGAATTTGGGAGTTCCTGATCCCCGATGAGCTTTTTGTGGTCACCCAGAAACTTTTATGCATATCTTTTGGTTCCGTAGAAGAGCTCAATAGTATTGGAGATGGATTCATGACTTCTTTCAGCCTTTTTAGCCTGAGCCATTTTCCTGGCACATGATTCTTCTAGGTGATTCACCTAGAATCCCCTATAAATTCTCTCAGACATGGCATGCTTTCAGAATGGAGATCCTATACACTCTTTGGAAGGATAGAAATGCTATTATTTTTTCTCACAACTGTTTGGATATTAATGTTTTGCTTTATGCAAAATCTTGCATTTGTAACAATGTATTAATGCAGATTCAGGTACAAGATGACAAGGTGGCCTTGGAGGTGGTCCACCTTTAGGAGCTCCTCCAGCACTGGGGAAATGCCCCTTGTGTGATTATCCGAGTGCCACCAGACTCTGTCTTTGCTGACCGTACTCCACCTCGTGGCTGTTGCTGTGGTCGTAGCTCCTATGCCCGCCGCTCTCAGACCCCGTGGTCCCAGCCTCCCCGCCGCCCCTCGGGCCAGAGAGATGATACTTGGCGATGCCACTCGGCTTCTCTACCATGTCAGGGATCTACCTTGGGGTGGCCCTCTACTACTCTTGTGACTTTTTCTCATGTTGCTGATGATTCTGGGTGGCCCTCTGCCACCACTTCAAAGTTTCCTCTCCTGGCTTTGGCGATCTCGCCTCCCAGGCAGGAGGAAGGAGAAATTGAAAAAGATCCTGAAGATGGGTGGTCTATGCCAGACCCGACTCTTGGCCCCGGTGATGCATGGGGCAAAAAAGATGATCTTGATCCTCCTCCCTCAACTGCCACTGCTTTGGCTGCCTGAGGAAGTTTTTTGATGAGTAGCTTATTTTTTTGTTTCCGGCCACTGGCCGAGTGACTCTCGCGGGGTGATCTTGTATCCCCCAGCCTTTTTTTGTGAATATGTACTTTAATATTTATAATTAATACAGAAGGCCTATTCATCAAAAAATAAATATTGAGTTTATTTTAAATTCAATTTGTTATTTGAATATATTTAGAGTTTGACTTTGATTTTCAGTTTGATTTTTGAAATCATGCACATGTATTTGAAACTAGAATAATATGAATTTGATTTTGGAGAATTAATGAAATAATAAGAAATATGAAATTAAATGAAATTAGAAGAAATATGAAATTAAATGAAATTAGAAGAAATTAGAATTTGGGGAAATGGAATTTGAATATGAATTAGAAGAATAAATTAGTTAAATAAATTATTTAATTATTTAGAAATTGAATTTAATTAAATAATAAAGATTATTTAAATTGAAGGATTAAAATCATAATTAATTAAATAATAAATATTTAATTAATATTTAGAAAAGGGTTAATGATTAATTGATTAGAAATAAAAACAGAATAATTAGTAAGATGATGAAGAAATATGAATTTAGAAAAATAAAAGTAATTAATTTAATTAAATAATTAATTTAATTAAATAATTAAATAATTAAATAATTATTTAATCAATTAGAGGAATAATTAGTACATGATCAATGAGACATTTTTAGGTGTCTACAACTTGTATAAGGAAAAAGTCTATACATAGAAGAATATCAAGGATGGTTTAACAACCCATTTACACAGTCATCAAGACTAGTCAAAGCATGTATGAAGGCATAAAGAAGTAGAGAGTGAAAGTTTGATGCTGAAGAAAACATAGATAAGAGATTGATAAAAGTTATATAGTGTCTAATAATCATAGTGAACAATCTAAGAGAAAGGCATTTGAGGAATAAAGATCCATAATGGATGAGTTTTATACAACATTGCAGTCACAAAGCATGTTTTCATAGAGGCTATAATAGAATGATATGGATCAAATGTATTAAAAAGATAGTGAATACTGTGAAAAGAATATCTGCAACGAGTCAATCAAAACAACAGTCATTAAGAAGGTCTTGTCCAATGATAAAAACAGTGAGCTGGTAGAAAGAAGAAGATAACATGCTTGACAATATTGACTTATGACAAAGGGGCTCTGAGTGAAGAAATGAGAAATAGATATTCTTGTTGTAGGTAGATAGAGTTTCAAAAGAATGGAGCAGTCATATGTGTTAGACAGTTCAAATAACTGGAAGACAACTGAGGGCGGGGGTGAATCAGTTGTCTCAGATTACCAAAACTATTAGCAATTTAAAATTTAATACCGGAACTCAAAAAATTATACCAGAATGCTTAAACCAAAACCGAAATAGCAGTTAAACCAATTAAGCATAAACAATAATCATAGAATAAGAGACATCCACATGACACCAAGATTTATAGGTGAAAATTATGGTAAAGGGAAAAACCACGGTGGGAAGCCTACCCATAGTCAGATAATACTTTTGTAGTAAGTATGTGAATTACAATTGAGGGGCCTGTACTTGCAAGAAGGCCAATAGCCTAGAGTGCACTGCTCATCACAAAAGGAGCTTCACTGACTACATAGAAATCTAGACTACCATCCGGAGAAGTGTTGTACTGCAAAAGATAACATCTCCTATGCCTGAGTACAATTTCAATTAAGCTCAATACCGAAGAACTAAATCCTCTTATATAAACCCAATTCGATCTCCAATGATCAACCAAATCCTCTACTTGAATGATATTACATTATTTGCACATTACATTCCTTGACCATGATCTCTAACCATAACCGTGATGATCTACAATGAGATCTTACATCTATATATACAAACCCTTGACCATAAATAATCAGGTCAGCCACCAGATAATAAACCAATTACATAATTACAAACCCTGTCAGCCTTAGACAAAACAAATAATATCCAATACATAAGACATCCTAGAAGATGCATCGAGAGGTCCAATCCACACGTTACATTAAAGCCAGTCCATTACCAAGATCAATTGGGACCCAGTATAGGTCCACATGCTACAACAATGATCTCCATCTGCCAAGTCTCGAACATGATCACCGACAACATCCTAAAACTCCACCAGAAGCTCCACCAACACCACTTATGCAATTCATAAAATACCTTCATCAAAAGCTTTGCTGTTGAAACTCTCGCCAGAGCCAAAAACTAAGCTTCTAGGTAAGTAGGATAGCACCCCATCACCAGACCAAAACCAACTGACCAAATGTGAGCATGAGTATCATGAACAAGCCAATTCCATCACCAAACTATACCAGAGCCTACCAGATCCAAATCAACTAGAATCTACTCAACCCACTGAGACAAGAAGGATGCCGGTAAAGCATCCAAACAAATAGTGTTGGCATCAATGACAAAAATCAATGCAACACATAATCAATTCCACCAAATGGCCAACAATCTCCCTCTTTGGCACTGATGGAAACACTAGATGTGAAAAACATCTAAGTACCAAGAAATGCCAAACAAGTTTCCCCCAATGGAAGACAAATAACAATCTCCCACATACAACTCTGAATGTCAATATCTCTCCCCCTTTGACTTTTTATTTTTCTTTCTTTGTCTTTTTCACATCAATATGACTTCCCCTTTGACATCAATGCCAGAAATATGACAAAAATATCAAAGCAAAAACATAAACTACTGAATCCCAAAGCTAACTACACCCCCTGAGCAGTAACATCCCACATCAGTGCCAAAATGAATAGTATCTCTGATAGTGCATGTCAGATTGATGCCAAACCACATCAATCAAGTCTCTACCAGAGGGGTAAAAACTCCCAATTTGTCTCTCAAGTACTCAAATGATTCCTTGGACAAAACTTAGTGAAAATATCTGCAATCTTCTCTTTAGTGTTTACATAAACTAGTCTAACTTCATTTGCTTCCACTTTTTCCTTCAAAAAGTTATACTTGATAGATATGTGCTTTGTTTTATAATGAAATACCAGATTATTTGATATATCAATAGGAGGAGAGTTATCACTATGAATAACTACCGGTGCATCACAATCCACCTTTATATCCTTCAACATTTGCTTCATCCATAAAACTTGTGTATAGTTAGTAGCAATAACAACATACTCAGCTTTAGCAGTAGATAAAAAAGTACATGATTGTTTCTTGCTGATCCATGAAACCAACTTCTTTCCAAGAAAGAAAGCTCCATCGGAAGTGCTTTTTTGGTCATCAACATCTCTAGCCCAATGCACATCTGTATATGCACATAAAGCAAAGTTATCATCCTTAGGGTAGCACAAGCCATATTCTGATGTACCTTGCAAGTATCTAAAATACTTTTCACCCCAATCTCATGATTTTCTCTAGGATCACTCTGAAATCTTGAAACAATAAAAACAACATTCATAATGTCAGGCCTACTTTGAGTCAAATAAAGCAGACCTCCAATCATAGACTTGTATCTTGTAGGATTTACCGGTGAAGAAACATCTTTTCTTGTCAATTTCTCACTTGTAACCATAGGAGTACTTACTGGTTTAGAATCACCCATACCAAATTTCTTCAACAATTCCTTAGCATATTTAATTTGACAGATGAAAATGCCTTTGTCAGTTTGAGTAATCTGCAAACCTAAGAAAAATTTGATTTCCCCAATCATAGACATCTCAAATTATTCCTCCATATTCTTAGAAAATTCTATGCATAACTTATCTTCACCTCCAAAAATAATCTCAGCAACAAATACTTCAATAATCAGTATATAATCATCAGTGATCTTATAATACAAATTATTGCCAACACTACCCTTAGTAAAACCAAGCTTCAAAAGATATTTATCCAACCTTGCATACCAAGCTCTAGGTGCTTGTTTCAATCCATATAAATCTTTCCTTAACCTAAAAACCATATTTGTATCATCTGATAGTGAAAAACCATTAGGTTGCTCAATATAATCTTCCCCATCAAGATTCCCATTCAAAAATGCATATTTAACATCCATATGATAAACCTTGTAGTTTTTGTAAGCAACATAGGCAAGAAATAATCTTACAACTTCAATCCTAGCTACAGGTGCAAAAGTTTCTCCATAATCAATTCCTTCCTTCTGAGAATATCCTTTACAAACCAATATAGCCTTATTCCTTATAACCTGACCATCCTCATTCAATTTATTCCTAAGAACCCATTTAGTTCAAAATACATTTTTATTTTTAGGCCAGGGAACCAAGGTCCATGTGTTATTTTTCTCAATCTGATCTAATTCTTCTTCCATAGCTTTCAACCAATATTCATCTTTACATGCCTCAATTACTGAAATAGGTTCAACTTGTGAAATTAAACATACCTCATTAGTTGCCAGTCTTCTTCTTGTCATCACTCCATTGCTCTTATCCCCAATGACCTGATCTTCTGAATGATTCAATCTCACATACCTAGGAGTCTTCTTACTTTCTGTTCCTCTTCCCTGTTCTTCAGTTATTGTAGAATTATCTAATACTGTCAAAGTAACTGGTTCAACACTCTATTCTGGTAAAGGTGCTATCGGTTCACATATAGTCATTTCCACTACTGGTTCCTTCTCATAAACTCTGATTTGACTTTTGTTCAACTCATCTACTTTGACATTAACACTCTCCAAAATTCTCTGCAATCTCTTGTTATAACATCTATATGCTTTGCTTTCATTAGAACAACCAAGAAATATGCCTTCATCACATCTAGGATCAAATTTTCCAATGATATCATCTCTCCTGATATAATATTTAGTACCAAAATTTTTGAAATACTTAACTGTAGGTGTATTTCCAAACCATAAATCATAAGGTGTGTTACCGGTTTCTCCTTTGATATGTACTCTGTTGAATGTATAAACTATTGTGCTTACTGCTTCTCTCCAATATATATGAGGTTGAATAGCTTGCATCATCATTGTTCTAGCATCATCCAAGATAGTTATGTTCTTCCTTTCCACAACTCCATTCTGCTGAGGTGTCCGGGGAGCAAAAAATTGTCTTCTTATACCATGCTTCTCACAAAAGTTATTAAACTCATCAGATGTGAATTCTCCACCATGATATGACCTCAAACATTTAATCTTCAATCCCATCTCAGGTTTCCACTTTAGACTTAAAGTTTTTAAACTTTTCCAATGCTTTAGATTTTTCTTCTAGAAAAATAACCCACATCATTCTAGAATAATCATCAATGATTAGCATGAAATATCTATCAACTTGAAAACATTTATCTCTAGCAGGGCCACACAAATCAGTATGAATAAGATCAAGAACATCATTTGATTTATCTCGTATACTCCTAAAAGAGGTTCTGACCTGTTTACCCATTTGAGACTCTTTACATACCAGATTATAGGGCTTCATAATCTTAGGTATATCCCTAACTGCCTTAGTTGAACTAATCTTTACATTGTAATCAAAATTCATATGACACAACCTTTTATGCCATAACCAACTCTCATCAATCTGTGTAATCAAACATGTCTTCTCACCGGAGTTCAAATGAAATATATTACCTTTTGTCTGTGTATCGGTTGCAATCTCCAAGCCAGATCTGTTAATGATTTTGCATTTTCTATCCTTGAACCGTAAATGGAATCCCTTATCTACCAATTGTCCTAAACTCAAAAGATTATGCCTTAAACCTTCAACATAATAAACATTGTCATTATTGTTCTTATCATCCAATGATATAGTTCCTTTTCCTTTGATCATACATTCTTTGTCATCTCCAAATCTAACTAGATCAACATCAAATTCTTACAAAGATAGAAACTTCCCTTTATCTCTAGTCATATGATGTGAACAACCACTGTCAATTACCCATTCATCATTGTCTTCAATTTTAGCAACAAGTGCCTTCTCTTCAGGTACATTCACTTCTAGTGTTGGATCATCTTCTTTGATAGCCAGGAACACCCATTCCTTCCCATTGCCGAAACCACTAGCGGAGTCTTTTGCTGGTTCATCATCAAAGTCAATAATGCCTTCCTCATCTGCTATGTAGCACGATTTGTCTCTTTTTTTCTTGTTCTTGTACTTGTTCTGATATCCAGGGTTAGGCTTAAATGATCTTCTTGTTGGTATTATGGATGACTTCATCATGTGTTGCATTGGTTTTGTCATTGATGTCAAAACTTATCTTTTTGAAGGTCTACATTGTTGATTTGGCACTTTGGTTATATTGGTTTGCTGATGAACTAACACATTGTGGTCCTGATATAGATATTGGCTTATGCACAGTTACCGGTATATGTTTCACTGGCAGCTCAAGAAGTTGATGATGACTTGTTATCATCTAGAGATTATTTGGTTATGTCGAAGACATGGATTGGATGTTTTCATTTGGCATTTTGCATATTGGACTAATCGGGTTCACATATTTGTTGTAGCCGGCAGATAGGTCCAGGTTATGAACTAACATAGGAAAACATGTTCCAGATCAGCACGCCATGATTTGGAAATGATTTATTGATTGGATAATGTGTAGATGTATTGAGGCCATCATATTGTATTGCACCAAGGCTTATTTTATAATTGATTTAAATGTAATATATTTTAGGAGACGACCTAATGATTAAGGTCTTAGGTTTTGTATAAATAATTATAAGATCTTATTTGGAAGTGTGTGTAAGTGTGCATATATTGAAGATCATTATGAAGAGTGAAAATAAACAGATCCTTGTGTGAATCATGCAAATATCATTTGAAGGTTGAAGGAAGGTTGTTAAATGTCATGAAGGTATTTGGTCCTCATGCGCAGAGCTTAAACCGGTACCGAATCTAACATTGAAGATGCTAAATTGAAGTAGTTCATTGTTATTGGATTTAACCATCCAACTGTGTAGTCAGTGTGATTCCTAATTTTGTGATTGAGCAGTGAGCTCTAGGTGGTTGGCCTTTCTACATGTGAAGACCCCATTATTGTATTCACTTACTATCTACAGTAGTATCGTCTAATTGTGGGTAAGGTTTCCCACCATGGTTTTTCCCCTTACAGGGTTTGGATGTCAAAATATTTGTGTCATGTGTTGTGGATGTTGTTTCTCTTTTTGTTTCATGCATTAAGTTGTACCGGTAATACTATAACTGTTAATTTGTTTTACCGACACCGATTTTTAAGTTGGAATAATTTGTTTTGGGTTATAATTTATTGACAACCGATTCACCCCCCCTCTCAGTTGTCCTTCCTAGTTCCTAACAATTGGTATCAGAGGCTAGTCCTCTTTTTGCAGAAGCCTAACAACTTGAACAGATCCTATGGTGACAAATATCTTCAGGAAGGATAGTCCCAAACTTGATGGAACTTACTATGGTATATGGAATATCAGAATGGAGACACATCTGAACTGCATTGGAAGAGATATATGGGATGTTACAAAGAATGGCTATGTTTATCCTAATTAGAATAACCCTAATCCATCGACCTTGGCTAAAGACTTGGAGAATAATTGCAAAGCAAGAGAAGCACTTCTAAGCGCATTATCAGATCAACAAATTATGGGATTATCAGACAGATCTACAACAAAATCTATTTGGGATAAAATGGAAACATTGAATGAAGGAGATTCCACTATCAAAATTGCAAAACTGGAATGTTACCGGGTCAGGTATGAAAATTTAAAAATGGACGAGGATGAAATAATTTCTGCATTGATGGAAAGAGTTAATGAAATTACTTTAGGAATACAATGTTGTGGAGGATCTTTAAGTGAAGATGAAATTGTTTCTAAAGTTTAAGAGCTTTGCCACCAGCTTACAAAATGAAAGTGACAACTATTAATGAGATGAGAACAATGCCTAATACATCAGTATCTAGAGATACTGTGGTTGGAAAACATTCAACATTTGAGCTTGGAGAATTTGGTCCTGTTGCTACAATCAAGACTGATGTAGCCTTCAAAGCATCATCATCATCATCATCATCATCATCATCATCATCATCATCATCATCATCTTCATCATCTAACATATCTGATTGGAAAGCACTTTATGCAAAAGAACTTGAAGATATCAGAAGAGAAAATGAAGAACTTGAAGAACTTGAAGCACTATTTGCAAGGAAGATGCCTAAAGATCCAACATGATGTAAGTATGAAGGTAAAACACCTTTCAAATGTTTTAATTGCAATAAAGTTGGTCATATGGCATGTAGGTGTTCTGATAGACATTCAAGACTAAGAGATGAGGCAAAGAGAACATATAAGCCTAGCCCTGAATATCAGAGATACAAATTTAAGAAAAATAGAGATAAGTCACGTTACTATGCAGATGAAGGTGTTACAGATGACTCTGATGAAGATCCAATAGAAAGTGGATGTGCATTTGTTGCATTAAAATAAGATCAACCGAAACCTATTGTTAAACTGATAGAGCAGGCATTAGCAACAAAAATTGAAGAAAAGGATGAATGCATCATTGATAGTGGATGCTGACATCATATGACTAGTGATAAAAGAAAATTATTGTCATTACAGGAATATCGTGGAGGTCTAGTAAGATTTGGAGATGACAAAGATTGTTCAATCAAAGGAAGAGGCACTATATCTTTGGATGGTAAGCACAATACTGACAATGTTTATTATGTTGAAGGTTTAAGGAATTATCTTTTGAGTGTTGGTCAGTTAGTGGGAAAAGGACTTCAATTACAATTCAAGAATGGAAAATGCAAAATCATAAACCGAACTAGATTGGGAATTGCAACCGGTAATCAGACTAAAGGTAATATAATTCATTTGAATACCAACAATAAGACATGTTTGATTGCTCAGATTGATGAAAGTTGGTTATGGCATAAAAGACTCTGTCATGTGAATTTTGTTTGCATTGTAAAGATCAGTTCAACCAAGGCAGTAAGGGATTCACCTAAGATTGTGAAACCTCATAATCTGGTATGTAAGGAATGTCAAATGGGAAAGAAAGTTAGAACCACATTTAAGAGCATTTATGAGAAATCCAATAATATTCTTGATTTAATTCACACTGGTTTATATGGTCCAGCAAGAACAAGAAGTCCTCAGGGTGATAGATACTTTATGCTAATAATTGATGATTATTCTAGAATGTGTTGGGTTACTTTTCTCAGGGAGAAATCATTAGATTTTGGAAGATTCAAGATATACAAGGCAATGGAAGAGAATGAAACCAGTAAGAAAATCAAATGTTTGAGATTTGATCAAGGAGGAGAATTCAAATCTAGGGAATTCAATGCATTCTATGAAGAGAATCGAATCAAAAGACAACTATCAGCACCTTGGACACCCCAGCAGAATGGAGTTGTGGAAAGGAAAAATAAAACTATAGTGGATGCAGCAATAACCATGATGATGGAAGCAGATCTACCTCATATGTACTGGAGAGAAGAAGTAAATACATTGGTCTATACTTTCAACAGAGTTCACATCAAAGGTGAAACCGGTAAGACCCTTTATAAACTATGGTTTGGTCATATTCCTACTCTTAAATATTTCAAAATATTTGGAAGCAAATGCTATATTAAGAGAGATGAGTCTATTGGAAAATTTGATCCTAGAAGTGATGAAGGAATATTTCTTGGTTATTCATCTAGAAGAAAGACATATAGATGTTATAATAAAAGATTGCGGAAAATCATTGAAAGTACTAATGTGAAGATAGATGAACATTCTAGAGGAGAATCAAGATCTATAGGTTGTGAACCGATAGTAGAAATGATTATAAATGAACCAACACAGATTGTAGAAGAACAAAATGAAGAACCAGTCACACTGAAATCATCTGAAAAACTCAACTATGATTGAAGAACAACAACCTATGAATGGAAATCAGAATAAACTCAGGTATGTAAGATTGAATCATTCAGAAAATCAGATAATTGGGAATAAAAATCAAGGTGTTATGACAAGAGGAATATTGGCAAATGAAGAGGTATGTTTAATTTCTTAAGTTGAACCAACATCAGTTATTGAAGCATGTCAGGATAAACATTGGATAAAAGCAATGGAAGGAGAATTAGAACAAATTGAAAATAATAATACTTGGACATTAGTTCCCCGACCTAAAGACAAAAATGTAATTGGAACTAAATGGGTATTTAGAAATAAACTTAATGAAGATGGTGAAGTAATAAAAAACAAAGAAAGATTAGTTTGTAAAGGTTATTCTCAGAAAGAAGGAATTGACTATAATGAAACCTTTGCACCGGTAGCTAGAATTGAAGCAGTAAGAGTATTTCTTGCATTTATAGCTAACAAGAACTATAAGGTTTATCAGATGGATGCAAAATGTGCATTTTTGAATAGAGATCTTGAAGAAGAAGTTTACATTGAGCAGCCTGATGGATTTTCATTAACAGATGATAAGGATATGGTTTGCAGATTAAGAAAAGCTTTATAAGGATTGAAGCAAGCTCTTAGAGCTTGGTATGCTAGATTGGATAAATATATTTTAAGGCTTGGATACACAAAAGGTAATGCTGACAGTAATTTGTATTACAAAATTACCAATGATGATATTTTGGCTATTGAAGTATTTATGGATGATATCATTTTTGGAGAAGAAGAAGAGCTATGCAAAGAATTTGCTAATAAGATGCAAGAAAAAATTGAAATGTCTATGATTGGAGAGAATTTTTTTTCTAGGTTTGCAGATCTCTCAAATAGATAAAGGTATATTCATTTGTCAAACAAAATACTTGAAGGAACTTTTGAAGAAATTTGGAGTGGAAAACTCCAAACTGGTAAGCACTCCTATGACTACAACAGATAAATTGACATCAAAGGATGATTTAGCTCCTATAAATCCGACAAGATACAAATCTATGATTGGAGGGTTACTATATTTGACACAAAATAGACCTAATATAATGGATGCAATATGTATTGTTTCAATATTTCAAGGTAATCCTAAAGAAAATCATGAAACTGCAGTAAAAAGGATTTTTCCGATACCTGCAAGGCACAACAAATCTTGGTTTATGGTATCCTAAGGATGAAAATTTTGAGTTATGTGCATATACAGATGCAAATTGGGCAGGAGATGTGGATGATAGAAAGAGTACCACTGGCGGTGCATTCTTTCTTGGCAGAAGATTAATTTTTTGGATCAGCAAGAAGTAGACCTGCACATCATTATCTACAACAGAAGCAAAATATGTTGCAGCAACAACTAATTTGACTCAGGTATTATGGATCAAGCAAATATTGAAGGATATCAAGGTAAAATGAAAAGAACCAGTAATTATTTACTGTGATAACTCAAAAACAATAGATATATCAAAGAATCTGGTATTTCACTCTAAAACAAAGCATGTTTCTATTAAGTATAATTTTTTGAAAGAAAATGTTGAAGCAAATGAAGTGAGATTGGTTTATGTGAACACTAAAGAGCAAATTGCAGATATTTTTACAAAGCCTTTACCTAAGGAAACATTTGAATATCTCAGAGAGAATCTTGGGGTAATCACCCCACCAAGAGAGACTTGAATGATGCAAATTGACATGAAACCGACAGGGTCTAACAGAAAAATCTTTTTTCGGCTTGATGCAGGAGAGCTACTGCTCAGGGGGAGTAGTTAGCTGTATGTTATTTTTTGATTTTTAACTGCTTTGGCATTTGATGTCAAAGGGGGAGAGATGTCTATGGAATTTGTTTTTACTTTGAATATTGGGGAGAGATGTATTTTGGTTTTGGTTATACTGTTTCTATTTTTGGTACAAAACTTTGTGATTGATCTATTAAGGGAGATTGTTGGCATTTTGTTTTTGGCACTTAGATGTTTTTCCATCTAGTGTTGCCATCAATGCCAAAGGGGGAGATTGTTGGTATTATGTATGACTTCATCATGTATTGCATTGGTTTTGTCATTGATGTCAACACCTATCTTTCTGAAGGTCTACATTGTTGATTTGGCATCTGGTTATATTGGTTTGTTGATGAACCAACACATTGTGGTCTCGACATGGATATTGGCTTATGCACAGTTATCGATATATGTTTCACCGGTAGCTCAGGAAGTTGATGATGACTTGTTTAATCTAGAGATGATTTGATTATGTCGAAGACATGGATTGGATGTTTGCATTTGGCATTTTGCATATTGGACTAATTGGGTTCACATATTTGCCTTAACCGACAGATAGGTCTAGGTTATGAATCGACATAGGTAAGCATGTTCCAGATCAGCATGACATGATTTGGAAATGATTTATTGATTGGATAATGTGTAAATATATTGAGGCCGGCATATTGTATTGCGCCAAGGCTTATTTTGTAATTGATTTAAATGTAATATCTTTTGGGAGCTGACCTAATGATTAAGGTCTTAGGTTTTATATAAATAATTGTAAGATCTTATTTGGAAGTGTGTGTATATTGAAGATCATTGTGAAGAGTGAAAATAAGCAGATCATTGTGCGAATCATGTAGATATCATCTAAAGGTTGAAGGAAGGTTGTTAAAGGTCATGAAGGTATTTAATCCTCATGCGCAAAGCTTAAACCGGTACTGAATCCAAAATTGAAGATGCTAAATTGAAGTAGTACATTGTTATTGGATTTAACCATCCAACTGTGTAATCAATGTGACTATTAATTTTGTGATTGAGCAGTGAGCTCTAGGCGGTTGGCCTTTCTACACGTGCAAACCCCATTATTGTATTCACTTACTATCTGCAGTAGTATCATCTGATTGTAAGTAAGGTTTCCCACCATGGTTTTTCCCCTTACATGGTTTACACATCAAAATCTCTGTGTCATCTATTGTGGATGTTGTTTCTCTTTCTGTTTCATGCATTAAGTTGTACTGGTAATACTATAAGTGTTAATCTATTTTACCGGCACTGAGTTTTAAGTTGGAATAATTTGTTTTGGGTTATAATTATTGACAACTGATTCACCCCCCCCTCTCAGTTGTCATTCCTGGTTCCTAACACTTCTAATTCTTTCTTCAAATCTTGAATTCCTTTTAGGACATCTAGATGAAAAATGACCAATCTTATTACATGCAAAACAGTTAAAAGGTATTTTTCCTTCATACTTACTTCCTAACAATCCTTTAGGTGCTCTTCTAGCAAATAGTGCTTCAATTTTCTCAAACTCATCATCTTCTCTCTTCATATCTTCTAATTCTGATGCATACAAATCTTTCTAGTCTTGCTAAAAAATTGTAGATGTAGATGCATGAAAAGTAGGTTCAGACTTCACAGCTCTAGAAGGTCCAAATTATTCAAGCTCAAAAGCAGGTAGTTTCCCAACCAAAGTATCTTTGTTGATAGATTTATTCACCATTATTCTCAACTCATTAATAGCAGTAACCTTTAATTTGTAAGCCGGTGGTAGGGATCTCAGGACTTTAGAAAAAAAAATCTTTGCTCAGAGTTCCACCACAACATTGAATTCCAATAAAAATCTCATTTACCCTTTCCATGAATGCAGTAATCCTTTCATCTTCTTCCATCTTCAGGTTTTCATATCTCACCCGATAACCATGAAGTTTAGCAATCTTCCTTAAGAGTCTCCAACTTATCCCATATAACCTTTCCAGATGATTTGTTGGTTAATCCCATTATTTGTTGATCGGAAAGTGCACACAAGAGGGCTTCTCTTTCTCTACAATCATTCTCAAGCTCCTTTTCTAGGTTTGCTGGAGGAGGATTTCCAGATCTTGGATTATAAGGTGTGACACCATTTTGTGTGATCTCCCAAATTTCATTGCCAAGACATCTCATATGAGTCTCCATCCGAATCTTCAATACTGTGTAATCTATTCCACCAAGCCTCAGAATATCCATCCAAAACATAGCTTCAGAAGAACTGGATGAACTTGAATTGTTAGTCACCATAGGATCTTCCTCAAGTGGTTAAGCTTCCACAGAGAGGACCAAAGCTCTAATACCAATTGTTAGACAGTTAAAATAGCCAGAAGCCAACTAAAAGGGTAGGGAGTGAATCAGTTATCTCAGATTAACAAAACTATTACCAATTTAAACTTTAATACGGGAAACCAAAACATTAATACCAGAATGCTTAAACCGAATACCGAAATAGTAGTTGAACCAATTAAGCATAAAAATATTCACAAAATAGGAGACATCCACATGACACCAAGATTTATATGTGGAAAACCCGGTAAAGAGAAAAACCATGATGGGAAGCCTACCCATAGTTAGATAATACTTCTGCAATAAGTATGTGAATTAAAATTGAGGGGCCTCCACTTGTAGGAAGGCCAATAGCCTAGAGTGTACTACTCATTACAAAAGGGGCCTCATTGACTACATAGAAATCCAGACTACCATTCAAACAAAATTTGAATTGCAAAAAGATAGCATCTCCTATGCCTGAGTACAATTCTGATTAAGCTCAATACCAGAGGAATAAATCCTCTTACATAAACCCAATTCAATCTCTAATGATCGACCAAATCCTCTGCCTAAATGATATTACATTATTCACACATTATTTCCTTGACCATGACCTCTAACCATAACCATGATGATCTACAATGAGATCTTATATCTATATATACAAACCCTCAACCATAAACAATTAGGTCGGCCACCAAATAATAAACCAATTACATAATTATAAACCATGTCGGCCTTAGACAAAAAAAATAATATCCAACACATAAGACATCCTGAAAACACATCAAGAGGTCCAATCCATACGTTACATTAAAGTTGGTCCATAACCTAGATCAACCAGGATCCAGTATAGGTCCACATGCTACAAAAATGATCTTCATCTGCCAAGTCTCGAACATGATCACCAACAACATCCTAAAACTCCACCATAAGCTGCACCAACACCACTTATGCAATTCATCAAAGATCATCATCAAAAGCTCTACTGGTGAAACCCTCTCCAGAACCAGAAACTAAGCTTCTAGGCAAGAAGGATAGAATCCCATCACCAGACCAAAACCAACCGACCAAATGTGAGCATGAGTACCATGAACATGCCAATTCTATCACCAAACTATACTGGAGCCTACTGGATCATACCAGATCCAAATCAACCAGAATCTACTTAATCTACCAGGACCAGAATGGTGCCGGTAAAGCATCCAAATAGCTAGTGTTGGCATCAATGACAAAAGATCAATGCAACACATAAACAATTCCACCAAATTGCCAACAATATGGACTCTCAAAGCTTAGTGCATAGGTGACAATAACACCAAGAAGCTTAAAGAAACCATCAAGAACCATGAAGTAGAATACATTAATGATCATTTTGAGCAACCAAAGATGGCGTCACTATCACAGTGAGTAATCAAGGAGGTTAATATAATATCAACAATCCATTTCCTGAAAATCTATAAATGCAATTGATATTTGAACAAAAAGGACAACCTAGACTTATATACAATAACCTCTCAAAGCATTAAGATATGCATCCATGTAAAGACTTTAATGTTGTCATGAGAAGTTTTGGTAGTCCTAGGAACAAAAATTTGTCAAATGAGAAAATGAAAGAACATTCTCTTTAGGGAGTTGATTTCATGAACAAATCACTAGCAAAACTATTAAAGATCCAACACATCTCATTCTGCATGAGATACAGAGAAACCAGGATAGTGTAAGAAATGAATCTAAGAACTATTGCCATTGTCAATCAAAATATTGTAAAGGCAGTAATAGCAATAAAGAAGACACCAAAGGATCATAAGCTTGCCCTAAAAAAAGAAGGGAAACCAATTCCAAAACTGAGATCACTAAACTAGCCTTTTCCAAGTCATTGAAGAATATCCATCATTATTAAAAGGCTTGTATCTAGCTAATGGAGAACATGCTGGACTGGAGGTATAGAGGGTATAATTTTTCTTTAGTCAACATATAAGGCATATGGAAAATCATGCAAAAGATCACAAAAAGTACTCATATGAACTTGCAATAGTATTAAGAATTAAATCCTTGTCACAAAAAAAAAATAGAGTACCTTCAAAATAAATACTTTAAGACTGCTACAATGACAATGATATTGACCAACTGGCCTTAAAACACATAGTGAGTAGTTACAGTGCATTCAAAGAAAAAAGACTTACACTAACTAGGATAAGGTCAACATTCCAATGATGAATATTGTTAGAACAATGTTACAATGGGCAAAGTATTATAGTGTGAGTTGAAAAGCCCCAAACCCTATCTAGAGATTGAGTAAAGTTTAAAACCAAAGAACAACATCAAGTAGAAAAGATAGTAAGATATTGTCTTGAGAGCATCCTCATTACTCATGTAGCATCATGAAGACAATTACAGAGCTAAAGAGGTTTTTCAGTATTAATGCATTCAACAAGAATAACAATGAATAATCCAAGCATAAGAGAAGTTTAAGGCAAGATCATGCACCAAAGAAAGATATAGTCTTGTGTAATATCACTATCAACATGGAATCCAAAGCATTGAGACAGTCATCACAAATGCAACCTTGATCAGATGGAGAATCAAAACACTTTCAGGAAAACCACCCTTAGAAGAACAGATAGACAATGATGTCATATAGTCCACCACCCTCAAAATGTTTAAAAATGTAGTCATAAATTCATTAGTCAAAGAGAATAATAGCCATTGAACAAGGCACAACACAGAATTCTCATCACATTCACAATTTGTAGAGCCTAAGGACAACATATAAGAGCAGAGAAAGAGCACACAAAGAGCAACACCAAAAGTAGTGATCAATCCTTTTTTCTTTAGAGTAGCATGAAAAGATTAGTTAAATGCATCATTATTCATAAGAGTTGATCACAACCCTATCAAAGCCTTCTGAAGAGAAAGTTTGTTTTAAACTACCATTACTATGAACGGAATTAGATACAAGTCCAAGGTAAAGCTCTCAGAACAGGTCTGAGTCAACACACCAATAAAGGAAGAATGAGCATAGTTCTGAGATAGCACAATAGTAGTCATGACAATCATCAGCTACATGAAGAACATTCACATAGTCAAAAGATGAAGATAAATCAATCATATCATTCATGGAAAAGTCCAAATCAAAGAGAGCATAATATTGATACACTGTCAAATCACAGTTATGATATTCACAACAAAAATAGTCTTCTCAAAGTATAGGGATTTTTCTGGCTAAGAACACGTGAGAATACAATCCTCAATACATAAATATTCAATGGCAGCCCTCACAGGTGAATTTTTCTACAAGAGACAATGAAGACTCAGATTTATTTCAAGATATTAGTAGCAGACATAGTGCATCCAAGATAGAGATTCTAGTGACAGGGATATTTTGAATAAAAGAGATCAAAGAAGAGATTATAGTCCACACAACAATATTCAAGATCACAGAGGTTATAGGTCTTCAAAAGGTTACAAATAATAATCATGAACAAGAGTT
The DNA here is from genome assembly GCF_030272615.1 of Cryptomeria japonica. Taxonomy (NCBI): domain Eukaryota; kingdom Viridiplantae; phylum Streptophyta; class Pinopsida; order Cupressales; family Cupressaceae; genus Cryptomeria; species Cryptomeria japonica. The sequence continues at coordinate 424,685,506 of NC_081409.1, read as the reverse complement.
TCTTAAAAAGATGCAATCATAAGAGCAGTCATATATTAACTATCAAAACTTGACCAAGACAACAAATAACATAGTCACGGACCCTAATATGCATTTAGAGCCTCAAAAGGTCATGATCACCAAGGAAGCATGCCAAATGACAGTGAGAGTTATGAATGATCAAAATGGACATATATCATAATCATAAGAAGCAATAAGACCAAAATAAGGGTATGATACAGTGATAGGACACCATGATGTTATGATAGTGTTGTCAAATCTTAAAGGATAAATATAGTCACAAGGTTCATAATATCTTCATAACCTGCAAGACATAGTATTGACAAGGAGCAACATATATTATTTTCAATCCTACACTAGGGTATACAAGCCACAACTCATAGTAGAATGAATTGACAAACTCAAGTCAGTACCTATATAAGTCACAAGGTCAATCTATAAGAGTATTCTATGAGCAATCATCAATACACAGTCCATGTGACTATTACAAGTTAAAACCATCTATAGCTGCAAAAATGACGGACACAAAGCTTGATAGTGAAGTGAGTATCACACAAAACCCACATAGCCAAAAGATAGTCATGGACTTTTGGATCAATCCATACATGGTCATGACAAGAAGACAATCTATACGAGGTCTCAGCCAACATAGTAGATTTACATAGTGGCGGGGTTTATCAATCATAAGCACAAATCTCTCATTAAAGTCATCAAGTCTCAACAATGATAATGGAGGATGGATAGCCAAAATAGTATATGCAACCACACATCAAAGGGCACGTTGATAAAAGCATGTTGAGCAGATTCAAAGAGAACAGTGAAATACATTCATGCTGTCTTCCTTATGCTATCTTTAGAGTTTTTGTTCTATATATTCCCCTCTTCTCTTCATTATTGGGGGATCTTTTTTCTTTCCTCAGCATGATTGTGGACTATTTTTAGACCCTTTCATGTTCAAGGGTAGTATTGAGGCTCACTTTTTCTGAGATTGTAACACTGACACTCCTTTATTTTCAGTAAAATAACAATGTTTTCCTTTTTGATACTTCTTGTATTGTGTTACTGAGTGGATCATTTGATGATTTATTGTGATTTATCTTGGAATCCTTTAATTTATATCATTCAATTAGAATTAATTGAAGAAGATGCATGTTAAATGTAGGTCCTAGATTGTGCTAACTTTTTTTAATGGTTTGAAGCTATAAAAATCAGTTGGTTTTCCTCCAAGCAAAGCATTGAGTTTATCCCTTTTTAGGAAATACTTATGCATTTAATGTTTATTTGAATTGTGAGAATTTAATGGCCTATTTGTTGAAGGTTTTGTGAGGAAAAGTAGGTTGCAGGTCTCAGGAACAATATTTGGTGCATCACCTCGTAAGATAGGTTTAATTTTAGAATTCCTTCTATCCTTTTTCTCAGTAGGAATTAGTTTGTAGTAGATTCATCATGCATGAAGCTATCTTTTAATCCATAGGTATAATTTCACAATAGGCATACCCACATTCCTAAAAGTATTCCCATGTTTCACAAGATTACTGAGTTTCATACTTAGCCATCATGGGTGTAATTGTTCGTGACAACAAAAGTACCAAACCAAATGTTCCTAATTCCCATAGTATTACATCATGAAACTACCTATATCTTTCTTCAATAAAGGAACTACTTTATTTCATCTCATCGATATTACTATCCATACACACATGCAAGATAACAACAATAAGTACTAATCTACTTCCGAATAGGAATCCATGCCACCAACAATTCAAGAGTCACATGATATTACAAGAATTATCAAAATCTACTAAATCAATTCCCTAACTCAACATAGGATCTCATTCCCAACTTAATGAATTTTTTTATGACATGAATCACATAATGATACAATATCTTAATCTATAACAAATCATAGTCTCTACATCATCAAGTCCTATTATATAAGAGTACATATAAGTACATATTCTTGTTTTGCATTTACAAGTCACCATGACACAATTTTACCTCTAATACATAGAAGTCAACTCCATAGATCATCCACATAATAAAGAACCATAGAATCCATATCCACACATGCGAGCATCTAAAGAAGAACATCCCAATGGAGGAAGGCATCAAACCAACTGACCATGTGGAACCAAATTGGAACCACCCGCCATGCTAGGAGATGACATGGGGTTCCAAGTCACACTCAAGACCTAGGCTGACACCTAACAACCAAGGGACTCAATATGACAACCACAAGATAAAAACCAAGACCAATGAATCCAAGTTACATCACAAGGCTAATCATAAATCAATAAAATCCCAGAGGCATAATCAACAAAGAGGGCATAAGGATAATGGACACATGTAGGGAAGAGTGTCATCACATGCTATCCTCATGTGGAATCCACCTCCACCTTGGAGCCAAACAAGGCAGGTCGGTTTACCACTCCAATGGTCTTCCCAACCATAGATCCCAAAACCATCTCCCTTAGACCTACCATTGGGGTATGCAACTCAAATTCATTATCTTGTTTAAGTGAATTCCTAATTACCCAAACCCACTAATTAATTAGCATGGTTATCACTTACAATTAATCATAAACTCTTCATGTGGCTCTATGACAAGTCTAGACCCTAAGCACGCTCTCTAGGAACCTCTTAGAATCCTATTGCTCACAACCCCTATCCCACACATGCAAGAGCCCACTCTCCCTATCCATGGACCAATACCTTAGGGCGAACATAACAATATAATCACATGAACATTAATCCAAAGCATAAATGATAGCCATAAACATCCACAAAGATCTATACATAAAAAATCAAGCCATAAAGCTCGTATTGCCAAATTGAAACAATAGATAAAAGCCTCAAGAAGGACAAATACATGTAAATAGGGGCAAAAAATAATGCCATTAGTTCCACATAATCCTCTACAATGAGGCACAACATGTCCTCTCACTGGAGAAACAATAATCTATCCTCAAATAGTAAGGATTCACTCATCTTGCTGGAGAAACAATAAAAAACCTCAATGGACAAGTATGAAAATTGTTTCCCAAGCTCAAATTAATATATATACAACAAATCTCAAGCACATCACACCATGCCTTTGGTAAAAAGCTAGAATCAAGAAGACTGATCTAAACTGCCAAAAACCTCAAAAATACAGTAAAAATACAAACTAGTGCATATGACCAGTACTCTGGAACATATGACAAATATAGTGGTGCATATGACACTTAAAGTGGCACATTTGACAATTCTTTTAGCTGATATGAAATAGAAAGCTAGAAAACTCAGAAACAAAAAGATACACTCCCAGATGACCCAAAAAACTACTAAGGCATACAAATTTAAATCTTAAACTATATAGAAAGAAGAAATGACATTCAAAACACAATAATCAAGGATAAATTCAATCAATTAACCAAACCATAGACTCATAATCATTCAAAATTTGCCAATGTCTCTCGACTACACACAAAGAGAAAACTCTCAAAATCAAACAAACAAAATTAGGTTCTAGGAGTGCAATCAATCCTAAAACTCATAAGGGATTATGGAAAACCAATTAACACCATCAATTGATCCAAAAAAATGCAACTAAACAACCAAGGAAAACATAATTTGTATACAAAGCCATTCACGACAATTACAGACAAATAATCCAATATAAGAGAAATTAAGGAAGCATATAAAATCTAATCCACAAACTTTCAATAACATATATATTATATACCTATTTATACCATTATTCCTTTTCCATTTACAAAAAGACTACACCCATTCCCGCAAACAACATTCATATACAGAGAAAACACTTCTTTTCCAAAAATAAAATTGCAAGAGATTATGATCCTCCAACCTAGAATTAGGAGTGATGGTAATGACAAATTTGAAGTAGAGAAAAATCCAAAATCCAATCCACAAGCATTCCCAACCCAAAATCCAAGCAAGAACTCCAAAATTATAGAAAACCAGTCCGTAAGCTAACCCAACAACATTCCCAAAAAGCCCAATAAATAGAAAAATTAAAACAAAACTATAGAAAAACATCGGCCAATAGAAATATTCCTAAAAACTATATTTCATAGTTAACCCCCCAAATATATTATTATTTACTTACCCCAATTAATTCATCCAATAACAAGGAAGGGTTGGTAGATTTTATAATATTTAATTAACCAAGAGAGGGTAAAAGATAAATTAATAAAATCATAAATCAAAACCTAATAAATAAGTAACAAGCCATCGATAATGTTATTTATTCACCCAATTAAATATTAAAGCCTTGAACCATAAAACATTAATCAATTTAATAACAATAATTAGATAAAAAGTAATAATAAATGAATAATAAACAATAATAAATCTAAAAGGCTCAATTAAATAAATAAATAAAGTAAACATTAATTCCCAATAAATATCAATAAACAAGTAAATAAACATTAGACACTCACATCATAATAATATTAAATCAACAAATAAATATAAAATAAATCACCAAACAAAAATAACACATTAATTTAATTATTTTATAAGCTATAATCAATGTAATTATTAATTTAATAAATAACATGCTCACAAGATAACCCGACAAGGGTCCAATCACAACTACAAGACAATCCTACCCAATTACTTCCGCGATAACACAAAACTGATGGGGTGAACAACTTAAGCCTAGAGTATGAGAGGGAAACACATGCTATCTCCGACAGCTTGCCATTGGGATAAGACAAACTCAAACTTATGGAACCAGGTGGGGTCAATGTCTGGTACCTGCAAACTTGCAATCGCCACTAAAAACAATACAACATATACACAATACATGTACATCATAAATGATCAGGCAAGTGATAGAGAATCACAACATCATATCAAGCTCACAATGAGTGGTATGACATCATCTCTAATCACAAATACACTAGAATACAATCACATACACCACAATATCAAATCGGTCATCATGATCACATAATAGGGTTAGCATAGACAAGTTATCATCAAAACTCTATAAGCAATATGATCTATCATGAATAATGAGCACATATAAACCATAAAATAAGGGCCATCATCAATATAGTCTAAAACATATCAATCATCCACATGAATCATCAAATAGAATATGTCCACATAAAGTGTCTAACATTGATAATATCATTACAGGTAAAGATAGAGTCATAAGTAATCATCAAGGCATCAATCACATGTCTGAATAAGTCTATCGATCCATAAGTCAAAATGCAAATCTAGAAGGGACACTACACTTTCACTTGGCATATAGCTTTTTTGGGGGACTCCCCTCAGATCCCCTTTAAATTCACATAGATTTGGCATACTTTCAGGGTGGAAATCCTCTTCACATTATGGAAGGATAGAAATGTTGTTTTACTTTCTCATAGTGCTCTATTGATATTCATGTTTCACTTTTTACTAAAGAATGTATTTGAAATAATGTGATGCTTTATATTTAAGTGCAAGTCAACAAGGTTGCACTCAAGGTGGTCCACTTGCAAGTGCTCTTGGAATATTAGGGAAATGCCCCTTGTACAATGGCATGAGTGCCTTAAGATCCTTTTGCCTCTTGTGAACACTCTCTGCCTTGAGGTTGGTAGCATGGATGCAGCTCCTCTGCTCATCACTCACAACCCCCGCAAGACCAATTTCCTTGTTCTCAGTCCAACAATGCTGGTGACTTCAATCGACGCTGCTCATCCTCTTCACCATGTGGTAGCTCTACTTTCGAGTTGGGTATAGGGGGTGCTGATCTTTCTACTGGTGGTGGTTCTAGTTGGTCAGATACTAGAGGAGATAATACTTGGCCCGAAGCTTCCAAAGGGTTCACGTGGCTTGCTCTGGCCATTTCTTTGGCCAAGAAGGAGAAGGATAATGAAGAGACAATGACTGGTGAAGGGTGGTCCCTCTTACATGACAAACTTGACCCTGTGATTATGGAGTCCCAAGGATGATCGTGATCCACTACCACCTCCTGTTGCCATTTCTTTAGTTTCTTAAGGATTTTTGTCTTGTTTTTTCTTGTTTTGGGTGCTACCTATTTTATTATGTTATTGTGCTATTTGCAAGCGCTACTTGTATGAATCCTAAGGGGTGATGTCACATCCCCCTACTATTTTTTGTGGATATTTTACTTTGATGATATGATAAATCAATAAGGATCCAAACAACTACTGAGAGGGGGGGGTGAGTTAGTAGATATAAAACTAACTAAACTTTCACCAAACTCAAAAAATGAACTCACAAATCAATCACTGAACTAACTGGTTTAAACATTGAGTAATAAACTACAATTGCATTGTCAAGTTTTCTGGTTGACTGACATAAAAAAATAATAGTGTAACAGATCTGAAACTCTCAAACCATTTAACCAAAACATCAAAACACTTTCCTAACATTAGTAAAATCACTTTTCAGATCACATCCAATCATCTTAACATATCTAAGTGGATTTATCAGTTAAGCAAATTAACCATATAAAAAACATAACCACAACCAGAGGTGCATTATTTCTTGGAGGTAGGCTACAATTCTTCTCTCTCATAATCATACAATTCTACTCCCTTATAATCATACAGTTCTTCTCCCCATTTGACAATAATGGCTTATACTTCTGTCAACCTTAGTTGGGAAATTATCTACTTTTGAGCTTGAAGAATTTGGACCTTCTGGAGCTATGAAGTCTGAACCTGCTTTTCATGCATCTACATCATCAACTGATAAGAAATATTGGAAAGGTTTATATGCAAAGGAATTTGATGATATGAAGAGAGAAGATGATGAATTTGATCAACTTGAAGCTCTATTTGCTAGAAGAGTACCTAAAAGACTGGTAGGAAGTAAGTATGAAGGAAAAGCACCTTTTAAATGTTTTGCATGTAATAAGATAGGTCATTTTGCATATAGATGTCCTAAAAGGAATTCAAGATTTGAAGAAAGAGATAGAAGATATTTTAAACCTAACCCTGGATATTAGAACAAGTATAAGTATAGGAAAAATAGAGATAAATCATGCTATATAGCGGATGAGGATGGTGTGACTGATTCTGATGATGAACAGACACAAGACTCTGCTATTGGTTCCGACAATGAAAAGGAATGTGTGTTCCTAGCTATCAAGGAAGATGTTCCATCATTGGAATAAAATGTACCAAAAGAGAAGGTGCTTACTGCTAAAATTGAAGAGAAGGATGAATGGGTAATTGATAGTGGATGTTCACATCATATGACTTGAGATAAAAGGAAGTTTCTATCTTTGTAAGAATTTTATGGTGGTCTAGTTAGATTTGGAGATGACAAAGCATGTATGATCAAAAGAAAAGGAACTATATCATTGGATGGTAAGCATAATACTTATAATGTTTATTATGTTGAAGGTTTAAGGCATAATCTTTTGAGTGTAGGACAATTGGTGGATAAGGGATTTCAATTACAATTCAAGGATGGAAAATGCAAAATCATTAATAGATTTGGTTTGGAGATTGCAACCGATACTCAGAAAAAAGGTAATATATTTCATTTGAATTTCAATGAGAAGACATGTTTGATTGCACAAATTGATGAGAGTTGGCTATGGTATACAAGGCTATGTTATGTGACTTTTGAATGCATGGTTAAGATCAATTCAACTAAGGTAGTTAGAGATATACCTAAGATTGTGAATCCCTAAAATCCGATATGTAAGGAATATCAAATGGGAAAATAGGTCAAAACCTCTTTTAAGAGTATACAAGACAAATCTAATGATGTTCTTGATCTTATTCATACTGATTTGTGTGGCCCTACTAGAATTAAAAGTTTTCAAGGTGATAGATATTTCATGCTAATCATTGATGATTATTCTAGAATGACATGGGTTACTTTTCTAAGGGAGTGTAGTGTCATAAAATTGAGACCCTAACAATTTTAGACTACATTAGGGTACTCATGCATGTGAGTTTGAATCCTCTAGCCTGATCGAAGACTGGAGATTGCTCTGCCCTTGGAAACAACTTCTTTCTTCGCCTCTGCATCACCCCGTCCGTACTCTGCCCTGGAGAAAGGGGTAGGATAGGGGCATGACACCATTTTACCCCCTTGGATAGGGGTATTGCACCCTTATCATTCTAGGATAGGGGCATGATGCCCCTATCCTTGCCCTATTTTGGGGTAGGACCCTTCCTAGGGTTGCATTGTTGGTTGTGCATTAGGTGAGAAACTCCCCAAATGTCGACCTGTGATGAAAATCAAGTCCATATTTAAGAGGCATTCATCCTCTCATTTTCATAATTTTGATAAGTTGAAGCTGGATAATATTGGAGTGTGTCAAGTTGCACAAGCGATCAAGCATTGAAGCATTCTTTTCTAGCATTGAGCATTCTCAAGTCTCCCTTCAAGGCTAGGTCTTGCATTTAAGTCGAGGATTCAACAATTGAAGAGGAGATTGATTTCAAAATTCAATTCCACACAATAATTTCTATCAACATTACTACCACAACCTCCCTTGAGGTGATTTACAATTTAGTCTTTCATTTATAGCTACTTGCAAGTACTTTCTTTCATTACTTGGTTAATTCCAAAACTGGGGTTTGACCTTGTAGGATTTTGCCAAGATCAAGGGCACAATGAAAAGCATAAAAAGAGAGACAATAGAATGATAAGAACAAACTGTATTCTCATCAATATGCAAATGATCAACTGGATTAACCAATACAATGAATATAGGCTTGCTTATATAGGCAAGGCCATATGGATGTATGAGCACACAATTATGACATGTGGCTCAATGAGAAACAAGGGTAGGTAAGAAATACTAGGGGTAGGTAGGAGAAATAATATAATATTCCACAAGAGGTGGATGACCCACCGAATGTGGAGTGTAATAGCAAAATAAGACCACAAAAGGTGGAATTTCTCCTACAAGCTCTATCCCCATGTGCACACTTCCCTAAGTGTCTTAAATCCAAACTATGAAGAGATGCATTATCCTAAGTTAACTTAAGTGTAATAATATCCATAATGAATATTTATTTACACCAACACAAAGCATAAAAAGAGAGACAATAGAATGATAAGGACAAATTGTATTCTCATCAATATGCAAATGATCAACTGGATTAACCAATATAATGAATATAGGCCTACTTATATAGGCAAGGCCATATGGATGTATGAGCACACAATTATGATATGTGGCTCCATGAGAAACAAGGGTAGGTAAGAAATACTAGAGGTAGGTAGGAGAAATAATATAATATTCCACAAGAGGTGGATGACCCACTGAATGTGGAGTGTAATAGCAAAATAAGACCACAAAAGGTGGAATTTCTCCTACAAGCTCTATCCCTATGTGCACACTTCCCTAAGTGTCTCAAATCCAAACTACGAAGAGGTGCATTATCCTAAGTTAACTTAAGTAAGTGTAATAATATCCATAATGAATATTTATTTACACCAACACCTCCCCTTAAGTGCAACTTAGGGGAATGAAGACTCAAGTCAACAATGCAAGATGGGTCCCAGCTACTAGGCCATGATAGGTACCCATGTACAATATGCAAATGCAAGCAAAACCATGCAAAGCAATCTCTCACAAACAAAGAAAGGGAGAAAACCCAATGGGAAAAAACTCCCCCCCAAAAGAGAGATGGATGTACAAAAGACTCTCAAAGAAGAAGGACAAAACCTCAAAGAGGAAAAAGTCCCCCCCATAAGAGAGGAAGGAGAAGTTAGCTGACCCCCCCTAATGACATATCCTGCAACCCCAAGAGAGCTTGCAACTGCTGGAACTTACTCTCGGTGAAAGGTTTGGTGAATATGTCAGCAACCTGCTCCGCTATAGGACAATACTGCAAATCAATGACCTACTCCTGAATGAGCTCTCAGATATAGTGCATATGAATCTCGATGTGCTTGGTCCATTGGTGCTGGATTGGGTTGTTTGAGATCGCAATAGCACTCTGATTGTCACAATGTAGAACTGTCAGCCGTGGAGTGGTGAATCCAAACTCTGTGAGAATCTACTCCAGCCAAATGGTCTTAGTCGCTACGTTAACAATGCCTTGACACTCAACCTCACTCAAAGAGAGAGCAATAGCATGTTGCTTCTTGCTCTGCCAACAAATGGGGCCCGAACCAAGGTGAAAACTATACCAGAAGTAGACTTATGATCATCAAGATCGCTAGCCCAATCAGAGTCTGTGTAACCAACCAAGCGAAGTCCTGTGCCTGCTGCATAGTGAAACCCATAGTGATGTGTCCCTGGATGTAATGAAGGATGTGTTTGGCAGCTTTCCAATGAAGCTCATGTGGTTCCTGCATGAAGCAGGAAACCATGCCAACTGTAAATGAAATATCAGGGCATGTATGGGTCAAGTAGATGAGACTACCCACAAGCTGATGATACAAAGTGGCATCAACTGGTGGAGAAGAACACTGAGCCTCAAGCTTGACTCCTAAAAGAAAGGGAGTTGGAGCAGGCTTACAATCAGCCATATGAAAGCATGCAAGTAGATCAAGAGCATACTTGGGCTGTGATAGTGTAATCCCAGAAGGTGACTGTGAAATATCTATCCTGAGAAAGTAGTGCAAAAGACCCAAGTTAGTCATAGCAAATTTGTCATGCAAAGCAGATTTGACCCTGCTAATGATGGATGCGGTACTCCCTGTAATGATCAAGTCATCAACATAGAGCACAAGTATCAAGTGAGAGTCATCCTATCACAAAATGTAGACATTTGGATCGGAATGACACCTGGTGAACCCTGCGGAGAGAAGAAAGGAATCCATCTTGGCGTACTAAGCCCTGGGGGCCTGCTTAAGGCCATAGAGAGATTTCCTTAGTCAGCAAACCAAGGAAGTATCTTGGATGAAACCCTGTGGCTACTCCATATAAATCTCCTCATCAAGATCACCATGAAGAAAAGCACTCTTCACATCCATATGATGTACAACCCAACCATGAGCTGCAACAATAGAAAATGTCAAATGAATGGAGTTCATCTTGGCTATGGGTGCAAAGGTCTCAGTATAGTCAGCACCTACAACTTGAGAAAAAGCTTTCACAACAAGCCGAGCCTTATACTTATCCACACTACCATCCACTGCAAACTTGGTCCGATAGATCCACTTACATCAAACCATCTTTCTCCCCTTAGGGAGATGGACTAAATCCCATGTGTTGTTCCTCATCAAGGAACTATACTCTTCCTCCATAGCTTGGTCCCACTCAGGAACCCCTGATGATTCCCTAAATGTCTGTGGATCAGAAGCGGTAGAAATGAATGCATGTGGTAGATCCTGATGTTGTGATCGAGTTCTCCATGTATCTGAAGGATCCCCAACAAGAGAACCCATGGACTCAAGTGTCTATCGAGCCCAACAAGGTCTAGGTGGAGGTGGAGAATGAGGCTCCTCAACTGCAAGTGGACCCTGCGGAGGTGTAACCCTATGAGTCAGAGTTGAAGGAGTCTCATCATCTGAATCACTAACATCACTATCCACAATGGAGGAAGGTGGAGGAGGTAGAGAGGCTAAGCTAGGAGAGCTTTCCTCAAAGTGAACACTCCTCTCAATGAACACCTCATGTGTCTCTGGATCCATCAATCTACATGCCTTAACACCCTCAGGATATCCAATGAATATGCAAGGCCAACTCTGAGATTCTAATGCCTTGCATTTCTACGGAGGTATGCAAGCCCATGCTGGACACCCAAAGACTCTGAAATGTCTCACAATCAGTTTCCTACTAGCCCAAGCTTCAGAATGAGTAATAACTTGCAAAGCTTTGTGAGGAACCCAATTTTGGATGTGTGTGGCACAACTGATAGCCTCTGCCCAAAAAGTGGGATCAAGAAAATGTGCATGTATCATACAGCTAGCCATTTCTTTGAGAGTTCTATTCTTGCGTTCTGCAACCCCATTCTATTGTGGAGTGTATGCGATAGAATGCTGAAGATCAATCCCCTCAAATGTACAAAAATCATCAAGTCTTTTGTTCACATATTCCCTTCCATTATCTGTGAAAAGAATCTTGACCACTTTCCCTGATTGCTTCTCCACATGAGTCTTGAAGTCCTGAAATCTGTCAAATACTTCACTCTTATGAATAAGAAAGTAGACCCAAGTGAAATGGGAGTAGTCATCAATGAAGGTGAGGACATAGCGGGCCTTGCTAAATGAAGGTGCTGGAAATGGACCTGCTACATCACTGTGAACAAGTTGAAGAACTTCCAAAGCTCTCCAATCTTTCCCCTTATCAAACTTCTCCTTGGGATGCTTGCCCATGGAACAACCTGAACATACACCCTCTGAAAAACTGATTCGAGGTAGACCTGTGACCATGTCTTTAGTGCTGAGCTGCTGAAGATAGCGGTAGTTGAGGTGACCAAACCGCTCATGCCATAGCTTACTTTCTAAATTTGAATGAGTAAGCAAGGCCCTAGAAGGTGAACTTGGCACAAAGTGGGAGAATGAATAAAGCCTTGAGTTATCATTGACTTGTCCCACTACTACCAAGGCATCATCATCAAGTTCCTTTACCACAACTGAATCTGGTGTAAACTCAACCATTTTCCCACTCCCATAGTGAGTGATTTGGTAGATAGAGAGAAGGTTAGTAGACAAGTTAGGAACATAGAGAACATTCTCAAATGCTCCATCATCCATGTCAACTAAACCTTTCCCTTCAACCTCTACTTGAGTATCATCACCTATGTAAATGTGAGGTACCTTAGATGGCTCCAATGAAGAAAACTGCTCCTTTGTAGAACCCATGTTATATGAGGCACCCGAGTCAAGTATCCATTGGTGTGAAGAACCTGTTGTAGCCACAAATGCTTGCCCTTTTCCCTTAGAATGTGAGGAAGAGGAAGGAGATGAATCCATCTTTGTGTAGGCGGATGGCAAGTTGATGTTGTTTTTCTTAAGAAGATTAGTTAACTCATCAACTTGCTTTGTGTGGCATCGATGCTCATCATGACCATACTTCTTGCAATATGCACAAGTTGGTTTATCCTTCTTAGGTGGTGTCCCCTTCTTGGAAGAGGATGAAAAATCGCCTTGTGATGGAGAGGATGATTGTCCTTTTTCTTGGTGTGGCTCCTTGGACTTTGAAGACTTGAGAAGTCCCATGTTCAACAACTTAGATTATTCCAATATCAACATTTCTGTGAAAGCATCAAATGAAGGCATAACATAGGAACTCCCCACTGTCAAACAATGAGTTTGGAAGCTAGACACAAATGCTGCATATTTTGGTGCAAGCTTGTCTAACAAGTTGAATATCAATTGAGCATCCTTTTTGTCAATTCCACAATCCTTAAGCTTTCCTCTTAGCTCATTTGCTTTGGTGACATAATCTTGGATTGTATCAAAACTCTTGGGATCTAAGTTGGTGAGTTCATTGTCAATTTTATAGCCTCTGATTTCATCAACTTGACCATACAATTTCTGAAACATATCCCAAGCCTCTTTGATTGTTGTACACTTCTCAATGTGAAATATGAGGTCATCTGATACATACTTGCACAAAGTTCCAAGAGCCATGCAATTCTTTGTGATCCATTCTAACTGAGCATTAGGATCAGCCTTAGGATTAGGTGGTGCTGCTATTGTTCCATCTATGTAATGCATGAGACCCTTTTCCATTAATTTACTCCATACTTTAATTTTCCATGATGCATAATTATGTGGAGTTAAAGGTGGAAATTTATGAGGACTCATTGCAACAAAAATGAAAGAGCACAATCACACAAGACACCCCCCCAAATTCACTCAATCAAAGAACCCCCCCCAAATGTGATGATTTGGCACTTTATACTTAGTGCGTATACAATGGGCCACTTGCAAAAAATGGCAAAGTGGGCTTCTGATTACAATTTTACAATTTCCTCAATAAGGCCAAAAGAGACTCAAACTAATAATGTAAGAGATCTAAACTAAGATCCAAGAACTTTACAAGTACCTAATAGGCCAAAGAAGACCAATATCTGAAAGTACAATTTCCACTCAAAATATCTGAAATCTGATCATAGATTATGAAAGTAGATGAAAAAACATGCACTTTCAAAAAAAATGGCACCTGAAAAGGAGGTCATATGAGCTCAAATGAGGCCTTTGAAGTTGTAGAATTGAGGATTGGATAGGTATAGCTGAGAGAATCCAAAAATTCTAAAAAAACTATGCACCAAAATCAGAAAATAACTACACCACTGTGAAGATCATGAAATTTTAGCCCATTTCAAAAAAAATTGCACCAAAAAAGGAGCAAAAATGAGCAAGATATGGCCTTTCAAAGTTGGACTGCAAAATTGAAAGCTCAATGAAGAGGGGGTCAAAAAATTTCAAAAGTCTACTGATGTGGCATTGATGTCAGCAATTTATGAGCTTAAATTTGATTTCTATATGACCGTCATGAAAACTTCACCTCCCTGCTGACTGGGCGTCCGTACCGTATGAATTGCTGACTGGGCGTATGGACTGTTGATGTGGTGCGGTGACTGAGCGTACGATTGTTGACTATGGGCCAGTGGCTGCCTACCACATGGTGGGCACGGGTCCGCTAGTTTAGAGGACCACCGGTGGGAGGTAAGTCTAGAAGGTTGTTGGAGAGTCGGGCCGGCGGTAGGTGTCGGTGCCGGAGGGCCGGTAGCGGGAGTCTACAGGTCATCGGAGCTGGAGGCGCGACGGTGTGCGGAGCGGCCGACGGTGTGCAGAGTGGCTGACGGGAGGTCTAGGCGGCTGGCGGGAGGTGCACGGTGATGGTGGCGGGTTCCGGATGGAAGTACAGGCCGACAGGGGCTGCAGCCGCTATAGGGTACGGTCGACAATGACGGGCGACGGACTTGCAGGCTGCGCAGAGTACAGAGGCCACGGGGGGGTCTGCGGACCCCAAAAACAACAAAAAAATATATTTTTTTTGATTTTTTTGATTTTTTCAAAAGATTTTTGATCGCTCTTTTTTTTTTTTTTCCGAATTTTTCCAAAAAAATTTTGATCGCCCCCCTTTTTTTTCTTTTGATTTTTTTTTTTGATTTTCAGAAAATAAAAAAATTTCAAAATCCGTACAATAATAGCCAAAATGGGGAAATTTTTTTTCTCACTAAAATAGGTTGACTTTATAGTTGAAATTCATGGAAACGGCCTCTCGGATTCAACGGTGATGTCCAAATTGCTGTACGATGCCCCCAAAAAATGAAGATCCCCAAATCCAAAAATTGAAGCCTCCAAAATGTCTCCAAAAAACTAATCAATGAAGCCCTATAGGCTCTGATACCATGTAGGATTTTGCCAAGATCAAGGGCACAATGAAAAGCATAAAAAGAGAGACAATAGAATGATAAGAACAAATTGTATTCTCATCAATATGCAAATGATCAACTAGATTAACCAATACAATGAATATAGGCCTTCTTATATAGGCAAGGCCATATGGATGTATGAGCACACAATTATGACATGTGGCTCAATGAGAAACAAGGGTAGGTAAGAAATACTAGGGGTAGGTAGGAGAAATAATATAATATTCCACAAGAGGTGGATGACCCACCGAATGTGGAGTGTAACAGCAAAATAAGACCACAAAAGGTGGAATTTCTCCTACAAGCTCTATCCCTATGTGCACACTTCCCTAAGTGTCTCAAATCCAAACTACGAAGAGATGCATTATCCTAAGTTAACTTAAGTAAGTGTAATAATATCCATAATGAATATTTATTTACACCAACAGACCTTAAGATAAACCCCCAATCCCAACCCATTTCCCTCTCTTTTATGTGTGTAGGTTGTAGGTGCACAACTATACTTTTGGATTCGGGCTTCATTTGCAGAGGCAGAAAAACCCTTTTCATTTCATGGATTTTTCGGAGGACCATGTACATTCCCGCCACGGTTCAAGCAACTTTTCCTCAAATTCACAGGGTGACTTCGTCTTGACATCTTATTGCCGGATCCAGGTGCATGAATTTATCCCATATTTAGATCTCAAGTTATAATCAATTCTTTGTCACTTTTACACTACATAAATCAATCAATTCCTTTCCATTTCAAATAAGGAAGAGGGGATCAACTTATCATTCCCATTTCATTGAGAATTCAATCTTCATCCTTGAAGGTTGGATCTAGTGAATTTCCTCTCCTCTTCCAAATGTAACTTGGTGAAAAGTGTTTGAAGGGTAATCAATAGTGAAACTCTCATCTCTCTTTGAGGGAAAGGATAGTTTTACTCTTGATCTATCATTCACCATTTTTCCAACAATACAAGGAGAAATCTGAGGCTTTTGAAAAGTTTAAAATCTTTAAAGCTAAAGTTGAGACTAAGTCAAGATTGAAGATTAAATTTTTAAGGTTAGATCATGGTGGATAATTCACATCCTATAAGTTTAATAACTTTTGTGAGATGCATGGCATAAGGAGACAATTTTCAGCTCCCTGGACACCTAAGGGGAAGAGATATTCATGTGAAAAAATTAAGGAATATATACATTAGGGGGAGTATATTTCAACACATCATTGCTATATTCTTTTGTGGGAGATTTGTTTGGCATTTATTGGCACTTGGATATTTTTCACATCTAGTGTTGCCATCAATGTCAAAGGGGGAGATTATTGGTCATTTGGACGAACTGATAATGTGTTGCATTGATGTTTTGTCATTGATGTCAACAATAGATGTTTTGGCTGCTTTACCACTATCTTATTGGTCCCAGTAAGTTCTTTGGTTTCTAGTTGGATTAGATCATGATGATCTGATATGCTCCGATATGTTTGGGTTATGGATTGGCTTATTCATGCTACTCAGATTCATGTTCAGTCAATTAGTTTTGATTTGGTGATCGGATGCTATCCTGTATGCTGGCAAGCTTGGTTTGTTGTTTTGACAAGGGTTTCACTGACAAAGCTTTATTGAAGATCTTTGTTGTTATGCATGAGTGGTGTTGGTGAAGGTTCGAGTGGAGATTTAGGATGTTGATGGTGATCATGTTCAAGACTTGGTTGATTGGGATCATTGCTTTAGCGTGTGTGGACCTAAATTAGGTCCCGGTTTATCTAAGTTATGGACCAACTTAATGTAATGTATGGATTGGACTTTTTGATGTGTTTCGAGATGTCTTATGGGTTGGATATTATTTGTTTGGTCTCAGGCCAACATGTTTTGTAATTATGTAATTGTTTTATTGTTTGGTGGCCAACCTTATTGTTTGTGGTCGAGGGTTTGTATATATATGATGTAAGATCTCATTGTAGATCATGGTATGTAATATGTGTAAGGGATATGGATATGTAAGGAGCGAATAATGTAATTATCATTCAGGTAGAGGATTTGGTCGATCATTGGTGATCAAGTTGGGTTTATGTAAGAAGATTTAGTCCTCCGGTATCGAGCTTAGCCGAAACTATATTTAGGCATAGGAGATGCTATCATTGCAGTTCATTCTTCCTTCCTGATTGTATTCTAGATTTTTATGTAGTCAGTGAGACTCCTTTTGTGATGAGCAATGTGCTCTAGGCTGTTGGCCTTCTTGCAAGTAAATGCCCCTCATTTGTAATCACATACTTACTGCAGAATTATTATCTGACTGTGGGTAGGCTTCCCACCATGGTTTTTCCCTTTACCGGGTTTTCCACATACATATCTTGGTGTCATGTGGATGTTATTTATTCTCCAATTTTTGCTTGTACTTAATTGATATATCTGCCATCTCGGTAATTGGTTTATGCATTCTAGTATTGATTTTTTGGGTTCTGGTATTAAAGTTTTAATTGCTTAAGGTTTCGGTAATCTGGCGACAACTGATTCACTCCCCTCTAAGATGTCTTCCTATTATTTGAACTGTCTAACAGATCGATTGGACAATTTTTCATGGTCTAGTTTAATTAGGTGGTACATGGATCAATTCCATAATATAGCTTAAATAGGGGTCTCAAATTAATCAAATCTCATAATTTGGAGATCAATTCAATTAATTGGTTTAAATGAATATATTTTTTATAAATAAATCTTTGTTGGTCGATAATTTGATTGATTTTTTTGGTTTCCATATATGTGTAACACATCTATTAAACTCATAACATATGTTCCTAAGTCTAAAACAAATGATCTTTTATGTCACCCATTTGTCTGGTGAAATCAAAGGGTAAAATTCACACTCCTATCTATTTTATGTTCTTTTAATTCTTAGAGAGGGTTTTTTTGTGTTGATAATGGTCTGTTGTAGCTATGTAGCAATCAAGGGACGAGGATCTCTGATATGAAACTACTAATAAATTTGTGTAGGATGCAGTCAAATTGGACTTTTCTAAACAAGAGTGTCTTTGATTTTTTTAGATTACAAAACACTTGGATTTATAATGGAACGAGAGAATTCTTGAGTGTTATGTGCGCTTGCATGTCTGTTGGGTGGACCCGAACACTTCTATGTGTATCCTCTCACCTTGCCTTTGTGGATGTTGGGTATAAAAAAACATATAATGACTCCTTCTTTTCTCTTTTTAGTAGGAGGCATGCATGGGGATTTCATCACCTTAGGGTTCAACCTCAAGCATGTAATCTCCAATAGGCTATGTATAGGGATGAGAGAAAAAGATGTAGTCTTATTCGAGCATGTGCTTGATAGGAATTTTTGTGCATTCCCTAGTGATGTAAAACACATTGGGAGAGAACCTAGGTTTGATAATGAAAGAATAAAAAACATACTAGGTGTAAATGTCAATTTGTTCAAGTGTTCATGTTCTTGGAGCCCTTATTATGAGCCCCGTATGATATTAGAAGCTAGCCTCTATATTTACTTGATCGGTGCAAGGGATGTGTATTGTATCTTAAATAATACTCCATATGTACCCTCCTTGGTAATATATAAATCCATCAATTAATAAGGTTTTTTAACATTTTGGGTAAGAGGAAATCTGAGCTAGTAAAATGGAACAAGTGCTCGTGCCACCAAACCTCTATCTATTGACTTTGGAATGGTGTTGAATTGGGGCTTGATCAAGTAGTATCCTACCCTTGAGTAATAGGTCGTACATGCTTCTAAATGTCTTCAATGTGAAATACCAATGCAATTCAAGAAACTTGGGCAAATCTAGACACTTGGTCATACTTTGAGTATTAGAGTCAACAACCATATTGTCTATCATGTCTTAAGACTATCTTCAAAATCAAATTGATCAAACATTGAAACAAAATCCCTAGGACTCTAAAAAATAAGAAGACAATATAATTGATAAGACATTAGGTAAAATCATCCCACAAAGATCCAAAAACCAAATCTTAGACCATGTCTAAACTTCATATAGGTTTGCATCCTTAGGTCAGGGTTGCTTTAGTTAAATTAGTTATCATTTCCTTAGTCTCAAAATTTTATTTTTAGCTTATCATTTTCTTAAATTCTAATTTAGTGTGCATTGTCCTAAAATCATCCATCCTAGGTATTTAGATCATATTGCACATTAACCTTTAAACAACTTTGAAAATCTTAAAAAACAAATCTTGGATTAGATCTTAGTTATTGTTAGGCTATCTTGACCTTATCAACTCTTTTCAATATTTTACATCAAGTCAAACCTGTAGCTCATAGTCTAGTGAAAGGTGGGAGTTTATTAAATGCATCCCCCATCATTGTTCATCTTTGACATCTAGATTCTCCTTCTAGTCATAAAAGACAAGGTTTATCACAAAAGACATAGGTTTGCAAAGTTTTAGCATAGATTTGTTGCATTACCATAGGTTCATTTACAAGTGTTTTTAAAAATATTAAAACCACAAAAAAAAAAAACCAAAAAATCCAAACAATCAATTAAAAACCATGTAAAAAGTATACCTCCAAAAAATTAAAATCTTTATCCAAAACATGACTAGTCCTAACCAAAATTCACAAACAAATAGAGATTGGTTAGACAAAATGATGAGAGAAGTTAAGGTAACTATCCTTCCAATTGAAAGAGATCCAAAATTATACCAACCTTCATTTTCCAATAAAATAATTTCTTCAATTCAATCAACATCATTATAATACCAACCTTCATTCTCTTATTAGATCCTACCATCACAAGCAACCTATCCTTCATATCAATCCAAACTGTACATGGCCCAAAAATATCCAATCTACACATTTTTATCACCAAAAAATTGGAAAACCACAAATCCTTTTCACCAACCTCAATCAAAAAATCAAAACTTAAACCAAATCCCAAATCAAAACCCATTCAACCTGTAAAGTGGAAAATTGAATCCTAGTGTCTCCCCACCTAGGAGAGAGAAAGGAAGCCACTAGGATGATTTTCACTTGGGAGATACTTTACATTCAAAAGAGAGGCTTGAATCCACTATATCCAAATCCAAGGGAAACAAGGATGTTAATTCCAAGTGGATTGCAAGGGTTGAAGTGTGATTTACCCTCTTTTGTAAATGAGAAAGTTGACTTGTTGACTATGCAAAAAAGAGAGAAAAAATGAGTGAAATGAGGAGCTACCAGTTTGGGATCGTGCTGTAACTTTGGATATGAGATAATCAGACTGATATGGATTTTCCCTACAAATTTGGAAGAAAGGTGTCAGGAACATGGCGGGAATGTACATGGTCCTCCAAAAAATCCGCGAAACGAAAAGGGTTCTTCCATCTCTGCAAATGAAGCCCAAACCTGCAATTACAGCTGTGCATCTGCAACCTTGTAGATTTGCAAGTTTTTGATGATGATTGCTTTGCTTCTTAAATGTAACCACTAATATTGTATAAAATGGCATGTAACATGACAAAACCCTAACACACACACATGCTTGCAAATGAATGTTGTAATGTTGCTCCAATGGATGAATGAAGAAGACTTGAATGCTTGAATACTTGATGATGACCTTGAAATCCTATATCTTATCCTTATGCCTCTCATCCTCCTAAATGAGGCAATTGAATCCCCTATTATGCATGCCTCAAGGATTAATTTTCAACCACCGAAGGCCGACAAAGAGGAATTGTGAACCCCAAAGACAAATTATGCCTAGGAGACCGGGAAGACCAAACTTAGGGCCACCCTAAGGGGTGGGGATAGGGGCACCATTCCCCTGTCTTGACCTATTTTTGGGCTCATACATGATCTAGAGTAGCCACAGATCTTGGAGGAGGAAGGGTGAAGGGGTGAGAATGCAGAAATAGGTCTCGGTTAGGGAAGGAGATGTCATTGCCAAGGTGAGGACCTAAAATCTGGTTAAAATTGGAGGGGTCACAATTTTATGACATTACACAACCATATCCCCCCAAAAAAAACAAATCCCAAACCAATGTTGAACACACACCATATGCTGAGAGGGAGGGGGGGATGAATCAACAATAACTAAAATTTGGACTTTAATCTCGCATCAAACTGATTTATTCAAGAATTCACTTTAAGGAGAATTAAATGAAGACATGATAATATCATTCACACCAATCACATATAAACACCAATATTTTATACGTGGAAAACACAAACTGGGAAAAAAATGGTGAGTTCCAACTCATAGAAATAATCCACTATATAGAAATGTATTACAAAAAAGGGAGATAACTACTTCGGACTTGTAGATCAAGGCTAATTTCTCTTGGGGTAAGATTAAAAAAGGGACTTGTCTAGTGAAGCTAGCTACAATAGGGCTATTAGGACCCAGAGGCAACTGAGAGGGGGGGGGGGGGGTTAATCAGTTGTCTATTAATTTCAACCCAAATATAACTTAATCAAACTTGATACATAATAATGGTAAACAAAACTTGATGCCGGTTAACATATTAGCAGTTAATATTAATACTAGTGAAACTTAATGCATGAAACAAAAAGAGAAACAACATCCACAACACATAACATAGATATTTGTACATGGAAACCCTGTAAGGGGAAAAACCACGGTGGGAAACCTTACCCACAATTAGAAGATACTACTGCATTTAGTATGTGTGCACAAATAGGGTCTACACATGTAGAAAGGCCAACCGCCTAGAGCCCACTGCTCAAACACAAAATAGGAGTCACACTGACTACAATTGGATGATTAAATCCAATGATAATGTATTGCTCAAAGTAGCATCTCCAATGCTGGATTCAGTACTGGTTAAGCTTTGATAATCTCCTTCACTATGGTCTGCTCATATGATCTTCAATATTCGCACATACCATGTTACAATACCATAACCATATACCTTCTACCTATTACCTCATTTCTTACTTCATCTCACAAATGAGATCTTATATATATACCAAAACCTAAGACCAAATGTGTAGGTCGGCTCACTAAAAATATTACAATTAAATCATTTACAAATAAGTCAATATGCAATGCATCATGTCAACTCAATGTAATTACAACAATACCAATTGATTAAATCATCTCCATAACGTGTCATGCTGATCTGGAATAGATAATGCATGCTGGTTCATAACCTAGACCAATTTGCTGGTAACAACAAATATGTCAACCTGATTAGACCAATAAACAGAATACCAAAACCAAGTATCTAGACCATGTCTTTGACATAACCAAGTGATCTCCAGATGAGAACAAGTCATCCTCAGTGCCGGTTAACAATATAACCTACCCGTGAACCAAATACCAGTGATTGTGCATAAGTCACTGAACTTGTCGGTGAACATAACCAAAGATCTCCAAAAGGATAAGCGTTGATATGTGTTGACACCAATGACAAAACTAATGCAACACATCCATAATACCAACAATCTCCCCCTTTGGAATTGATGGCAACATAAAGATGGAAAAACATCTAAGTGCCAAAACAGAATGCCAAAAACCAAAAACCAACAATCTCCAGAATAGATCAATACCAGAAATCAAAATACAAATGCAGAGAGTATATGTCTCTCCCCCAATGAATAATATCTCTCCAAAGGATAATGTTTGTTTTTCCATAGATATCTCTCCCCATTTGACATCAAATGCCAAAACAATACAAATACCAGATACAACCAGTTCATAGAACCAATTACAAATACCAACTGTTATAGCCAACTACTCCCCCTGAGAAGTAGCTCTCCTCCATCAAAGCTAAAAAAGATTTCTCTATAAATTTTGCCGGTTTGATGCCAAGCATCAACTGTATAGGTCTCTACCAGTGAGGGTATAAACCCAAGCTTCTCCCTGAGATACTCAAAAGTTTCCTTAGGCAAAGGCTTAGTAAAGATATCTACAATCTGCACTTTAGTATTCACATAAACCTATCTCACTTCTTTTGCTTCAACATTCTCTTTCAGAAAATTGTATTTGATAGAAACATGTTTAGTTTTAGAGTGAAATACCAGATTCTTAGATATATCAATTGCTGCTGAATTATCACAATAGATGATTATAGGTTCTTTGCATTTTACCTTTATGTCCTTCAACATTTACTTAATCCATAATACCTGAGTACAATTAGTTGCTATTGCAACATATTTTGATTCTGCTGTTGATAATGATGTACAACTCTATTTCTTGCTCAACCATGAAATCAATCTACTACCAAGAAAGAATACCTCGCCAGTGGTGCTCTTTTTGTCATCTACATCTCCTACCCAATTAGCATCGGTGTATGCACATAAATCAAAATTTTCATCTTCAGGATACCATAAACCAAGATTTGTTGTGCCTTGTAAATACTGGAAAATCCTTTTCATTGTTGATTCATGATTTTCTCTAGGATTACTCTGAAATCTTGAAACGATACGCATTGCATTCATTATATCAAGATTGATTTGTGTCAAATATAGTAAACCTCCAATCATAGATTTGTATCTTGTTGGATTAATAGGAGCTGATTCATCCTTCAATAATAGTTTATCAGCTGTAGTCATAGGAGTACTTACCGGTTTAGAGTTTTCCATACCAAATTTATTCAATAGTTCCTTCAAGTAATTTTTTTGACATATGAATATACCTTTGTCAGTCTGTGAAATTTGCAATCCTAAAAATAATTTTATCTCTCCAATCATAGACATTTCAAATTCTTCCTGCATCTTATTAGAAAAGTCTTTACACAATCCGTCTTCTCTTCCAAAAATGATGTCATCAACAAAAACTTCAATAACCAAGATGTCTTCATTAGTCACTTTGAAATATAAGTTGCTGTCAGCATTACCTTTAGTGTAAGCAAGCTTCAAAATATATTTGTCCAATCTAGCATACCAAGCTCTAGGAGCTTGCTTTAATCCATATAAAGCTTTCCTTAATCTGCAAACCATATCTTTATCACTTGTCAATGAAAATCCATTAGGCTGTTCAATGTAAACTTCCTCTTCAAGATCACCATTCAAAAATGCACATTTTACATCCATTTGTTATACTTTATAGTTCTTATGTACTGCAAATGTAAGAAATAATCTGACTGCCTCAATTCTAGCTACCGGTGCAAAGGTTTCATTGAAATCAATTCCCTCTTTCTGTGAATATCCTTTACACACTAATGTTTCTTTGTTTCTGATTACCTTACCATCTTCATTAAGTTTATTTCTGAATACTCGTTTAGTTCTAATTACATTTTTATTTTTAGGCCTGGGAACCAATGTCCATGTATTGTTCTTTTCAATTTGTTCTAATTCATCTTCCATAGCTTTAATCCAATGTTTATCTTCACATGCCTCAATAACAGATGCTGGTTCAATTTGAGAAATTAAACATACCTCTTCATTTGCCAGTCTTCCTCTTATCATAACTTCTTGATACTTATTCCCAATTATCAGACTTTCAGAGTGATTCAGTCTTACATACCTAGGTGTGTTCACTTGCTGCTGTTCTTCAGTCACCATGGAATTCTCTGATGATGCTGGTGTGACTAGATCAACATTCTATTCCAGTGCATTCTGTATAGGTTCATTTATGATCATCTCAACTGCCGGTTCAGAATCCATAGACCTTGAATTTCCTCTAAAGTGTTCATCTATCTTCACATTTGCACTCTCAATGATTTTCTGCAATCTTTTATTAAAACATCTACATGCTTTTCTCTTAGATGAATAACCAAGAAAAATACCTTCATCACTTCTAGGATCAAATTTACCAATATACTCATCTCTCCTAATGTAACATTTGCTTCCAAATATTCTGAAGTATTTAAGAGTAGGAATATTACCAAACCATAATTCATAGGGTGTCTTACCACTTTCACCTTTGATGTGAACTCTGTTGAAAGTGTAAACCGTTGTATTCATTGCTTCTCTCCAATACACATGAGGTAGATTTGCTTCTGATACCATGCTTCTAGCTGTATCCATAATAGTTCTATTCTTCCTTTCCACAACTCCATTTTTTTCAGGTGTCTGGGGTGCTGATAGTTGTCTTCTAATTCCATTCACTTCACAAAATGTATTGAAATCCTTAGATGTAAATTCACCTCCTTGATCTAATCTTAAACATTTGATTTTCTTACCGGTTTCATTCTCTACAAGTGCCTTGAATAATTTGAATTTCCCAAAATCTTCTGATTTCTCCTTGACAAAAGTAACCCAACACATTCTAGAATAATCATCAATGATTAACATAAAGTATCTATCTCCCTGTAGACTTCTTGTTCTTGCCGAACCACACAAGTCAGTATGAATTAAATCAAGAACATCATTGGTTTTCTCAGAAATACTCTTAAAAGTTGTTCTAACTTGCTTTGCCATTTGACATTCCTTACATACCAGATTATGAGGTTTTACAATCTTAGGTAAATCCCTTACTGCCTTAGATGAACTAATCTTTACAATGCAATCAAAATTCACATGACAGAGTCTTTTATGCCATAACCAACTTTCATCAATATGTGCAATCAAGCATGTCTTTTCATTGTTATTCAAATGAAAGATATTACCTCTTGTCTGATTACTGGTTGCAATCTCCAAGCCAGTTCTATTCATGATTTTGCATTTACCATTCTTGAACTGTAACTGAAATCCTTTTTCAACTAATTGACCAACACCCAAAAGATTATGCTTCAAACCTTCAACATAATAAACATTGTCAGTATTGTGCTTACTATCAAAAGATATAGTGCCTTTTCCTCTGATCAAACAAACTGTGTCATCTCCAAATATTACTAGACCTCCATTGTATTCCTAAAAATATAAGAATTTACTTTTATCACCAGTCATATGATGTGAACATCCATAATCTATAATCCATTCATCCTTTTCTTCAATTTTAGCTGCTAGGGCCTACTCTACCGGTGGAACAGTAGGTGCCGGTTGATCTTTTGTTATTGCAACAAAAGCCCATGCATTGTCTGTTGGTTCTTCATCAGAATCATCAGTAACTCCTTCATCAACATAATAACATGATTGTCTCTATTCTTCTTAAATATGTATCTCTGATATTCAGGGTTAGGCTTGTATGTTCTTTTAGCTTCTTCTCTCAATCTTGCATGTCTATCAAGACATCTAGATGCCACATGACAAACTTTATTGCAGTTAAAACATTTAAATGGTGCTTTACCTTCATACTTATTTCCAATAGGACCTTTAGGCATTTTCCTTGCAAATAGTGCTTCAAGTTCTTCCAGTTTTTCATTTTCCCTCCTGATATCTTCAAGTTCTCTCGCATAAAGTGCTTTCCAATTAGATTTATCAGATGATGATGATGATGCTTTGAAGGCTAAATCTGTTTTAATTGTAGCAACAAGACCAAATTCCTCAAGCTCAAATGATGAAAGTTTTCCAACCAAGGTATCTCTAGATACTGATGTATTAGGCATAGTTCTCAACTCATTAATAGCAGTTAATTTCATTTTATATGTCAGTGGCAATGCTCTCAAAACTTTAGAAACAATTTCATCTTCACTTAAGGAACCTCCATAGTATTGTATTCCTAAAACAATTTCATTAACCCTTTCCATAAAAGCAAAAATTCTTTCATCTTCTTCCATTTTCAAATTTTCATACTTGACCCAAAAGCATTCCAATTTTGCAATTTTGATAGTGGTATCTCCTTCATTCAATGTCTCCAATTTATCTAAAATAGCTTTAGCAGTAGATCGGTCTGATAATCCCATGATTTTTTGATCTGACAAGGCGCTCAAAAGTGCTTCTCTTTCTTTGCAAACATTCTCTTGATCCTTACCTAATGTTGGTGGATTAGGTTGATTCGGTGTAGGACCAACATAGCCATTCTGTGTAACATCCCATATGTCTCTTCCAATGCAATTCAAATGTGTCTCCATTCCTATCTTCCATATACCACAGTTAGTTCCATCAAGTTTCAGACTGTCCTTCCTGAAAAAGTTAGTTGCCATAGAATCTCCTCAAGTTGTTAACTTCTCCAAAAAGAGGACTTAGCTCTAATACCAATTGTTAAGACCCGGAGGCAACTGAGGGGGGGAGGGTGAATCAGTTTTCTATTTATTTCAACCCAAATATAACTTAATCAAACTTGATACATAAGATCGGTAAAGCAAACTTGATGCTGGTTAATAGATTAGCAGTTAGTATTAATACTGGTGAAACTTAATGCATGAAATAGAAAGAGAAACAACATCCACAACACATAACATAGAGATTTTTACATGGAAAACATGTAGGGGGAAAAACCACGGTGGGAAACCTTACCCACAATCAGATGTACAAATGGGATTTGCACATTCAAAAAGGCCAACCGCCTAGAGCTCACTGCTCAAACACAAAAGAGGAGTCACACTGACTACAATTAGATGATTAAATCCAATGATAATGTATTGCTCAAAGTAGCATCTTCAATGCTAGATTCAGTACCGGTTAAGCTCTGGTAATGTCCTTCACTATGGTCTACTCATATGATCTTCAATATTCGCACATACCATGTTACAATACCATAACCATATACCTTCTACCTATTACTTCATTTCTTACTTCATCTCACAAATGAGATCTTATATATATACCAAAACCTAAGACCAAATGTGTAGGTTGGCTCACTAAGAATATTACAATTAAATCATTTACAAATAAGTCAAGATGCGAAGCATCATGTCAGCTCAATGTAATTACAAAAATACCAATTGATTAAATCATCTCCATAACGTGCTGTGCTGATTTGGAATAGATAATGCATGTCGGTCCATAACCTAGGCCAATTTGCTCATAACAACAAATATGTCAACCCGATTAGACCAATAACCAGAATACCAAAACCAAGTGTCCAAACCATGTCTTCGACATAACCAAGTTATCTCCAGATGATAACAAGTCATCCTCAGTGTCGGTGAACAATATAACCTTCCGGTGAACCAAATACCGCTGACTATGCATAAGTCACTGAACTTGCCGGTGAACATAACCAAAGATCTCCAGAAGGATAAGTGTTGACATCAATGAAAAAACCAATGCAACACATCCATAATACCAATAAGGGAAAGATACGAAATTATAACTTATAGAATAATACTTATATGAACAAAGGCATCTCAATATGCTAATTGCAGTCTTTGTTATAGCATAAATTTTGACCTCACTGAAATATTCGGTTCAAGGAGTCACTAGATCACCGCTCTTATATCTACTATCACCTTTGCACTAGAATCCCTTTTGATGTAGAAACTTCAATCACATTGACATCCTCACAGCAAGTAGCACAAATATTCACCACTGTATTCCATACACACTCATATGTGTCTCTCATATCATTTATTCCACACTTGAACATGTATCACACACTTTCTTTTCAATAAATCATCACATATTGTTAGCCAGCTCAGAGAACTAGTGGACAACTAAGAGCAGGGGGGGTGAATCAGTTGTTGATAGATTATAAAACTTTAAGCATTAAAACATTATTACCGAAATACATAAACCAAATACCCAAATAACATATATAATAGTTAAGCACAAATATAAGCCACATAACATTTACCAACCATCCACAAAAGATAACACCAAGATTTGTACGTGGAAAACCCGGTAAAGGGAATAACCACGGTGGGAAGCCTACCAACAGTCAGATAATACTTCTGTAGTAAGTATGTGATTACAAAAAGAGGGACCTGCACATGCAGGAAGGCCAATAACCTAGAGCACACTGCTCATCACAAAAGGAGCCTCACTGACTACAAATAAATCCAGACTACAATCCAGAAAGAAGAGTGAACTGCAAGAATAACAACTCTTATGCCTGAGTATAGTTCTGGTTAAGCTCAATACCAAAGGTCTTAAACCTCTTTCACAAACCCAATTTGATCACCTATGATCGACCAAAACCTTTACATATGATTACAATCTTATTCGCACATAGATAATTGCATAACCCCTAAAACCATAAACCCATAACCATAACCATGATCTATAAAGAGATCTTATATCATATTTATACCAACCCAAGACCTAAACAATTAGATCAGCCACCTATAAGATAATACAATAAATTCATAACATAAACTCGTAATCCAATGATCAACCAAGTCGGCCTAAGACCAAAACGACACAATCCAATCAATAGATCCAACTGGTAAAGCATGGGGATCATCCACCAACATGTTACATAAACCGGTCCATAACCTAGTAGAATGAGATGTTGGAAACCAATAAAACTGAGAGAGGGGAGGGTGAATCATTGTTATATTGAAATAGTTAATTTTAGCCTTATTAAAACATGCATATACCAACCGCTATATCGGTACATACATAACTGAAATAAGTTAAAAAACCAATAAGCCAAACACATAAATGAGAATCATAGCACATAGATTTATATGTGGCAAACCTCAAAGAGGAAAAACCACGGTGGGATTTGTGACCCACAATATCAATCCACTAGCCATATGAAGAGATATTACAAAATATAAGGGGACTGCACTTGTAGGAAGGCTTACAGCCTAGAGAACACTGCTCAATCACAATAGGAGCCTTACTGACTACATAAAATTTCTAGACTACAATCCAGAGAAGTGTGAACTACTAAGATAACATCTTCAATGCCAAAATATTGTTCGGGTTTAAGCTCTACCTGTTCTGGTTTGAAACCCTAAACCCCTTTACCGGAATAACCCTTACAATAATTTCCTCACATACATAATCTCTCTAAATAATTTCACATCTTATTGCATTAACATAGCCATCACCATGTCTATCTCATATCAAAATTATCTAATCTTAACTGACCTATATACCTTATACAACTTTTATGCCTTGTGTCAGCTTACAAAGATATATACAATATCAAATTACATGTCAAACAGATAACATAAATGCATAAGTATTAAAACAAATTGCCGATGTCAGATCCAAGATATGTTGGCCTCCAATACTGATAACCTTTACTATACAATGTCAGCCTGCATTGTTGGTGACCAAAGAAATCCTCTATCCTGCCAGTGCCGGTGTAGAATCTATGAAGTGCCTGTTGGTACACCATAGAATCAAAATATGAATCCAGAACACAAAATCATTTTGCCATCAATGACAACATAGTGAAACCAACCAATAGAGTGTCAATTGCCAACATAAGATAGCATTAGGTATGTTCCTAAATGCAACACCACTGATCAATAGGAACACAAACAAGATAACCAACAACATCCCGAAAGCCATATAGAAGCTGCACCAACACCACTTATCAAGTGCATCAAAATATCTTCAACAAAGCTTTGCTGGTAAAGCCCTTACCAGTGAGCAAAAGGATTACTAGAACAAATGATAGCTCCCGAGTCATCAAATCCTGAACCAACTAATCGTGATACACATCTAAATAGCATGAATGATAGATGCAAAGTAATTCCACAAACCAAAGCATACTAGAGCATACTGGATCAATATCATAATTTAACCGCTCTACCAGAAACCGGTAAACAACCAAAACAACCGGTGTTGCCATCAATGACAAAACATCAATGCAACACATAATTAATTCCTCCAATTTGCCAGCACATATATACCAATTTGAAACCAAAAACATCTTCACCAAGTTGGCCAAAAGTAAGACTGAAACATGTATGCACATCTTCAACAACTGAACCAAAGTATAAAATGGATAGAACTTAATTCAGACTAAAATTGAAACCAACGAGCAAATCCGAACCAAAAGAATACTTCACATGCAATCACTAGACCAAAAATGTATGTTACATCTAATTCTTAAAGCATAACCTGAACACGTACCTATCATATCTTCTCACAATAGAAAAAGTCTAGACCAAAACAAGCAACACCTGGACCACAAACAACATGCTAACATCAATTGGATTAAACACCAATTAAACATGTCCAAGACCAAACCATAGTACCAATCATAGTGACCTTCAGTCCAAAAGCATAACGGCGAATACTTCAACATTGTAGCTAACTCTATTGATGTTTTGACTAGAACCCATCCGAACCACAATGTTTGACATTGTGGACACATAAAATTTGTCATTTTAAGCTCGAGCAGATCCACTTCATTTTTTATGCATTATTCCATCTATTATCATCATCATTATTATTATTTATCATTTATCCATTTATATTATTTATTCATTTATATATCATTATTCATTTATCCATTATTTATTCATTAATATTATCATATATCATTATTCATTTACCCATTAATATTATCATTAATTTATCAATATTATTATAAAGTATTCATTTATCCATTTAATAATATTTTTCTCCATTTATATTATTATCCTCCACTTCACAAAATTTATTTCATGCATGTAAACCACTCATTTAGGCTTTCTCCTCTACCCATTTTCATCCACCTCATGCATGTGGGATTAAGCTTTCAAAACCCTATAATTTATCCCACATTCATCCCACAATATGGATACAATCAGAGAATGATTATAAAAGTAGAGCCCCTCTCTTAGTTTGGTATCCATGCCTTTGTATTCAAACTCTTGCATTCATCTCTTGCATTTTTGATATCTTATCTTGCTTTCTTGCATTTTCTGATTTTCACATTTCTTTGCAATCATCTTGAATCTCCAATAAATCACAACTTCTCATGTGTGCTTCTGAAAGCCATATTATCTACACAAGATCTTGATTTAAGGAGTGCAATGGAGTAGGTTGTGTGACATGCACGTGTGTTTCTAGTTTAGATTTTGATTTGCATGTGTGTGTTTTGGTTGGAAATTTCATTGTAGTAGTTGGAAGTCTGAATCTTTGATTCGACCCATTTCCTTCATCTTCAAACATCAATGACAACACAACATATATCTTTAATAATCTCCCCCTTTTTCATTGATGGAAAACAACCAAAAATGTTTTTCAAATGTCTCACAACACAGTAAACCTTTCCTTGAATAACAACTCCCCCTAACTATAACACACTTTCAATATATATATATATATATATAAAATAGATATAAAACATTTTTCAGTATCCTTCTACCCCTTTTCCATCAAAGAAAAAGGCCAAATCACAAAGCACATAAATTATTCATAATTACCCGACCAAATATCTTTGAACTATTTCTTCAACTTAATCACTGATGTTAGAGTAATTGGGTCTTTACTTGATTAATTAAACATCATTTGTTTAATTATTTAAGTTCCCTTTATCTCTTTTATATTTAAGCTAACTTTAGGTGCACAATAATTAATTTTTTTATTAATTATTATGTGCAAGCCTAGGTTTTCCTTTTTAGGGTTTCTTGACTTATTAGAGGTTAATTCTTTTCTTTGTACTGATGGATTATCACATTACACATTTTGTGAATATTGAGCTCTCATCTTTTTAAGCATATTTTTTGTGTATTTGTTTTTTTATTATTGATTCCTTACTTCTCCTTGTAACAGGTTTATTCAGCTTGCAGAGATCATTTGGGTTGCTGTGGTGTTGTATTTCTCAACTCTCACAACTGAGGCATTCCAAGCAAGTAGCAGCAACAAGAATTATGCTTTGACACTCCCAATCAATACACTTATTTACTCCATCATCAAAAGAGTCTGTATTTTAGCATCTTTCTCAACACTCTCTGCATCAACCAACAATCTTGTGTAGGAAGAAAATTTCAATTCCATGTCAGTTCGGAACTCTCCAAACATCCTTATGTAATAATCTCTATGGCGTCTTCTCAAAGTTAATTGATCATGTAATTACCAAGCCTTGTCTCTTTCTTTTCCATAAGCATCTTTGTAGACTTTATAATTCCTATTCATTTCCACTAATTGAAACTCAATTTGATCTATTTCATGCTTGAATTTCTGAGTGGCGGCAAGCCACCCCAAACAGAACTTATACAATATTTTAGCAGCCTCTACAAATTTTCAAAAAAAAAAATCAAATTAAGGATCAACACTTGATGTGCTCTTTTTCACCTTTCTCTCATCTTTTCTTCCAGACTCGCTTCTGTAAATTATTCCTTAGAACCATCTCCTTTGACCATTCTCTCCACAAGTATCTCCACAAGCTCCTTCAAAAGATGATTAGCAACATCGGTAGCAACCACTTTTTTTTAAACCAAATATTTCATGAATTCTTTCTCAATAACATCTTTCTCATAGGAAACATGATTGCGATAAGAGTCACCAATAGACTACACACAACTAAGCTTTATGACCATTTCAAGTACTTTTTCTTCAGTAAGATCATCATCATCATCAAATACTTCATCAGAACCTTCCTACTTCTTTTCCATTTCCTTATGCTAAGTAATATCTTGTTCTACCTTCTTCTCTTCTTCTTCATCATAACTGTCAATAGTTATTAGCTCAATATCCTTCTTCTCTAGAACCCTTTTTCTACTCTTTTGAATCTTAGAATAGGAGGTAGAAGCCTCTGCAGATAACTTTCTTGATTTCTTCTCTCTCTTTTTTTTTTAGTTCCATCATTCACAACCTTTCTACATTCAGATCCATTGGCATCTTTAGTAATTTTTCTACTAAACTCATGCATTCTTGTTTAGATACCTCATAAGGTAATGGATTTACATAAGAAAATATTGGAAGCACAACTTCCAAATAGTGATTATCTTTATCTACTAGAAATACTGTAAGGAAAGTAAGTGCGAAAATTTGCTTTCCTAATGTCAGTTTGTAGGGGAGAATAGACTAGTCTATACAAAATTTCAACATTTACAAAATATGGCACAAGCATGAGCAAAAACAATTAAACAACAAAGAGATAGAACACATAGAGTTAACATGGGAAAACCCTTTCGGGAGAAAAACCCACCACCAACAAAAAGCACTTTATTATCAGTATGTCAAATACAATAAATTCCAGTCTGCAGATTTCCTTTTTTCACTCTGTCAAACAGTCGTTCTAGATGTAACATACAACACTCAGATAACAGTTATAGAATACTCAATGGCTATCGTAACTCTCACTACATTCGGTTCACATTTCGCTTCTAATACCAAACCGGTTGAACATTCATCTGAGCAACTGCGGCAATGGCTTGAAGTCTAACCGTCTGCTTGTGTTGGTCCGCATTCAAGGAAAACCAATTATCCCACATGCAGCAGGGAGTCGAGTCAATTCGTATTCATATACACCGATAGTCTCATCCTTAGTGTCTGAGTGGTCACCTTTTTTGGATCTCAATTAATTCTCACAACGATGTCGGTCTTTGCTCCATCGACCATCGGTATAGCCTTCAAATGGTAGAGTCGATCGCCTGATGAAACCCGATCACCTAAGGTGACTCTATCGGGTCATTGGCTAGATAGATGAATTGTTACCCTGATCTTTGATAACCGAGAGCAGTCTCATCCGATCAAGCACTGCGAGGTTACTCTGATCTCCGATAACAGAGAGCGGTCTCATCGGCTCATCGGATCAAGCCCAAAATTGCTATCTTGATGAGCAAAGCACTTTGAGACAGAACAAGATGAACTTATCGAGACTTCGGCGTAGCCTTCAACACTTTAACCTGATAGTTGATATCAACCTGATCGCCTAAGGAGACTTCATCGGGTATTGGCTTAACTCCAGACCGGAACCCCTGATAGCCGATGTCAACTTGGACCGCCTAAGACAACTCCATCGGATCATCGACACAACTCTGATGCAGTCTTCCACTTTTTTGTTCCATCAGTGTAGGCTGGCTCGATCAACCCAAACATGTCAAGTGAATTAGAGGCACATTTCCAACAAAATCCCACTTGACGAGGAATTCACTAGACCAAATACCATTTTAGACATTACTGAGAAACATGGGTATGAAGACCCATAGAATTTGAACACCACCTGAACTTGTGCATGCTCACCAGTTTTGTCAAGGAATCTGCAACATTTTCTAGAGTGTCTACCTTGTTAAGATAAAATTTTCCATCTTCCACCATTTCATCAATGAAGTGATACTGAACATCAACATGCTTTGACCTAGCATGGAAAGTAGGGTTCTTTGCCAAAAATATGGCACTCTGACTGTCACTCCAGATTTCAACCTGCCCTACATCAAAACCAATATCTGAACTCAAATGCCTAAGCTAGACTGCTTGTTTACAAGCATGTGTGGCCACCATATATTATTTCTCTGTAGTGGACAAAGCGACTACAACTTGCCGCTTGCTCATCTAACTAATTGC
Organism: Cryptomeria japonica; assembly: GCF_030272615.1. Lineage (NCBI taxonomy): Eukaryota > Viridiplantae > Streptophyta > Pinopsida > Cupressales > Cupressaceae > Cryptomeria > Cryptomeria japonica. The sequence goes on along the minus strand of NC_081409.1, from coordinate 424,650,110 downwards.
TCCACTATTCAGGACAAAAACATATCCACTAGTGGAACTCCTACTATCAATATCCCCTTCCCAATCAGAATTCGTATAACCACAAATGCTGAGAGTTCTCTTTGAATCCTTCAAATTACCATGATAACACAATGCAAAGTCTGAAGTACCCTTCAGGTATCTGAACACTCTCTTTACAACATCCCAGTGTGGTTTCCCTGGATTCAACATATGTTAGGGGTCCCATAGATACTGAGAGGGGGGGGGTGAATCAGTATCTAACTGGTAGTAAGAATTTCTTAAGTTAAAACATGCAGAACATAATATAACAGTGTACCAGTATGCAAGAAATAATGCAATAAACAGAATCAAGAATATCCACATGAAAAGTACACCATAACACAAGATGTTTAATGAGGAAACCTGGTGTGGGAAAAACCTCAGTGGGATTTGTGACCCACAATATTCACTCACTGGCCAATAAGAGAATATTACTTACAATAGGGGCCTGCACATGCAAGAAGGCCAACTGCCTAGAGCTCACTGCTCAATGGGAAGTCACACTGACTTACAAATAAGAATTATACTAATCCAATAACTTGTACTGCTTTACAATAGCATCTTCAATTCCAGATTCAATACCGGTTTATGCTCTGTTCTTTACATATACCCTTGACCTATATTTCGCACATTAGGTCTGCCTAATATTTTCCTTAATGCTTTCTCATCACTTCTACAAATGTCTATAATGATCTCCTTTATATATAAGAGTCATTTTACAATTTTCCAAGTCGGCTTACAATAATAAACAAAATATTGCATAACAAAAATCTTGTCGGCCTCTGTGCCAGTATACTTGTTTTCTTTTGTGCCAGTGCAGGTGTAGAGTGTGATTTGCTAATGCCGGTGCACTATCTTGTCGGTGTCATGCTTTGCTGGTATAATGTCTTGCCGGTGCCATAGGATTGAAAGGTTTCCATCAATGACAAAACCTTCAATCACATACAATGTCTCATTGGAGTGTGCATATGACAACAATCTCCCCCTTTGGCATTGATGGCAACACTCATGAGAAATTTCAAAAGTATCCAAAAATGTGTAGTCCAAAAATGTTACCAAAAATGTTTACCAAAAATGTGAGAGCTCCCCCTGAGCATATGATTCATGTGTTTTGAATTTTCTCATCCCACTACTCCCCCTTTGGCATGAATGATAAAGGTTGTCAAGATGTTAGTAGAGTTTTGTAGTTTCATCTATCCATAACCTCAACCTTGTAGCTGGGTGGTTATAATCTGAAAAAGATCTCCCAAAATTAAGTTTATACTATCCATAAACTTCTTACTATCTTTTATTGATGTCTCAGTTCTCTTCACTGTACCGGTAAGATGTTGTAAATGCTCTGTTGGTGTTTTGCTTCCCTATGTTAATGCCTCAGAAATTTCCTTCCGTAGAGATGCTAAATGGTCCAATTTGGGACTTAGTTTAGATCTCAAATGTTTTGCCTTGTTTATTATTCTTTCTTTTTCCCTTTCTAATTTGAGTAGTTCTTCCTCAAAATTTGCTATCTTCTCTTCAAAAATTGATAGTGAATAAGGTGAGTTGACAAAGCTATCTGCAAGTTTATTTATCTCATCCTGTGCCTTGCTTATTTTCTTGTCAATATCTACAGTCAAAAAGTTTGTTTTACATGTATCTTTATACAGATTTTTGTATTCTTTCAACAAATTACATAGTTTCGGTAGAAGTTTGTCAAAATCTCTGTTACACTTCTTTATTTCCTCATCAAAGAATTTCTGTTTTTCAATTTCTACCTTATCCTTTACTGATTCTTCATTTATTTTCTCAATGTTTTCTGAGATATATTTACACAATTTATCTAATTGTCCTAAAGAATCTTTATTATCTATATTACAGTTGGGAGCTATTACTTTTCAAAATTGATATGGAATCATCAATTGCTTTATAAGCCTGTGAGCTGTAGTTAGTTATTTTCTTGATAGAATCAAGTAATACCTCAATCACATTTGTTGATTTGAATGCTGATGATGATCCAACAATCTGAGTACCAGTGGAAGTAACCATGCTTGTATTGACCTCTGGTAGGTCAGTTTGTGTCTGTATTTCTTTAAGCACTGGTTTTCCTACTTCACTAGTTACTGGTGGCACTGTTTCCTTATGTACCTGTTCCGATTGATGTTGTTCTGGAGCCTTTAGCTCTGTTGGTTTCTTCGTATGTTGTGTTGTCTTTGTTTGTGATTCAGTCTCTACCTTTTTCTCTGTATCTTCTATCGGTTTCTCTGTTTCCCCTGCTACCGGAGGCTCATTAGCCATGGCTGACTTATCAGTTGTATCTTTGTCTACTATTATGTTGATCTTCTAAGTATCAACATTCACAGTATATAGGACTTCAGAATTAGGATTGTTATCCTCTACATCCATACTTTCTACTACCGATTGATCTTCAGTAGTTGTTATTTTCACCGATGGAGGTAGGTTGTCTTTAACTTTGATGCTTGGTGGTCCACCAACTTTACCTTTCCCCTTGTCTCTATCCTTCTGATATACCTTTATAGGTTTAGGGTTTTTGTACTCTTCTTGTTTTTCTTTGTCAACTAGGAATATATCCCATCCATCTTCTATTTCCTCTGTCACTTCATTTACTCTTCCTGCCATTAGTGAAATATGCCGGTGTGCAGTAGAGAATACTGACCGATTTGCTTGAGAAATCAAATCATCAATTTCTTTTGGAGAGTTTACCGGATATACAACAATTAGCTTCTCAATTTTTATTTTCTTATCTAATTCTATCACTGCTTGCCTTCTGGCTTCTAGTCTTTTGAATAATTCATCAGGAATTTCATTTACTACTTCCATCAAAAATTTCTTGTACATGTCCATATGCAATATAACACTGTTCTCAACTTGCTCTTTCTCATCACTTCTACAAATGTCTATAATGATATCCTTTATATATAAGAGTCATTTTACAATTTTCCAAGCCAGCTTACAATAATAAACAAAATATTGCATAACAAAAATCCTATCAGCCTCTGTGCCGATATACTTGTTTTCTTCTGTGCCGGTGCTGGTGCTGGTGTAGAGTGTGATCTATTGATGCCAGTGCACTATCTTGCCAGTGTCATGCTTTGCCGGTATAATGTCTTGCTGGTGCCATAGGATTGCAAGGTTGCCATCAATGACAAAACCTTCAATCACATACAATGTCTCATTGGAGTGTGCATATGCCAACAACATAAACCTGCTATGTACTGCCACTGGTTGGGCAATATCTGGTCTTGTATAGACCATAGCATACATCAGACTGCCTATAGCACTTGCATAGGGTACACTTTTCATGTCTTCAATCTCTTTTGAGATTTTGGACTGTCAAACACATACAACTTAGTTCCCTGCAAGATGGGAGCAACCTATGGTTTACAATCAGACATATGAAATCTATCAAGAACATTGGTTATATACTTCCTCTGGTTGAGCCAAAGTTTCCTCTTAGATCTATTTCTTTTTATCTTCATTCCCAGAATGTAATTTTCTGATCCTAAGTCCTTCATTTCAAATTTCATAAAAAGCAGAGATTTTAAATCTGAGATCATACCTTTTGTGTTTCCTATGAATAACATATCATCTACATACAAAGCTATAATAAGAATCCTATCACCATTAGTTTTGTAGTAAACATAGTGAACAACCTTTGATCTCACAAATCCCAAAGACAAAACAAATGTATCATACTTTTGATACCACATTCTGGGAGATAGTTTTAAACCATACAAAGACTTCTTGAGTTTTCATACTATATGTTCTTTACCTTTTCCCATAAAATGCTCAGGCTGGGACATATAAATTTCTTCTTCAAGGTCACCATGAAGAAACACTGTCTTCACATCCATCTGTTCAATCTCCCAATCATATGCGGCTGCAAGTGAAAAGATAAATCTAATAGATGTCAGCTTAGCTACAGGAGAGAAGATCTCCCCATAGTCAATACCTTTTTTTTGCGAATACCCCTTTGTAGCCAGTCTTGCTTTGTATTTGTCAATGCTGCCATCTGGACCGTACTTTTTAAACACCCATTTGCAGCCCACAGGCTTTCCACCTTTAGGCAATGACACCAAATCCCAAGTTCCATTTTTATCCAATGATGACATTTCATCATTCATGGCTTCCAACCAGGAATTTGAATCAGGCATTTCAATTGCTTCTTTGACATTCCTAGGCTCATCAGTATCTACAAGTAAAGCATAAGCACAATTAAAATTCAACATAGAATGACTGTACTTATTAGGTGTATACCTATTAGGTTGCTATCTCTCTCGAGTAGATCTTCTCAACTCTGGTGTTGGGGCTTCTTGAGGTTCCATAGGAGGCTCATCATCACATTCTTCTTCAGAACTACTTGAACTGCTTGAACTCTCCTCATCCTTAGGTATCTCTGGAGACTCTTCTTTGGCTGGAGGAATTTCAACCTCAACTTCTCCTTTCTTTTCTATATTATGATCTAGTGACATAGGTTTCAACTCATGAAAAATCACACTTCTGCTATATACAACCTTACCAGTCACTGGATTCCAAAGTTTGTATCCTTTCACACCAACTCCATAGCCAATGAAGATAAATTTCACTGCTTTGTTATCTAATTTAGATCTATTAACATCAGGCACATGAGCATATGCCTCTGCACCAAAAATATGAAGGTGCCTTAAAGAAGGTTTCTTACCAGACCATGCTTCCATAGGTGTTTTGTCAACCAATGCTCAAGTAGGAGAACGATTCAGCAGGTAACACACTGCTGTAGTAACTCCTTTAGTCCAGAATTTTTGTTCCATCCCAGCTTCGCTCAACATGCTTCTTGCTTTCTCCATTACGGACCGATTCAACCTTTCTGCAACTCCATTCTATTGTGGAGTGTAAGGTACAGTCTTATGTCTCTTAATTCCATGATCAACACAATACTTGTCGAAATATGCACTATAAAATTCACCACCGTTGTCTGTTCTTAAACATTTAATCTTTCTCCCAGTCTGATTTTCAACAAGGTTCTTAAACTTCTTAAACTGACTGAATACTTCTAATTTACTTTTAAGAAAGTACACAAATGCCCTTCTTGAATAATCATCTACAAAAGATAAATAGTATTTAGACTTAGATAAAGAAGGTACATCCACTGGACCAAACACATCAGAGTGAATATAATCCAGAATATCAGAAGACTTATGAGAACTGGAATAAAACTGAACATGGTTATGTTTTCCATATATGCAGTGTTCGCAGAAATCGAACTCAAAACTACAATCATCTAGACCTTCAACCAGGTTCTTATTTTTCAAGGCTTTTAATCCTTTTTCACCTATGTGGCCTAACCTATTATGCCAGAGCATTTTTTTCTTAGTAGGAAGTTTAGCTTCCAATGATTTAGCATTATGTATCATTATAGTTGTCTTAACTGACTTTTTAGAGGCCATATTACAACATATAGGTTCAATATTTAACTTATATATAAAGTACCAAAATGATCGTCCTTTGCCAATACAATGGAACCCCTAGTCATTGTAAGGAAGTTAAGTAGCGGAAACAACTTCCTACACTAACCTTGAGAGGAGGGTAATGCAAAACTTTTTTAGCTCGTTACAACAGTTACAGAAAATAGAAATAGATATAATAGCATTCATACCACAACACAGTGATTTACGTGGGGAAAACCCTTTCGGGAGAAAAACCCCACCCTCCAAAAGTAGCTCAATATTTTATTCAGCAATCAAAAACAGATTACAACATACTTGCAGAGCAAGCTCTTCACAGGAGTACCACTAATCAGAGATTCAGAGGCAACTCAATAGTCATAAGACTCTTACACACAACCTCTATCTCACACACCTCATAAATAGGAGATACAATACAAGAAACCGTCAAACGGTATTACAAAACCATGGGCTAAAACCACCCAATAAGGTGTAACCGACCTTATCTCCCTTCTAGATGCCCTATGACATGTTAAAGCACACATCAACACATGTCGCTCCCTTTTACAGCTCATTTATGTGTTCGATACAAATTATTTTTCCTATTTCAGGAGTACAAACTTCCGGAGGCCATAACTTGAGAACCGGGTGTCCGATTGACGAACCGTTTGAAGCGTCGGAAAGCTTGCGAAGTGCTCTATCACCTCGTAACTTGCTTCACTGGTTACGACCACTTTTCAGGGTCTTTCGGAGCCTCTAAAGTCCCCAAAATTAAGTTTAAACATTTTATTGCACCCCTCCAAGATGAAAACTTTAATATCTTCAAAACTAGCTGTGACCTTGCGATGCAACTTTACCGGAATGCTTATCTAGCCAACCAGAAGCTTCAGGGAGAGTTTCGCACCATTTCGTGCTCAAATAAAAACTTACTATAAATAGTAACCTCACATAAATGCAAGGTTGAGACACCATTTTTCCCAACAAATCTCCCACTTGTCGAACACCTTGCATGAGCGGAAGGGAATGTCAACACAATGAATCAATTGCTAGGGGCCATAAGGCCCATAGACTCTGAACACCATCTGAACTTCTCTGTGCTCACAGTCTTAGTTAAAGCATCTACAACATTCATCAAAGTGTCCACCTTAACTAGCTTCACCCTACCATCTTCGACCATATCTCTAACAAAATGATACTGAACATCAATATGTTTGGTCTGGGCATGAAATGTCGGGTTCTTAGCTAGGCTAATTGCACTTTGACTGTCACAGTAAACTGTCACTGTACCTTGTTTTATTCCAATATCCGAACACAGTCTCTTAAGCCAAATGGCCTCTTTACAAGCATGATTAGCTGCCATATACTCTGCTTTAGTAGTGGATAGAGCAACCACAGCCTGTCGCTTACTCATCCAACTAATTGCACCACCAAACAAAGTAAACACATAAGCACTAGTGGATCTTCTGCTATCAATATCACCTGCCCAATCTGAATCCACATAACCATGGATATCAAGGGAAGTCATGTCTCCAACTGAATTACCATGATAACACAAAGAATACTCTGAAGTACCCTTCAAATATCTGAAGACTCTTTTGACTGCATCCCAATGAACTCTACCAGGATTAGACATATATCTAGAAAGTACTCCCACTGCTTGGGCAATATTTGGTCTAGTACAGACCATAGCATACATCAAGCTTCCAACTGCACTCTGGTAAGGCACTCTGCTCATGTCTTCCATCTCCAATGGGGATGTAGGACAATCTGAAACAGATAGTTTCGTTCCAACTGTAAAAGGAACACTCAATGGTCTACAATTCTGCATGTTGAACCTCTGTAACACTGAATTCACATACTTACTCTGGCCTAGCCATAGCTTTCTGTTCACCCTATCTCTTCTAATTTCCATCCCAAGAATGTGCTTTGCTGCACCAAGATCTTTCATTTCAAATTTAGCAGCGAGCTGAGACTTCAGTTCTGAAATCATACCTTTCCCTTTACCAATGAATAACATATCATCAACATACAATGCAATGAATAAGAAATGATCACCATAAGATTTATAATAAACACAGTGATCTGATTTAGAATGTTCAAATCCCAAACTCAACACATATGTATCAAATTTCTGGTACCACATCCTAGGACTTTGTTTGAGGCCATACAAAGATTTCTTCAATTTACAGACCAAATTTCTTTTGCCTTTCACCACATAGTGCTCCGGCTGTGTCATATAAATATCTTCCTCCAAATCACCATGAAGGAAAGCAGTTTTCACATCCATTTGCTCAACCTCTAAATCATAAGCAGTAGCAATAGAAAGCAAAAATCTAATGGACGTCATTTTTGCAACAGGAGAAAATATCTCACCGTAATCAACACCCTCAACCTGAGAGTAGCCTTTTGCAACCAACCTTGCTTTATACTTCTCAATGCTTCCATCTGAACCAATCTTTTTCTTGAACACCCATTTACAACCAACAGGTTTTCGTCCTTCAGGCAATGGTACAAGATCCCATGTATCATTCTTTTTCAAAGCTGCCATTTCTTCCTCCATAGCAATCTTCCAGGATTCTGCATCATTCATACCTAATGCCTCTTCTACAGATTTCAGTTCATCCACACTAGTATTCAGAGCAAAAATACATCTCCAATCATCAGGTGAATACCTTTCAGGTGGTTGTCTATGTCTTGTAGACCTTCGAACAAGCTAAGTTAGAGGTTCTTCCTCTTCTTCTGAAGATTCAGAGCTAGACGAGCTCTCCTCAAATTCTTGCCTATCTAGGGGTCTCGATTCAATTCTTTCAGGTGTAGAAGGAAGTTGAATCACATCTTCTTTTTTAGTCTGTTCTGGCTGCAATGTAATAGAAGGAGACTTAATTTCTCTAAAAATAACACTTCTACTGTGAATTACCTTTTGTGCAACAGGGTCCCAAAGCTTGTATCCTTTCACACCATAACTATACCCGATGAAGATACATTTCACAGCCTTGTTCTCTAACTTTGTTCGCTTCTCCTTTGGCACATGTGCATATGCCTCACAACCAAAAACTCTAAGATGTCTCAATGAAGGCTTGTGACCTGACCATGCTTCCATAGGCGTTTTATCAACAAAAGTTGATGTAGGAGACCTGTTAATCAGGTAGCAAGCAGTGGCAACAGCTTCAGCCCAAAACTTTTGTTCAAGACCAGCACCACTCAACATACTCCTAGCCTTTTCCATCAGTGTCCTATTCATTCTTTCTGCAACTCCATTCTGCTGTGGAGAATACGGAGTTGTCTTCTGCCTGTTAATTCCACAGTCTTTACAGAATCTATCAAAATCATTAGAGCAAAACTCACCACCATTATCAGTTCTCAAACATTTTATTTTCTTTCCAGTCTGCAACTCAACCATTGCTTTAAATTCTTTAAAACGACTAAAAACTTCAGATTTACTCTTTAGAAAATAAACCCATGTCCTTCTACTAAAATCATCAATAAATGAAACATAATATGTGGATTTTCCAATCGAAGGGACATCTACTGGACCAAACACATCAGAATGGATAAGATCCAAAACACCACAAGTTTTATGAGAACTCGAGTAAAACTGAACGCGGTTTTGTTTTCCATAAATGCAATGCTCACAGAAATCAAAGTCAAGGTTACAGTCATTCAAACCTTCAACAAGGTTTTTATTTTTCAAGGTCCTTAGACCCTTTTCTCCAATGTGGCCAAGTCTCTGGTGCCATAACATAGTCTTCTCTGCAGGTAACTTTGCTTCAGACGAAAGAGCACCCTTAGGTACCCAAAAACCATTTCCATCTGCTGAAGGTGAAACCTTCAAATCTTCCAGTGAAGTATCCACAGATTTGTTTTTTACAGAAGTGCTATTACATTCAACAGTGTATGCTTCAAGCTTATACAAAGTGCCAAACCTGACACCTCTAGCAACTACCATAGCACCCTTAATCATCTTACATCCTGCTTCAGAAAAGACTACCTGCACACCCGCATCTATCAGTTTGCTCACAGATAACAGGTTTCGTTTTAATCCAGGGATATGCAGCACACCATTAATCCTTTTTATTCTACCATCAGAAAACCTGATTCTAACTTTACCTCGACCAACAATGTCTGTATGTGAATCATCACCCAAGTACACCTTACCTCCATTAAATCCTTCATATTCAGAAAACCAATCTCTATTGGAAGTCATATGAAAAGATGCACCTGAGTCAATTAGCCAGGCATCATTACCTGCATGAGTCGCCAAAGCCGCAATAAATGCATCACCATCTTCCTTGTCGGACTCAGAATCAGAATCAAACTTTTTCTTTTTCTTCTTCTTTTCTTCTTTGCAGTCCTTACGGATGTGACCCAGTTTACCGCAATTCCAACAAATGACTTTGGACTTTCCAGGAGATTTTGATCTCCCTTTGGATTTGGACTTTCCGCGCTTCTCATTCTTCTTGCCTTTCTCCTTAGGTCTTCCACGAACGGTTAGGGCTTCCTTTGAACTAATGGATACCTTCCTTCACATCTCTTCATCGAGTAGGGCACCCACCATGTCTTCAGATTTCAAAACAACAGAAGTACTACCGATAGCCATAACAAGAGAATCCCACGAATCAGGCAAAGAACAAAGCAAGATCTGACATTTCTCCTCCTCGTCCATCTTAACACCAACGGATACTAATTGAGCCACCAACATATTGAATGCTTCTAGGTGGTCTGCAATTCGTCCACCCTCTTCCATCTTCAAGGAATACAATTTCTTTCTTAAGAAAATTTGATTTACTAAAGATTTCACTTGATACATCTCACCAAGCTTAGTCCATAGCTTCTTTGCAGAATTTTCTTCATGGACATTGATTAGAACAGAGTCTGCTAGGCACAGTCTGATTAGACCCTTGGCTTTTCGGTCCATAACATCATACTGAGCTGCCGCAGTAGGATCTGAGGGCCTTTGGACATTCGCATCAACAACATCCCAAAGATCTCGATCTATTAGCAGATCTTCCATCTTCAGCTTCCACATCTCAAAATTACTTCCATTGAATTTCTCCACCTCTATTCTCCCTGACGAACTCGCCATCTGAATATTCTTGCAACAAGATCAAAAAGTGTCTTCTGCACAAGCTCCCACTCAAATCTGGATTAGTTCAAAAAACCCAACTGCCCACAATTGAAACCAAAGGTGATCAAGCTCTGATACCACTTGTAAGGAAGTTAAGTAGCGGAAACAACTTCCTACACTAACCTTGAGAGGAGGGTAATGCAAAACTTTTTCAGCTCATTACAACAGTTACAGAAAATAGAAATAGATATAATAGCATTCATACCACAACACAGTGATTTACGTGGGGAAAACCCTTTCGGGAGAAAAACCCCACCCTCCAAAAGCAGCTCAATATTTTATTCAGCAATCAAAAACAGATTACAACATACTTGCAGAGCAAGCTCTTCACAGGAGTACCACTAATCAGAGATTCAGAGGCAACTCAATAGCCATAAGACTCTTACACACAACCTCTATCTCACACACCTCATAAATAGGAGATACAATACAAGAAACCGTCAAACGGTATTACAAAACCATGGGCTAAAACCACCCAATAAGGTGTAGCCAACCTTATCTCCCTTCTAGATGCCCTATGACATGTTAAAGCACACATCAACACGTGTCGCTCCCTTTTACAGCTCATTTATGTGTTCGATACAAATTATTTTTCCTATTTCAGGAGTACAAACTTCCGGAGGCCATAACTTGAGAACCGGGTGTCCGATTGACGAACCGTTTGAAGCGCCGGAAAGCTCGCGAAGTTCTCTATCACCCCGTAACCTGCTTCACCGGTTATGGCCACTTTTCAGGGCATTTCGGAGCCTCTAAAGTCCCCAAAATTAAGTTTAAACATTTTATTGCACCCCTCCAAGACGAAAACTTTAATATCTTCAAAACTAGCTGTGACCTTGCGATGCAACTTTACCGGAATGCTTATCTAGCCAACCAAAAGCTTCAGGGAGAGTTTCGCACCATTTCGTGCTCAAATAAAAACTTACTATAAATAGTAACCTCACATAAATGCAAGGTTGAGACACCATTTTTCCCAACAGTCATCTTACAACCACCAGAAATAAATGTAACTTGTACTCCAACATCATTAAGTTTACTTAGAGAGAGAAGACCTGGTATATGAAGAACTCCATTGTTCCCCTTCACTCTATCATCTGGGAATTGAATTTTAATTTTGCCTCTCCCTACAATCTCCAATGTAGTATCACTGGCCAAATATACCTTTCCACTAGCATACGATTCATATTTCAAGAACCATTCCTTGTGGGGGGTCATGTGAAAAGATGCGCTAGAATCTACTAACCAGGTGTCATTTAAGGTAGGTACTGCCAGGGCTGCTACAAATGCATCTGCATTACTTTGAGAAGATTCAGTATCAGAATACTTCTTCTTCTTCTTCTCCTCCTTGCAATCATTTCAGATACGCTCTTTCTGCCCATAGTTCCAACACTTCACCTTTGAATTCTTGCCTGGAGAATTAAATCTCTCTTGAGACTTGAACTTCTTGCCTTTCTTCTTGTCTTTTTCCTTTGGTTTGCCTCAAATAGAGAGTGCATATTTTATCATCTTAGAATGCTTCTTTCTCATTTCTTTTGACACAAGAGTATTTACCACAGTATCCATCTTGAACTGGGTCGTAATACTACTGATAACCATCACTAAGTGTTCCCAAGAGTCAAGCAATGAACACAACAACATCATTCAATGTTCTTCTTCCTTGATGGACACACCAACATAAGTTAACTATGCAAGAACCATGTTGAATGCATTTAAGTAGTCTGCCAATGGTGTTCCTACATTTATCTTTAGAGAGTAAAGCTTCTTCCTCAAGAAAAGTTTATTCACCAAGGATTTGCCTTGATAAATATCTCCCAACTTATTCTAGAGAAGATGTGCAGTCTTTTCTCATGGACGTTTAACATAACAAAATCAACAAGACATAGCTTGGTTAGACCCCTTGCCTTTCGGTCGGCTAAATCCCAATCTTCTTGCTTCATGCCTGAAGGCTTAGAAGTTGCAGTGAAAACACCCCAGAGATCTCTATCGACCAACAAGTCTTCCATCTTGAGTTTTCATAGTTCAAAACTGGAACCATTAAACTTCTCCATGTCTATGTGCCCTGAGGTGCTCACCATCTCAACCTGTAAAACAAATAAGTAGACACTTTGCGAGACTCCCACTGAAAGAAAACTGACACAAAAAACCAACCCTACCCAACAAGGATAACAAAACAGGCCAAGCTCTGATACCACTTGTAAGGAAAGCAATTTTGAAAATTCACTTTCCTAATGTCAGTTTGCAGGGGAGAATAGACTAGTGTATACAAAATTTCAACATTTACATAATATGGCACAAGCATGAGCAAAAACAATTAAACAACAAAGAGATAGAACACACAGAGTTAACGTGGGAAAAGCCTTTCGGGAGAAAAACCCATCACCAACAAAAGGACTTTATTATTAGTATGTCAAATACAATAAAGTTCAGTCTGCAGATATCCTTTTTTCACTCTGTCAAACAGTCATTCTAGACGTAATATACAACACTCGGATAACATTTACAACATACTCAATGGCTATCATAACTCTCATTACATTTAGTTCACATTTGGCTTCTAATACCAAATCGGTTGACTGTTCATTTGAGCAATTGCAACAATGACTTGAATTCTAACTATCTGCCTGCGTCGGTCCATATTTAAGGAAAACCAACTATCTCACATGCAATAGGGAGTCGGGTCGGTTCGTATTCATATACACCGACAATCTTATCCTTAGTGTCCAAGTGGTCACCTTTTTTGGATCTCGGTTCATTATCACACCGATGTCGATATTCGCTCCATCGGCCATTAGTATAGCCTTCAAATGGTAGATCCGATCGCCCAATGAAACCCAATCACCTAAGGTGACTCGATGGGGTCATCGGCCAGATAGATGAACTGTTACCCCAATCTCCGATAACTGAGAGCGGTCTCATTGGCTCATTGGATCAAGCACTGCGAGGTTACTCTGATCTTTGATAATAAAGAGCAGTCTTATCGGCTCATCGGATCAAGCACTACAAGTTTACTCTGATCTCCGACAATAGAGAGCGATCTCATCAGATCATCGGATCAAGCCCAAAACTACTATCCTGATGAGTGAAGCACTCTGAGACAGAACACGATGGACTTATCAGGACTTCGACGTAGCCTTTAGCATATTAACTTGATAGCTGATATCGACCTGATCACCTAAGGTGACTTCATCGGGTATTGACTTAACTCCAAACTGGAACCCCTGATAGCCGATGTCAACTCAAACCGCCTAAGACAACTCCATCGGATCATCAACACAACTCCGATGCAGTCTTCCACTCTGCTGTTCCATCGGTGTAGGCTAGCCTGATCAACCCGAACATGTCAAGTGAATTAGAGGCACATTTCCAACAAATACAATGTCATTCCTATACCAATCTATAGCCTTAGGAGGAATCTGATTACTCGTGATCAAATCACTTCTGAGATTTACAAAGAAATTTCTACACACAAGAACCTTCTATATTTCTATAGTAGACCTTGTAAGATATCCCCATTGTCATATACCTAACATCCATATTCCTAATAGTGTCAATATTTCAAGATCTTCCATCTGAAATAACTTCAGTTAAATGATTCACCTCAACATTCTTCATGGATTTGAACACTAGCATTTCTACTATTGCGAACAACCTTGTAAGAATTCGTAGTACCTCCTTCAAAATCAAATACAGTCTATCAAGCTATATATATTCACCATGAATTTTGTTGATAAAAATTATTATAAATTCTTCATAATCAATCATCAAAAAATTGTTCCAAGTATCCAAACCCTTGTGCCCTAGATTACCAAATTCACTCTTCAATCTTTGCGAATTTTCAACCAATTAATTCTACCTGAAAGCCCTAATATTCTCATGATCATATTCTTCTAGATTAACATGAATGTACTAAATTTTTTTCCCTACAAATAAAAACAATAATCGATACCATAAAATGGTCCAACCAGATCTACATTTTTTAGAATAAAGAGTTTCAATTCATATTGAGGTCTAGGTTTATCATTGATACTTACAATTTTTGTCATATTGCCAAAATGTTACTCTACAATCTTTTCTCACTTCTTCACTTGAATTCACTCCTTTGGTCTCCTTCATTTCTCAAATAAAAAATGCACACATGATTGTATACATAAAATTAAATACTCACAAATTAGGTTTTTCAAAAAGCTAATACATTGTTTGTCAAACCAAACTATTTGTCAAACCATCAAGGATCACATATGGACCACAAGATATTCTTAGAACCTCACAAAAATCCACAAACACATCCGCCATCTGAGAAGAAACTTAGCATCAACCAAGAGGGGATTGCTTTTTTTTTTCATTAAATCTTCCCTTAGACCCTGATGTCTGAGTCAATTGTTAGAAGAAGGAACCACATCCATAGTGGATATCAAACCACCTTCAACATTTACTTTAGTCCTTTCTTTTGATTTCTTCACCCACAAAAACTTTCCTTTTCCTTTAGAGTCCACTACAATCTCTAGACCAATAGAATTTCCTTTATTGCTCTTACAAGTTTTGAAATACGCCCAACAACATTACAATTATAGCATATCAGACCATTCGACATCATGCTTCTGTTCACATCTCTTCTGAAGTTATTATTCATGTCGCATTCAACAACTTTGTGCCCGTATCCATTGAAAACATAACAATATCCATTGAAAGATTTGACATATCTATTCATATTTATTCTACTTCTACATTCACTAGCCTTGTGTCAAAACTTGTTGCAATGATGACACTTTTGATTGAAAGAATAACTGCTATTTGATTTCTTCACTTATTTTCTTTGTGCCCTACTACATTACATGAAAAGCAATTTCCTTTGAAAGATAAATACTTGGAAGAAATAGGAGGAGGTCTCCGGTTCATTATAGACTTCCTGAAATTTTGGTTAGGCATGAAATTATTTTTATTTTCAGCAACATTATTTCTTTCTTTACCCTTTTCTTCATTGATCTTTAAAAATTCACCATATTCTTCATTATTTTGAAATTGCAAGACAAATTCTCATATCTCCTTTCCACCTTCTAGACTTAAGCCATTATTAATATGATCTTTAGTATCTTTGAGTTCTCTTTTCAGATTCATCACTTCTAATTTCAAACATTCTCTAGTCTTCTCATCAATCTTTGTTCCATATTAATCAATAGCCTTCTTTTCTTTGTCCAAAACACCTCTTAAGAAAGAAATCTTCTCAATTTCCTTCTTATATTTGTCTCTGCACTCATCCAAATCAGCAAATACAAATCATAGTTATCCTTCCATATCAACAACTCCTTCAGCATCATCCTAATCAGCTTGATCTAAACCATCCATATCATTTATCTCTTCCTCAAACATATTGTTCAAGACTCTAGATCTATCTCAAGTAGTTAAACTTACTTTAGAGGAACCTTTCTCTTATACCAATTGTTAAACACACACCAAATGCTAGGGGGGGTTGGGTGGGTTGAATTAGCATTAACTAAAATCTAGAATTTAATCTTGGATCAAACTAATTTACCCAAGCATTCACTTTAAGGAGAATTAAATAGAGATATCATAACATCATTCACACCAATCACACATAAACACCATAGTGAGTGCCAAATCATAGAAATAATCCACTAAATATAAATTTATTACAAAAAATGGAGCTAACTACTCCGAACTTGCAAACCAAGGCTAGTTTATCTTGGGGCAAGATACAAAAAGTAACTTGCGCACTGAAGCTAACTACAATAGGGCAAGATACAAAATTACAACTTATAGGAAAAGTCGTGAACATCTAGAATACTGAGAGGGGAAGGGTGAATCAATATTCCTTTGATTTTATTAAAACTTTTAATCAACCATCCACATAGCATAACTAAATTGCAAAATTAAAATGAACAATAAGCAAAAACACAATACTCCACATAACACCAGGATTTATATGTGGAAAACCCAAGATAGGAAAAACCACAGATAGGGTTAGCTCTCAATATTATGTAATTAGTTACAATAATACAAGGTGGCTCAGTGCTAGAGGGGCTCACTACCTAGAATATAACAACTCACTGTTGGAGGATGTCTTACAACCAATATTATAGAATATGAATTGTTAATATTGCATCTATCATATGCATGAGTTACAGTTCCACTGAGATGCATAAGCACTGTCACATTCACTATACATAATTACTTTCACATTCATTGTATATAATCACTTTCACATTTATTTTAGATTGCATACAATGATCTAAAGATCATATGTACATCCTTTACAAAGCAACTGCATGTATATCAAACCATGTCTTCACGAAGTCGACTTTATAAAACTAAAGGTTATCCCAAAAACCTTTACATGCTACTACTCAACATATATTATCAGTTTATCCATAAATAAAGGAATATACATGATCAACAAAGCTAATAAACCACCAATGATTCTGGAGGGGACCAAATCAAAACCATCATGCTACACTATGCTAGTAAGTAGGGTACAGTATTACCAGACCCATAACTATGTCGTAACAAAACATTAACACCTGAAATCTTGGATATAGACATTATATCAAATACAAAAAAGTTCCCAAAATATTAAAAATATATCTAGTATTGCGGAGCAATGCAAACCCAAAAGGAATATGACATACCCAAGTGTATACCAGAGCTTGTGGGGCTCGAACCAGAATATGACAAACTCATGTTGCCAGATCACAAAATCATCAATGACAATATTCTAACAATCTGCCCCTTTGTCATTGATGGTAACATGACAGCTAATATAGCATTTACAAAAATTGATCATATATTTTCATATGTACAAAAACCTTCCTTCTATATAAACTTTCTACTTATATTATACATGACTATTCACTCCCCCTTTGATATCAATGGAAAAGGGTACAAAAAGAGAGTATTTTAAACAAAAGATCCCCTTAAAAAAATGAATTAACTGGAAGACTATTTGATTATCTGATGCAGAGCCCTCCTTGTATCTTGTCAAACACTTCAGGATATATGACAATGACCCCTCAAAACACCAATAGGATCCTACAAAGCAAGGCTCTACAATCTTAGTTCCAACTTCTCATTTCACTCCAAGATTCATACTACTCAAATTGGGTAACTTGCTCCATTATGCATCATGAAGCCTCCTAAGGTTCTTGAATTTAACAACACCTATTTTGGATCATACAATACTCACATGGACAAGACCAAATAGTAGTTTCAAGGAATTAACCCAATTCCCAATGACACCTTCACAATTAGGCCTATTTGCTTATAACCCTTAGAGATGGGTAATGGGACCTTAAGTCCAAAATTTTCCAAACTCCTTGGAAAAAAATCAATGATTCAAATATCCTTTATGGTCTTACACAATCCCCGAAGAGGAGAAGTCAAGATCTGACAAGGAGAGGTCTGAACCTGGTGATGACCAACTGCCCTAAAGGGCTAATTCGGCCTCCATTTGTGAAGAAACTATATAAAAATGGACACAAATTACAACCACAACCCCATGAGAATGGGTAAAACCATAAAAAAATATAGATTCCATGGTTACACACCTGGAATCATCTCCAATTGTCTTCCAGGGTAACTATTGCAGTCTAAGGGCTAGGTAGCCACATAAAGATGTCTACCTAGGGCCTGATCAAACACACATCTCCCTTTCTCCTCCTAAAAAATGCTTTTGGAATTATAGAGTACATATTCCACACTTTAATTCCACCCATTTCCATGAAATTTAGATGGACAGGTTGCAAGTTATGGCCATGGAAAGGCAAAACCCTAGGTAAACCCTGGTTTTCTGGGTACCTACAACAAAAATTGGATATCTGGAGAAAAAAAACTGACCAAGACCTAAAATCAAGACAAAATCATTGGAAACTCACTGCACTAACATAATCACAACATTGCGGATTGGTCCCAATCCGTACAACTCCGTACCCTATGCCAAAACTTCACATTTGTAGGAAAAACTCAGAATTTCTTATTGTTTGCAATCATAAAATCTTTCTCCGTATAGTCTCCATTTGGGAATTATGTCCCCAAGGTGTTTATACCCCTCTAAAACTACTCTCAACCAAAAACAAGATGTTAGAGCCATTGGAGGAGTTAGACCAACAAGAATTCAAAAAATTGCACAAAAGTTGCTCATGACAACTTTTGACAAAGTTGTCAAAAATGTCATTTCTTGCACCCAAATGACTTGGGTCAAGACTAACACCTCTAAACACCCTAGAAGCACATAAAACAACTAAGACCACTAGGACAAACATATCCTAATCATACTTGGTCCCCTTTTGTCTAAAAGTCCTAATTGGCTTATCAAGATGCCAAAATAGGAGTTTGGTTGACAAGATGGGGTCCTTTATTACAAACACAAAATGGATGATTGAAACACAAGGAAAATATCCTGAGACATGTTTAAGGTCTTATCCTTCCTCCTCTGAGCCTGAATGATCATGTTGAAGGGGTGCCCCTGCACCATTATCTAAATGTGTGCAGTCAAACTACCTGTGTTGTTTTCGCAATGTTGAATATCTGTTAGAAGTTCTATTTGCACCTAGAGAGAAATGAGAATGTGTTTTGCTTCTTCAATTAAGTTGGGCTTAGAGAAAGTAAATTACTATGCCTTAGACATGGCACGATTCATCAGTGAAATACAAGCACTGCACATGTCTCTTAGTTGACCTAAAGGGAGAATACTGTTATCTCTTTGTTGCTAAAGTTGAAAGTATTTCTTGTACAATTCCTCTATGGTTGATCTAACAAAGTTGATGAGATCCTCTGATAGCTGAAAGTTGTGATAAGGTTGTGTTAGTTTGGACTCAATTGAGTCAATCTCTTCTTGAATGCTTTTTGTGGCCTCTGGCCATTGTAAACTGTATAGATACAATACATTTCCATCAGTGAGACATGTCTAACCTTGAGCTATGAGTTGAGATAGATGATTGTGTGCATTTGCACACTTTCCTTTTAAGTCCACTTGGATATTTTCTTTCTTAGCTTCCTTCTCTCGAGAAAATTTGGTTTCCAAATCAGTGGAATTGTTCTTCAAAGATTTTAACCAATTTTTTTCATTTATCTAGGCTAAAGGCAGATGGATCAATAGATTTGTCAGGATAGCATTGTGTAGTGCTATTATTGACTCTTCAATCATTTTGTTCTTTTCCTTCAGATCTTAAAAGAGATCATTCATGGATGAAACCTGAATGGCTACTCCAATCTGAAACTTTTGAATGGGATCAACTTTGGTGGGATCAACAATTAACTAGGAAGAAGTAATGGGTTGTAAAGATAGGGGTGCAATGAGTAAGCTTTTTAAAGAATCATCAAAGGTACCAGAGTTGGTACCTACCTCTTCTTTTCCCATGGTGTCACCTTTTGTGACAAATTTTCTAGATGATATCTTTTATTCTTCTTTCTTCTCTTCCACTTTATCTTCCATTTCTGTTAAGTTGTTTGGTGGGGGACATCAACAACTTTAGGGACTGGAGTATTTTCATCCATTATAACATTATCTAAAATAGTATTATCAGAGACAACATATTTAGTGGCAATATTGTAGTGGTAGCTTTAGTAGACACATTTTTAGGAGTATCTAAACAAGGATTAGAGTTATCAGCTGGCAACATTCCAAGTTTTCTTTCTATGTCCTGAAAAATTCTATAATTTCTACCTTCAGATTTTCGACAACATGTATATATTCCATAAGAGCATCTAATCTATGCTTGTTTTGGAGCTCAGATATGCATACTGGTACAAGAGAAGCCTTATTCTCCTTAGAAAGGGTATTTCCAACAACTTCCAGGGCATACTTCTTAAATTATCAATCCTCTTCAATTGCCTTTTGCCTAACCTCATCCAAATCTATCCAAAGGTCTTGTGGTATATCCTTTTTAAAATCTTCTAGATTAACATTTAATCTAATACTGAATGAAATATTTTATAATTATTTCCTTATCCTTATTATCAGCCCCAGTATACAGATTACCTACTTCTTTTAATTCTCCTTCTATAAATATCATATTAAACAAAGTTACTTTATCTAGGGGTTCCTTGACAATTTGCTTACCTTTGCCTTTCTAGATCTGAATTCTAAATCCTTTAGCTTTAAATTCTTCTAATTCTTCTTCTTCAACATCAATGATCTTTCTTTTGAATTCTCTAGGGTTTTCTCTCTTTGATGGAGTGGATATTGGAGTCTCCTTCTTCCTCTTAGTCAGTTTCTCCTTTACTTCTTTTGGAGATGCCTTATCCATAAAAAGGGTACCAAATAAAGTGGTGATCCTACTAGATATCTTAACCTTCTCAACTTCTTCTATAGAAACACCAAACTTTCTTCAAGGATTCATCAATGACCTTTTGAATATTTCTCTTTGTTTGTTTGTTTGTTTGTTTGTTTGTTCCATATGGAGTTTAATAGACTTTTCCTAAGCAATCCCAAACCTTTCTTAAGTTTCATCAACAAGACTTTCTAATAAGACTTTTGCAAGTCCTTCCAATATGTCCTCTGAGACTTCATATCCTAATGTCAGGATCCAATTAGCTTTGGGAATTATGAATTTCATAATGTATTTATCAACCATGATAAAAAATGTGATATCATCCTTGTACTTCTGCATAATGAACTTGGGGATCCTTTCCTTGTTATGCATTTTAAATTGAACAAATGAGAAAAATGAGGTAAATGCTTCTTGCATGGCATAGTCTTGATACCTCCTTAAACATTCCACAATTTGATGTGTCATAGGGATGTACTGAACCCAAAATACCTTGCCAATTCTAGGAATATCTTGCATAAAGTAAAACAGGATGCATAGTGCTAGGGTTCCATATTTGAATAGATTCTTCTTCTCTTTGCACTATTTCAAGTTCTTGAGCAATTGTTGTTTCAAAATCTCACATAGATCATAATCAATATTTTTCTCCACCATTTCATAAATCATGTTGATTGTTGTGGCTGAAATCAAGTTCTCTTGGTTGGTGAAGTAGATCTTATTGCTAATCATTAGCAATATGTATTGAATGACAAGGTTTGTAATAGTGCTAATTGATAGAGAACATCTGTCAAAGGTTGTCTTAGTCAACTCTTCAACAACTTTTTTCTTTGTAGCCTTAGGTGTCGAAATAGTACCCAAGTCACATAATCTGGTAATAACCTTCATCAAATTCTTTGGTGATCTAAAATGATTCTTCAAGCCATATAAATTCATCATGGAATTTTCTCATTACCATTTTGACCCATTTGTCGTCATGGCAGAAGTTGGGGAAATGGTTCCACACATTTTGCCTCTTGTTGACTAGGGTTTGATATTCTGTCTTAACTTTGAAATTATCTCTAGTTAGCTTGTCTGTCCATAATTTTTGCAATTTTCCAATATCTTATTCTTCCAACTTCACATGAATGTATTTCCTAATGTCCTCAATCATTAGAATACCAAAAGGAATACTTGAAAGCACACTCCTCAAATCATTTTGAATTTATTTGGTTGGGTATCTCTTGAAACTTGGTCAGTTGTAAGTGCTAATATCAACAAAATTAGAATTAGCCATGGATGCAGATATTGAAAGTAACAAAGTTTTAAGATAAATATCTTTTGCAGCTCATTGAGAAACCCTAACCCTTGATTCACCTTTTCTCTCTTTGAAATCTCTTTTGCTTCGAGTGAGAAATAACTTGACAAATTATCCTTTTTAATATTTTTCCAATCCACTTGCTTGTAATAAATGCAGAGAGAGAGAGTATAGTACTGCTTTACTACTTATTCACTTTGTATATGTCCACAATGACCTTCTAGACCTTCATATTGTATCACAATATAATACTTTCCATCAGAATCTTCATCATTACACATATTTTAGTATGTTGTGACAACAACCTTGCGCTCTTTGGTAGGGGAAAGATTTTTTTTTTGCTCCCTCTGGGCCAAAGCCTCTAATTCTTAATTTTTGGAATAAATGTCTGCACTGGAGTTAGGTGTAGCCTCAAATTCTTTCTTCATCCAAATCTTCTTCATCTTGGCCTTCACATTTTCCTTGCTGATTTTCTTTACTAGTTGACTTGTCTTAGTTTCTCTTCTTCTGCAATATCTTACAATTTTTCCAGGCTTGTTGCAATTATAGCATTAATTATTTCCTTAATCTCGGCTTGACTTGCATTGGTTAGACTTATGTCCAAACATTTTGCATGTATAGCAACAACCTACAAAATAACTATTTCTATTTTGATCTATTACAAGATAATTTTTCATTGACTAGGTTTATGACCATAATTGCTACTAGTATAACATCTACCAGAGAAATATCTAACATTTTGATTCATTCTAATTATACATTCAAATGCTTTGTGACCTAGTTTATTATAATTAAAACAATATTCATTAAAGGAAATGTTTCTTTTACTTGTTTCTTGACCAATGATTACCTTTGTCATCCTTACCGGACTTACCAGATTATGCTTTTTTTGCTAGAGATGGTTCTTCTTTGCTTTCTGTATGAATCGTGACATTTCACATGTTTTGAATTCTAAGCTAGTTGTTTTTTGGAGACATTTGCAGAGTAAACATTTTATCAAGCTTGTTTGAACTTATTTTAAATTTGTTCTATTGTTTCTTTGATTTTTCCAGATCTGATTTTAGAGTTGTGATTTCTTGTTCAAGCTTCTTTCATTCTTCTGACTTGCATTTAACCGTATTATCTAAATACTCCTCTGTTCTTTCATCTTCTTCACTCTTGGTATTTAGATCTGCAATAGTGCTATTCACTTTCTTGAGTTCTTAACTAACTTCCTTGTGTCTTTCTCTAATTTTTTGATTTTCTCTCTTAACTTTCTAATGCATTCATTTGCCAATTGGGCATTTTCTTTCAGATCTCTATTCTCATTTTCAACATTCATAAGCTCTTCAAGAGTAGTTATGAGTTCTCCATTTACATCTAGATATCTATCCTAGTCTAAAGTAGATCTAGGCACTATATGTTCAACTTTATGGATCTCCTTTGAGTTATTAGACTCTTCTAAAGGAGCTTGCTCTGATACCAATTGTTGAACATCCAAAATATTGAGAGGGGAGGGGTGAATTGATTTTCCCTTGAATTTATTAAAATTTTTAATCAACCATCCACATAACATAACGAAATTACAAAATTAAAATGAACAATAAGCAAAAACACGATACACCACATAATACTAGAATTTGTATGTGGAAAAGCCAATACGAGAAAAAACATGGATATGGTAAGCTCTCAATACTATGTAACCAGTTATAGTAATATAAGGTGGCTCACTACCCAAGGGGATCATTGGCCAGAGTATAAAAACTCACTACCGGAGGATGGCTTATAGTCAATATTACAAAATATGAAGTCTTAATATTACATCTATCATATGCATGAATTATAGTTCCATTGAGGTGCATAATCACCTTCACGTTCACTGTACATAATCACTTTCACATTCATTGTACATAATCACTTTCACATTTACTATAGATTGCATACAATGATCAAAAGATCATATATACATCCTTCACAAAGAACCTATATATATATCAAATTATGTCTTCATGAAGTCGACTTTAGCAGAGTAAAGGTTAGCCCAAAAACCTTTACACGCTACTACTCAATAAATCATATCATACCAGAGAAGTCTACCAAGGCATAAAAGAGCTTCTCCATACATCAAGGAATAGACGGGATCAACAAAGCTAAAAAACCATCGATGATTCTTGAGGGAACTAGATCAAAACCTTTGTGCCGCACTATGTCGTTGAGCAGGGTACACTATTACTGGACCCATAACCGTGGTGTAACAAAACATTAACACCTAAAATCTTGGATATAGATGTTAGATAAAATACAAAATAAGTTCCCAAAATATTATAGAGATATCTAGTACTATGGAGCAATGTAGACCCAAAAAGGAATATTATGGACCCAAGTGTATACCAGAACTTGTGGGGCTCGAGCTAAAATATGCCAGACTCATGTTGTCAGATCATATAAGCATCAATGACTTCAATAACAATATTATAACAAAAAGAATTGTATGAACAAAGGCATCTTAGTATGCTGATTATAGTTTCTATTATAGAATTTTTTTTGACCTTACTGAAATATCCGGACCACAGAGTCTCTAGATCATTGCTCCTATATCAACTATTAACTTTGCATTGTAATGCCTTCTAATGTATCAACTTCAATCACATTGACATCTTTACATCAAGTAGCACACATATTCACCATTGAATTCCATATGCACTCATATGTGTCTCTCATATCACTGTATTCCACACTTGCACATGTATCACACACTTTGTTTTCAATAAATAATCATATAATACCAATCCAGAACCAAAAACATCTTCACCAAGTTGACTAAAAGTAAGATTGAAACATGTATACACATATTTGACAACCACAACAAAGTATAAAATGCATAGAACTTAATCCAGACCGAAACTAAATCCATCGAGAAACTCTTGCCCAAAAGAATACTTCACACGTAATCACGAGACCAAAAATATATGTTACATCTATTTCTGATAGCATAAACCGAACACATGTACCAATCATATCTTCTCGTAATAGAAAAATTTTGGACTAAATCAAGCAACACCTAAACCACAAATGATATGATAACATCAATCAGATCAACTACAAATGCAACTTTTTCAAGCTCAAACCATAGTACTAATCATAGTGACCTTCAATCCAAAAGCATAACTATGAATACTTCAACGTTGTAGCTAACTCTGTTGATGTTGGGACCAAAACCCATCTAGACCACACCATTTGACATCAAATACAACAAAACATATATCTATAATAACCAAAATGAAACTCAAAATATAAACCTAACCTTATCAAAGCCTCAAAAGGATTCATATGTTCCTAAAAAACATAATTTCATACTAAACCTTCTCACAAGTCTCTCCATGCATCAAGGAAAAAATACAATAAGCACTTAGACAATATTTTCAAGCATGATCACAACTATCTACCTATTTCTAGTAATGGCTCATCCCAAATAAATCACGCAAATGACATAACTACCTCACATGAAGAAATTGGCCCTCAAGTAGCATCCATCTCTCCCACCAATCCTTCATCCCCTAGAGATTCACAAGACCAACACACACCATATCCATCAAGTGATACATCCAATGATGAAACCTTCAAAGTTTACCCCCAAGGGCCATCCATAATATAAATACAAACTAATCCATTTGTTGATGCTAATCCCTTTATGATTAAGAAATCCTAGATCCAATGCCACCATATGCCCCAATTCCAAGCAAATAAACTCTAGAGAATCTCCTTCAAAATCTATTTCTCTTGTGTTGAGATATTGAACCCTTCCAAGAATCCTCACACATTAAAATTCCTATTTTATTTCAAGAGAATAATCCAAAGAATTAAGAAACAATTCTTGAAGTAGATAAAGATCAAGATCCCAAAAATCTTTAATCCCTTTGACCAAGATCCCTTTTCCCCATAGTCTCCTAATGATCCCCTCATCCCTTTTTTATTCCGTTCAAGATGATCCCCTTATATCTCAAGAGAAAATCATCCTTCCAATTCTCATTCATAATTCACCTCCTAAGCAATATCATGATATCCCTTCCATCCCATCTAAAGATCTCATCCAAAATCAAGCGAAAAATAGTTTTTCCATTCTATCTAGTAATCCTCTTGCATGTCAAGATCAAAGTATCCCTTCACCTCCATATCATAATATTCCATATCCTCTCAAGATCCTATGATCCCTCCCCCTCCTCATCCTTTTTAAAATAATATTACCCCTATCCAATTAGTTCATGAACCCCTTACATATCAAATGGGTTCCTCCATTTTTCTCCAATATCATATACTCCATGAGCCTATCATTTCTCTCATACCATATCCCCATGAAAATAGACTCATATATTGTTTCAAAAGCAACTGGTATCCCATTGCTAGAAATATTTGTCAAATCATGCATTATAAAGGCAAAGGGTTAGGCCTACATGAACAAGGTCTATTAGAACCTCTTCATATCAAAGAAAATCCTACTTATCATGGGCTTGGCTACATAGCTCACTCTCAAGATGTTATTATCTCTACTAAATCCACATTCCTCCATCTTACATCCTTATAACCTCCCATCCACTATCCATATCACCCCTAGCTCACAATACACTTGCCTTACAATAAATCAAGACAAGAAAAGGCACACATCTTTGAGAACCTTACAAAAATCTACCTACGTCAACCCATCAAAAAGACCTTCATATCATTCCTATACACCCATCAATCATGTTCCCCTTGGAAGCAATTTGGATTCCAAGTATAAAACCCATAAATCTAATAATTTACATACATTCAAGGATAAACATTTCCCATCTAAAAGACATGTAAAAAACAAAGAAAAATTTGATCTAAAAGAAAAAACAAATATCCAAAATGCCATAAATAATCATTAAAAAAAAAGAAAAATAAAAGCCACGTGGATTCTTAAGTTGCTCATAGAAGAAATTTATTCCAAAGAACCACAAAGAAAAGAAAAATAAAAAACCATGTGAGTTCCCAAGTTTCTCATAGAATCACTTCATCCTAAAGAAAAATCAAAATTGGCATCCAAAATTGTTATTCCTCCTATTATGGTGGTAAAAAATAGGGTTTCACCAATAAGGATAGTTAGACCACTAATTTTACCTTAGGGACCACTAAATTAAAAGAGGGGTGAATCCAAAAGATCTAGCCATAATCCAAATAGGAAAAGTGCTAAAATTCTGATTAGATTCATTGGTTTTGCTTACCACTCTATTTGAGTTGAAAGTTTGGATGTAAACTGTGAAATTAGGGTAAAACAAGCCAACAAAAATAAAATGCTATAGATATCCAACAAAGCTAGCAATTGGAACCTAGGCAAAAGAAGAGAATTAGAAACTATTCCCAGAAGTTTGGGCTAATTTTTTGATACTAGGTAGTATAGTCTTTCCTTAGTCCTTCGACTTTCACTCTATCGAAAGATAAACATGTTCATCATCGTCAACTCTGTTAGAATTCCTTTTTACATATCTTGAGTCAATTCCATACACACTTTAAGAGAGGAAAAATGTTGTGGATATGGCTTTGCCTTAGGTCAAACCCTAGTTTAGGAATCAACCTTGAATTGAATAATGTAAATATTGAACTAAATTCTAGGAGATATACCTTAGATCTGCAATGGTTGATAGAAGGATTGATGATGCAATGTTCTTTTGATGTAATCACAAATGTTGAATGTAATGGCATGACAAACACATGAACATGAAAAACCTAATCAAGCATACATTCTTGTATGAGGATTAATGTTATTTTTCTCCATAATACTTGAAGGATGAAATGCTACCTTGAATCTCTAAAAAATCTTGATGACGAATGCTTGACAAATGCACATATGATAATATATGGAGCCTTCGATCTAAAATAGATTGATAGGATGTCTTTATATAGATTTCCCTAGGTAAATTACCAATTATACTGACCTCAAATGGTCAAGTTTAGCCATGGGGACTTAAATCCATTGGGGAGGGGGAGTTCCTACCCATATTCAAATTGGGTCCACTTTAAGACGGACCATGGAATTTTGGGGCACCTTGGTCCAGGACCAAGTTGCTCCATGCTTTGGTCCTCCAAAAAAAGGACTAACAAAATGGGAAATGGGAGAAGGAAAGCTTAAAATGGGGACCCACCTAATAGTGTCAACAAGTGACATCAAGATTGGAACAAAATGGGGCCAAAATGGGCCTAGGGAAAATAAAAATGGGACATGCTAAATTAGGAGAACAAACATGAGGTGTAAATTATAATAGTTACAATTTATGATGATACATTTATCCCCCACTTAAATCGGAGTATGAGCCTATGTAAATACTCATGGTAAAGTAGAAAGATGAGAGAGAGGAGAAACTAGGAGAAAGAGAACAAGCAGATAAAACATTGCTAAGTTCGAGGAACCAAGCCCCCAATCTTAGGATCTTAGTGTTGATGTGGATTTTGAGTTCACTCAACATTAAGAAACTTTCACTTGAAAATGAAGTTTATTTACTTGAAAGATGAGAAAAACCTCAATCCCAAGGTTTGATATGTCTTTATCAAACTTGGTGGAATTCACTCAATAAGAATGCATCAACTGTTTGACGAGGGTATTCTAGATAGTTCACTAGAATTTACAAATCATTATAAAGTTTGGAGTATTTCTTCCAATTTATCTCTCTTCGAACAATCATAAATAAAAGAAAAGAACATGGAAATGAAATAAATTATTATCTACGTGTTATTTTCATAGTCTAATGCTCTTCTAAAATGACTGAAATGGTTTTTATAAATTTTGTAAACAATCAAAACTTTTTCACAATTATCCACAAAATTATGTGATCCTTAAAAGAAGATTGCTATTGACAAATAAAGTGGCATAACACATGAGAAATGCTGTGCAAAATTATGTATTTCTTCATTAAAACAATTATTTATAGTCGGATATGCATCATCAATTGACCTTTAGCTTTACCAAATCAAGTATTTGCAAAGAAAGAACACTAACTAAGATAACTATGATAGTATGCGAATCAAGAAACAAAGTCTCTAAAACATCAAAGCTTTCTCAAGTCTACAACTCTCAAACATAATGAAAATAGGGACCTAGTGTTATTTTAATAGCACCAAGATAGAATAAAAAAAATTGACAACTAGCGGTCATGCAACAAATTTTACATCTTTGACTAAGTCAACTCTTCACATTCTCTGTACTGGATTCACCAACCTTTTGTTTTTGCAACAAATACTTTTTAAAAACTGTCAACACTCAAACTGCTTCATCATTTGCACAAGTTTCAACGATGGACAAATTGAGCTCCTGAACTCGGCACATCCTCTGCAGGGGCTCTATATCTTGTTTGGCTGAACTAACATTCTTTTCATACTCCTTTACTAGCATTTGTAGTTGTCTGATGTTCCTTATTTGTAGGGTCTTTTACTTTGCGGTGTTATATAGCCTTTTATTCCAAATGCCTTCAAATTTTAATATTATTCCCTCATCCCCCAAATAGATTGCATCCTCAATCAACCTTTCCATCAAAATTTGTATGAGTGTACCATTCTGCCCTCGAATCTTAATGACTTCATTTTCAATATTCTACAAATTTGTCAGACCTTCCTTCAATCTTTCTTCTTGCCATGTATTCACTGTTATCCATGACCTCATTTCACTCATTTGTTCTAATTTCATTATTTCCCAATCAATAAGTTCATCTATGGACATATTTTCCATTTTTTGCAATTCAATAGATTTCATTTCCTTTCGCTCCAACATTTGTTCACATTTTTTTTGGGCTCGGGTTATCCTCCTCATCAAATTCATCAAAGAAAAATATCTTGTAACCTTAGTCTGTAATGAAGACTTAGCTTGAGCCATAACTTCATTTATCCATTCATCTACAAACTCTGCCTTGCACTTCAGTGTGCTAATTGCATCTGGCTCTTCCTTTAACATTAGCACTGGTTGTTGTAGAATTTACTATAGAGTTGATTCGGGTTGAACCATTCCTCTAATGAATTGCACCAATTTCTCTATTTGACATTTCTGCTCTTTGAGTTTCCTTTGGTCTCTTTGCAATCTGTCTTCTGAAATGGCTATACCTTCTCTAGTGATCTTCGCACCCTCAAATCTTGAAGGTCGCCCCATTTGAACTATGGTAGTTTGGTAATCTTGAGCACTTAGTTCATTAACATCTTTGTATGTAATTAGCTCTACAATGTGCAACTCCTTCTCTCTTTCAGAGTTAAGACATGTAGCATATCTAACCTTCATTTTTCTTCTTTTCTTTGCATTAGGAACTTCTACTAACAGGTTGTTAAAATCCAAGGGCATTGCTTCTATATTCTCTCTTGACAATGTTTGCTACTACAACCAATCAAGAATATTCTCGCTTTCCATGCTAGCTAGGAATTTTCTTTTATGATGGGTTTCCATTCTTTCTTCTTGTTCTTGTCTATTCATCTCTTGCTCATTTCTGTGAGTCATTTTTTCCTTTGCAATCACTTCAACATTTTTTCCTTGATTACCATCTTCAGGATTTTCCATGTCCTAGTGAACATTTCTTGATTCCTGATTCGGCCCACTATAAATTATTTCCATTGGGATTTCTTGATGCATAATCTCTTCTTTGTTATTGTTTCCCTTTTCCATTTGATGCTCTTCCTGTGTTTCTTGTTGTAGAGCTTATTATGTTTCTAGGCTCACAGCTTGTTTTGCGTGACTTAGGATCTGTTGTTCTTTTCCATCTGAGACTCGCATTTCCTCAATACTTGGCACTTGCACTTCCCATCCACCTTGGCTGAATGTTTGGCCTATGAACTCCTCTTCACTTTGTTATGGATTGAGAAAATTTTCTACTGCTTGCAGAGGAAGTGTTTTTCCTTCCCTTCTCAATTCCTCACTTTTAGATTCAACAAACTCTTCATCTATATTTATAAACTTAGCCACCGTGCTTTTACTAGTGGTTTCTTTTTTGTGCTGTAGGTTTTTCTAAGTTTGCTTCTTGCGAGGATTTCCCTTTTTCTATCATTTTCTGCATATCTTTCAAATTCCCTTTATTGAATTCCATAAGCACTTGGTTCAATTGTTGATAGAACTTCTCACGAGAATCATCCTCTTTAGGTATATTCAATGCACCTATTGGAGTACTTAGAGCATTATTCATAGAAGCGGGTGAAATGAATAGTTGTGCCATGGACTGAGAAGCTACTATTGGTATGACTTGCAATATTTTTTCTTGTGGCCCTTTTTCCTACGAAGCTTTGATGATTTTTGACATTGATTCTTCTATGTTCCTACTTCCTCGATCTTGAGGTTCTGCAGTTTTACTTCGTGCTACATGATTCAAGTTAGCATTAGTAGTCACCACTTGAAATCTTTCTTGATAAGACTTTGGGTATCTAGACAATGTTCTAGGATTTATTATCTTGATCATGTTAATATTCCTCTTATGTATCAATAAATAGTCATACTCATTATGATCTTTCCCTTTAATTTTCCTCTTTGAAGTAATTTTATGTCACTATTTTCTCAACTTCACCTTGTATTCCTCTATCCATCTCTATGTTGCTCTCCAAATCAGGTCTTAAATTTCTTCATCATCATCATCCACTATTTGATGTGGTACCTCAATTCTTGTCCTATTTGGCCCAAGCATCCTTAGCTATTGTAGGGTTAGCCTTTGATACTTTCTCTCTTTTACTTCCTTTTCATTTTTACAATCATCTCAATACTCTTCCATATCGGGGACATGAACATAATAGATTCATAAACCATAACTATCACCATCAATCCATTTAATAATGGTAGTTGAAAAAGTATACCTAATAAATCATCTTTTCCTTTATCAACACTAAGATTTATTCCTCCAAAAGCATAGTTTTCATTTGCTATGTCTAGTTTTCTAAGTAGTTTATACCAATGTGAATTATGTAAACATTTTTATGGGTTGTTATTAATATATAACATAGTACAATGTATTGATAAATGTTTACACTAATACCATGTAATTTTAATTCTTTATTCTTCATCTTTCTTGATTTTCTAAGCCAAGTTTTCATAATGTGACTCCATTTCATCAATTTTTTAATTATTAATGTTATAATTTATATAAAAAATAAAGTATAAAAATAATATTAATAAATAAACATATAAGGAAGCCTTGATTAATTTTTCTTAACAAAATGTGAGCCTTGTTGATTCAACATGGATGCATTTTTATCATATACACTTCCTCTTCTAAAATAGAAAATAATTCCTCTTAGTCTATAGATCAAAGTGAAAATAATATTTTCTTCCAACTATAACCAACTCTTCAACTATTATCAAATTTAAAAGAAAGGGGCTATGATTTAAAACCATTCAATGTACATAAATTTGATATAATTATGATATTAATTTCCAAATTTAATTGTGTAGTTTTTGAATCAAATTTATTGATTCATATATCATACAAACCCACTTCAAATGAAAATAGATGATCCATATAACATTCATTACATCTAAATGATACTCATAGTAATGAAAAGTAAAACTTTCAAAAAAATACCGATATATTTTTAAAGTATTTTCAAAAAAAAGGGAAAAAGTTGTTGATTGACCACACAACATAATCAATGTGGGAAGAAACAATAGCTCAGTACAAATGGATATTGGTAAGTTAAAAAATTTAATGACATACAACCAATTTCGTATTCATTCTAGCCTTCCTTGATGTAATTAATGGGCAACCTAAATCACAAATTACACCCTTTAACCCTAAAAATTTCATATTTCCCAATGTAGTCAAAATTCAATTTTAATAGTCACTTTCTATGTATCTAGATTGACACAACATAATATGTACAAATCTTTCTAGATGTTTTATGCCAGCATACATTTGGTAGCTTGGAAACAAAGGGTCCCACATGAAAAAATAATGACACAGAAAAAAAATAAGATAGGTATATGGGTATCCTAACTTAGAAAATTTTGATGAAGCCCATAAATAGAATACTTATAAATTCAAATAGTAAAGATAGGCCACTGATAAAACATATAGCTATTTTGAATTCCAAATTAAGTTATTTTTTACATGTCCAAGTGGATTTTTTTATCTATATTTTGAAACTTTCCATCCTACAATTTGAAACTCTGATATGATCATCTCAACATCCAATGGTTCCCCATGTAGGACTTGAAATATTGATATCTTTTTTAGAAACTTTCCATAAATGAAAGTTAGAAAAATGGATTTGAAAGAGAAATGGTGATGAATCCTATTGGAAGAGTAATAATAATACAATTATAGTGTCCATGAGGCTAAACATAGACTATGCGATAACCCACCCAATCAAACTAACTTTTGAAAATCAATCATTTTTCTATGCAAGGTGATGATGAGAATCCCCAATTTCTTGATGTTACTCTCATTGAATAAATTATACTAAGATCCAACTATCAAGATACTGACATACTTTTCCATATTGTCCTTGAAGGCATCACACTCTAAAATAAAATGCTTTTCAATTTCCACTTTCTCGAAAGTGCAGAAAATACAGACTTTCTTCCCAAGCTTTTTTTGGCCTTTTTCAATTCTTGCTTTCACATTAGAGTTGATGAGAGTTATTTCTTAACTAAGCAACATGGATTTTAGTGCTTGATAAAATATTGGTCCCTATGTGTACTTTTTGAATATGATCACATGTGGAATTGAAATTATTAATATAATATTTTTCTTCCTCCCTAAACCTATACCCCAAATATGCTTGTAGGACTTATCCATAACAAATTCCTTTACTTTTTATTATTTGTGGCACATATATTCGAGTAGATGTTCCATTTATTAATCTATTTAATATTTTTTTGCAACCAAGTCTTCCTTCTTTTGCACAATATGTCATTGAAAACAACCTTAGGCAATCCACCTTCTTTCATTTGCTTGGTTTTAATAACTTATGAGATGCACCATAGAAATTGCTTCAATAGGGGCAACTCGAGTTTCAATTTACAGGATATTATAGTACTACACATGATCCATTATGTTAGTGTACCATGAGAAACATCTTACTCCAATTTAGCACAAATGAACTAGGAAATAACATCATAGAAGATAGGGATTATACAACTATTTGTTAAGAAAATTTAGTATTTTTTCTTATGGATCAAACAAGGAAGATGTGGATATATACAATATATAATATATGTTAGAAACCAATATTCCATGTGTAAATTAAAAAAATAAAATTAATGAAATGGATCCTGCATTCCTTATGATCTACTTGAAATCATGTGTGCGACATGGGAGTGTGATGGGTCCCTAGTGATAATGCCCAAATTCCTTTGTCATCTCCCTCAATTGCTTGGTAGTGAATGTATGGTATATCTAAACTATGGGCATTTCATAATGCTATTTCTCCTCACCTACAAGGATGACAACACAACCATATGCAATGACCTATATTAATGGATGGTTCGATATTTGAGTTTTCATATGGCTAGACTCACGAGGGATTCACTTGCTAGGCAATATTATATCACATGCATTAATATTGGGGGGTTTAATATTTAAAAAATGAGGGTATAATACATTGTCTATCAGTGAAAATAGAGGGATTTTTAATTGAGGCTATGAAAAATTACAATATCTGGTGAAAATAGGGGGAGTTTTAATTTAGGTTGTGTATTAGGAGGGGGTGACAAAACATGAGTTTAGGACAATATTTTTTGAACATAGTGGGATTATTTAGTATTCCATGAACACCCGTTCTATAACCTAGGTTCACTAAGTGAAGCCCCCATGGCTAAACTTGAAAAATGATATTTTGGAGTGCATGCAACTAAATAGATGGCAAATCAACTTGGGCAATCTGAAAGGTAGCAGACATGTTCTCAACCTTAGCCTCAACATATTTTTTCATTAGATAAAAATTTCCACACTGAATTCAAAGACTACAAAAATAAAAATAAACAAAAATCATACTTCAACAACATACATACGAACATGATTATGCTTTAGTTGTCAAATATCTTCACAACCTAGCACCTCATATCTCGCAAATGAAAAAATGAATACAACATCCTTTTTTAGGAATTTTAAATGTTTTTGAAATTGTTGGCTGGAAATAAAATTTAAAACATTCTTTTGGCACATTTAAAGAAATGACTATTGTTGTTTCTTCAACAAGTAAAAATGGGATGCTATTTTGTATGATTATTTATATTTTATGATGTCTTAACATGTTATTTTGTAGGGAGAATAACTTCTTCCTCTCAATACAACATAGGCAATGGAGAAAAGGGTGTGACATCAAATTCTATCATCCACTCCTTTGTTCATTCCCATTCCAACATATTACAAGGGGAAGATGACACAATTGGGAAAAGAGAGGAGCAACGGTAAGAATGAGTGTGGCTTGCAAGAGGGTGGATATAGACTTTCTCTAGCTACCACAATGGCCTCTCTAGGTCACATGATACATAAGCATTGGTATAGAGGAAGTGAGAATAAAAACTAGAGATGGATGGAGTACCAGGGATAAGGCTTTTCCTGATAAGGCTAAGTGTAATACCCTAAAAATGGTCACCTAAACCATGGGCCCCTAATCTCGACAACATCACCAAGGTCCTAACCAAAAACAAATCAATCCTGAGCATCTAATTAATTAATTCCTCAATCATCAATGCCACATGGAAAATAAATCATTCTATATTAATTAAGTATTTATTTAATTAATTAATCATTCCAAGTAAATCATTTTAATCAATTATCTTATTTATTTAATTAAATATCCTGACATATTTAATTAATAAATCAATTTTCCATTTAAATAATAAAAAAGGAATTAATTTACAAAAGGAATTAATTTTCAGAAAAGGAATTAAATTGAGAAAAGAAATCAACTTGAGATATTTTTTTTTCTAAAAATGAGACAACTTGAGAAATCTCAAAAAAACAAGAAAAACAATTAAATTGAATAAATTATTTTCTCTAAAAATAAAACTCAAAGCAAACCTTGAGGAAAAGAAGTTTAGTTGCATTGAAGAGGCTTTTTCTAAATAAAGATCTTGAGCAAATAAGAGGAATGTGCATGGAATTAAGTAATTTTATCTCAAGTACATGTAATCAACTAATTTTATCTCCAATGCAAACTCAGACTTGTAATCTCAATGCATTCAATAAAGCTTTAATTAGAATTTATCTCAAGATTAACTCAATCTAATCTTCTATCAAACTGAATCGAAGCATCTAATTATTTCAATTCACCTGGATTGTGCTGTCTCTTGAGGAATCTACACCGCTCATCATTAATTGATCTTGACCGTTGGTCTCTATTTGGATTCTCTATAAATCCAACCTTTCATCTCTCATTCAAGACACCCTGGAGATTTATTGTTATTATGCAGTTTTTGCTCTAGAGTCATTGAGAATATTATGCTTTGAGATTATTGCAACTTAGATTTTTGCATATTGATTTCATTCATTCATCTAGCTTAATCTTGCATCTATCTAGCTTAATATTGCATTCATCTAACTTAATCTCGCATCTTTCTAACTTAATCTTGCATCTATCTAGCTTAATTAGCTTAATCTTGTATCTATTTAGCTCAATTTTGTGCTCATATAGATTAAATCCTTCGTCTTGGTGTAGTTTAGTCAATGGTATTGCTTAAACAAATTTGAGAGCAAGTCTATACTCGCATCTTTTAGAAGGCAATAGATCGATTTTTTATGGTTTTTATATTCATGATTATATCTGTCTAACCATGCATGCAATGATTTATTGAAGTGTTTGTGCCTTACAACTTGAAGATTACCACTTTTCACACACACTTTTTTGGCGCCCACCGCGAGGTTGAAGATTGCAATTTTCGGCCTTGCAGATCAGCTCTTTTTATTTTTTAGATTTTGTCCATACAAAACCTGCTAAAACTCGTACGAGTTTTTGTTAGGCATAGCACGATAACTTGTAACACATCATACGACTCTTTGAGAAACCTTGTACGACTATCTGTTTTCTCATATGGCTATGTAAGTAATATCGTATGGTTTGCGGGAAATAATCATACTGTTTTGTGAGATTACTTGTACGACATTCTAATTTCTCGTATCAAAAAGGTAGAGTTATTTCTAGGGTTTTTTCTCATTGAATTTTGATAACACCAATGCTAACCTAGGCTTGTTTTCTGTCTGCTTGAAACATTTTTCACAGCCTAACCAGTTTTTTAAGAACGTTTGTCAAAGAACACGTCTGTCGCTCAAAAACAATATGACTACTGATTCGTTGTTTTTCTAGGTTGCAGGTTGCCCGAGGACAATCAACTGAACATTGTGTATTATTTAATTCATTTCTAGGCACTTAAATTATGATATGGTAAATGAACAAATCTGTCTTTCATGTTTGAGAAAAGTATAAAAGGTAGGAGAGTATGCTCTTGTCTATACAAACAATAAAAAATATAGACCCTTGAAGCTTTTCTAGTTTTGAGATTTGTGTTCCTTTAGCGGGTGTGCCACAGTGGGAAAAAGTAATCACCCTGTGAGAATGACCCAAGTGAGTACAACTAGACCTAAGCATTCCAAATCACTATAATAAATAGGCCTTTCAAGATTAAAGTCTCAAAGAACAGGATTATTTGATTTTTCTCTTTGAGATCTCTCATATCGGGAATTTTGTAGGGCCTTGTGGTCTCAATCATGCTTGCATGACTACATCTTGTTTTGGTAGCTTGTTGGGATATTATTGGTATTTTGGTATGGTTTTGTCATTGATATCAACACCTACTATACTCTTATCAACTCTGGCCCTTTGGAGAATCAGCAACATTTACCGGCAAGCAAGTAACTATTGCACAGTTACTGGTATCTGGTACACTGGCAAGATATAATGATCACCGATACTTGGAATGATATGGAAAACACATGGTTATGTTGAAGACATCGTTTGGACATCCTGTCATGGAGTTTTGTTCATTGGTATATTCATAGTTGCATATTTGTTGTTACCGGCAAATAGGTCTAGGGTTACACCAGCAGGTTTATCTTTTCCAGATCAACATGGCACACTATGGAGATGATTAATTATTGTTGTAAATGCATCAAGCCAACATGTTCAATTAGTTATTGCATTAGATATTATATTGTTTGTAAAATGTTTTTATTGTAATATCTTATAGAGCCGACCTACTAAAATTGGTCTTAGGTTATGGTATAAATGTAAGATCTTATTTGCAAGATCAAATGTGGAATGCAAAAAAGGATTGTGTGAAGGTATATGTGAGATTAAGGAGAGCTATACACATAGACAACATTTGAAGGTGAATCTAGGTTTTTGTGAAAGCATATCAGCATTACATCGGTACTGAATCCAGCATATGAAGATGCTATTTTGTGCAGTACATTCTTATTGGATTTAACCATCCAGTTGTAGTCAGTGTGACTCCCCTTTTGTGATTGAGTAGTGAGCTCTAGGCAGTTGGCCTTTCTACATGTGCAGACCCCATTTATGTACACTTACTATCTGTAGTAGTATCATTTGATTGTGGGTAAGGTTTCCCACCATGGTTTTTTCCCTTATAGGGTTTCCACGTACAAATATTGGTGTTATGTGTTGTGGATAACTTTGTGTTTATGTTTCATGCACTAATCCGTACCGGTATAGCAATTAACTGTTAAAACTATCTACCAACATATTTAACTAGTTTACCGATATTAAGCATTAAGTTGGTTAAGTTGTTTTTGGTTTGAATTTATTTGACAACTGATTCACCCCCCCCCTCTTAGTTGTCTCTGGGACCTAACAACTATAAGCCTCAATTGCGCTTGCATGACTTCTATTGGCAATTGACACTAATATGGTTTAGTTGTGTTGTCATTGATGGCAACAAACACCATTTCGGGTTGGTTTTGTTGGCTTGATGATGAATCTAATGAATGACTTCATTTGTTGTCATTAATGGAACATGTACACACACATATGTTCACATTGTCTTTGTAGTCTTAGACATAGCGGTATTACTTCTAAAGTTACTTGTATTGCAACTCGTATTGGATGTTTAGTTTATGATGGTTTAGAGAGTGTCAAACCGGTACATGTAGACAACCGATATATACAGGAAAAGGCTTGACACCAACTTGAAGATTCAACAAAGACCATAAAAGAAGCAAATGGAGGACAATCAATTTACATGTTGATAGTGGTTAACTCTAACCAGTATCGGTGTTCCAACTGGTATTCATTGATTGTGTGATGAGTTACCCCTAACTGAAAAACTTGGTGGAAATTTGTGAAGAGTTATGTTAGATTGTCCAGATACACCACACCTAGGAAATTATGATATGATTTCTAAGCCAACATAAAAATGTCTATATAATGACATTATGATGAACTATTTCTTATGAGATGATTTTATGTGAAGATAGAAGTATTAATTTGTTGAAGGCATTGCAGAATATGTTGGTGATGCAGTTTTGAGTGTGCAAAAGAGGATCTATTCAAGAAAGTTGTGCTACTTCTAGATCACACCACCTATTATTTTCTAATCACTACAACAGTCAAATCCCCTAATGTAGTAAGCTCTAACAAGCTTCATTGTAAAAATACTGTAACAAGGTGATACATTAGTTTGGATTGTAAAATACTCTATTGAGGTTACTCCTAACAGGGTACTACCTTTAACAAGGTATAGCTCCTAATAGAGCTTTGGGATCTTTAACAGGATTCGCTCCTAGCAGAGCACTTTTGTAGACCTTAACCGGCCAGTTACCTATTACTGTAGATAGTTAACTTGTGAGTCCCATATCACTATGGTTTTTCCCATTTTTGTTTTCCACATATAAACACTTGTGTTATTGTGGATGTTTTACTTATTGTGGATG
This sequence comes from Cryptomeria japonica, assembly GCF_030272615.1. NCBI lineage: Eukaryota > Viridiplantae > Streptophyta > Pinopsida > Cupressales > Cupressaceae > Cryptomeria > Cryptomeria japonica. The sequence goes on along the minus strand of NC_081409.1, from coordinate 424,610,118 downwards.
CTCTAGTATCATTTTGGATTAAATGCATAGTGCTTAGTAAACTTGTTAAGTATCTCAACCGGCCAATGTTTAAAGTAGTATTATTTTTGCTTTCACTGATTCACCCCCCCTCTCAGTGCTTTATAAGTCTATCAATTGGTATCAGAGCCCAACTTCCTTACGGCTTAATTTCTTGGAAGGGAACCCTAAACCCACCATGGGGGATATGAGCTACTTTGAGATGGATAGAGTGCTTGAAGCTACCAAGGAAGAGCTTGAAACCCTAAGGGTCAGATTTAAAGTTTTCACAAGTCAAAAGGAGAGAGATGGCTGAACAACTATTGGAAATACTTGATAATAGTTTTTTTGATGAAGCTAACATTGATGCATTAGCTGAAGAAGTTGAAAAACTGAATGGTGAAAAGATAAATCTAAGAAGAGATTTAGAAGCCCTAACTATCCGCATGAGCCAGGAGCTGGAAGCTAGGAGGGCAGCTAAAGACCTTTTTAAAGAAAGAGATCATGAGATTGCTAAGATCAAATAAGAGAATGCAATCCTGCATGAACATTGGCACAAAGAGAAAGAAGAAAAAGAGGCTTTGCAGCTAGATCTTGAAATGGCATAATCCCTAAGAGAGACTCTTACAAAACACAATGAAGATCTTACAAGAGAACTCACTGAGGCTAATGGAAAGCTGGAAAAGTTCAATAAAAGTTCTTCTATGCTAGATGAGGAGATCTAATCACAGAGGATGGAAGGTGATACATATGGACTAGGCTTTAACAAATCTGAGAAAGGAGAGTCTTTTGGTACAAAGAGCAACATTCACAAGGACAAAACTCCTCCTAAGGCTAACAAGCCTACCGGTAAGAAAGTTTTTAAACCTGTTTGCTTTGTCTGTCATAAACCTAGATATACTACAAATGTGTGTAGAAATAGACCCAATAAGAATATAGGCTACAATGGAAATACTAGGTATGTATCTAGGATATTTGAAGGTCATTGTTTTACATGCAACATGTATGTACATAGATTAGTTGAATGCAGATATGGAGCAAATAATCTAGTAACTCACATGAATCCAAGACCTAATGGTAATTGGAGGAGAACCTATGACAATGGGGTAACATGAACTGGCAGAAACCCCATGTCAACTGTTTTAGTCCATTTGAGATGGAAAAGTTAGCTAATGTCATTTGCACCATTTGTAACAATTATGGTCATGTGGCTATGAATTGCAGAAGGAGAATTGGAAGAGGCAATGAAGGACCTTGGAGATCACCTGGAATGGCTTGCTATCATTATCATAAACTGGGACACATGGAAAAGTTCTGTAGAACCAGGAAGAACAAACCGATTAATCATTCTGTAGATCAGAAAGGTAAGTAGAAGGTAAATATTGAGGAAACTAGAGAAGAAATGAACCGAATCTAGAAAAAGAAGAGTGATGATATGCCTGCAGAAGAACCTAATCCTTTACCCAGTGTGCAGAATCTTGTACCAATGAATTGAGCCTTTCAACAGGGATAAGGGGAGCATAGCGGCAAATCTACTCCCGGACCCCTTGAAAGATGAGTTGTAAGAAAGCTTGCATTTTTGAGTTATTTTGTGAGAGATCTTGATATCTTTTTCAATCGGTTTTTTGAAAGTTTATCAATCGGTTTTACACCTATTAATATTCAAAGTATTGTCAAGTAGTGTATTAGGGTTTGTAACCCTAGCGATCGAGCAATTAATGCAGTAGGTAAAAAGGATAAAAGCAAGTTTTACTATGTTATTTTTTACCCTAAATGCTCTAAAAAGAGAATTCTTGAGCACTTGCAGAGCAAAGAGAGATTTTCTAGTTGGTCTTAGATGAATTTGTGTTGTAAACTGTGTGATTGAAGCTGATTCAGAGATTAGTGAAGGTGGAACTGGTGTGCATTTGAGTAATCAACCAATAAGCAAGGCAACACATGAGAATTAAGGTATTTCTTTGTAAATCCCTTTTCTAATAAAGTTTTTCTGAATGGCTTCATCATCTAAGAAAGTAGAGAGGCTAATGATCACATCAGAACCTATGGAGGTTGTGGAATTGGAACAAATAGTGTCTTACAATGATTAATCTCAAGTTCCTGAATGTGTTATCATAAAAGGTGATTTATCTAGTTATATTGATTGTAAAATTGATGATTTAGGATCACTATCAATTTATTCTCAATTGAAATCCCTGTGCGATAAGAGCGGAAAGATACAAATCAAGTATATTAGGGTTATGAGAAGGGTTTTCATAATGCAGCTTATTTTCTTGAGGATTTTGAAGAAGAACACATCAAAATAATTCTAAGTCATGTTCATGGTGAAAACATGTATCAGGAAATGACACACACTATAATCAAGGAAGCTATCCATACTGTGATTGGTTTTTGGTCAACCAGTGAAGTTCCCAAGCTGAGAAAAATTTCTAAAGAGACTGTAACCACTTTAACCTCTTCTACCTTTGATGGGCATGCATTTTCTGTTAATAACATTAAGGACCCAATGGTTAAATTGGCTACTATGGTTATAGGCTATATGATATTCTATTCCAGTAGAATGAACAGTGTGCCATCTACAACAATGCATACAACTTATAGAATGATTGTTGAGAACGCAGATTATGACTTATGTGAGGCCATAAGAAGTCAATTTTTGTTGAATCTATAGTTATTTAAGTAGGAAAATAGTCAAAAGTTCAAATTTGGTTAGTTATTGATTAGTTTATTCTTTTACTTTCAGAATTTCTTACCGGGAATTGGTGATATTGAATGGTCTAAAGACCTACTGGTAACTGCTAAGATCAAGAATAGCATTAAGGCTATTAAGAACACTTTCTCTGTTGCAATGAATAGGTAATTCAATGAATTTAAGAAGAAAATGAGTATGAGGGTAAGGCTACCTGAAGATGTGGTGAAATTTTTTTCTAAGAATATCATTTTCATAGCCACCACTGATTTCTGCTTGATGGAAGCTATTGAACTAAGAGAAGATGGAATGGAAGACATGAGCTATGAAGTTAATTATGACTTATTGATTGGCTATGCCAATAACCTGTTGGCATCTCCGGTGGACAACAAGAAGAAAAGACTGCAAAAGCTGAAACCAGTAGTGGTAAAGGGAAAAATAAGAAGGCTGAGCAAGCACCTCCAGTGTCAAAGAGTACGAGAGTGACATGAAGTGTCCAAGTTAAAAAGGAACCAACACCTAAGGTATACATAAAGAAGTAGACTGCAACAAAAAAGAGAGGTCAACAACTGATTCTTCAAGCAGAATCTGATGATACCAACATTAAGGAGGAGCCAAAGAAAGTGAAAGCAACTAGCAAGAAGACCAAACCAGTTGAAGCCACCTCTTAGTAGAGTATTCCCATTAAAGATTTGTCTTACAAGCCTATGACTGATTTTGAGAGAAAGGTAAAGACATTAGGAAGGAATAGATTTGATAATGTTAAAGAATGTTTTGATTCATTTAATGAAGATTAGAAGGAACAAATTGTTCAACAGGTAATTAGCTATTTTTGTCATTACAATCGATTACCTAATGATCTTAAGAAGGATATTTCCAATTATTTATATTCTATTCTTTTTAATAAATGGGAAGAAGCTATGAAGAAAGAAAAAGAAATTATTGATAATGTGTTTATTCAATATTTTCTTGATTTGTCTAAAGATGAGTTAATTGCATTGCCTTATTAAACATAAAACACAATTTCCTTTTAAGTCAAGGAGATTAAAGCTAATAAGTGGAAGGATGAAATCTGTTGAAGTTGAGACTCATTAGATAGCAAGGGACATTTAGATAATGCATAAGCAGATAGAGTCCCAACAGGCTAATGAACAAGATACCGTGGAAAGACCGGAAATGGATGAGAAAGAAATATTACAAGCTGATATTGTCTATCTTATCAAAAAGAAGGATGACACTACTTCCCAACCGGTGATATTTGTTGATGACATACATGATACCAACTATCTATTTGGGAATATTATTGAACCAGACAAGTAGCCACCGGTTATTACTAATTCATAGGTTAATGCAGTAGATATACCGGAAACTCAACCAAGTGTGGATATTCCATCCCAATCGGTAAAAGATCAACAATTGGAAACACAACTACCACCGGTTTCACAAGCTACCCAGGAGCAACTTGCAGAAAAAGTTGCAGAGAAGTCCTCTGAACAGGAAAAGGAGAAAGAACAAGAGGAAGAGAAAACTAAGAAGGAGAATTTTACTGAACCAGAAAAGGCATTAGTCAAGCAACAAAATGATGATGATGATGACTCATTTGGCATTAAAGGGCCTATAGATGTTTACAATATGAGTGCATTGAAATTATTGGAGATTGCAATTGTGATGCAATCAAGAGCTTAGAAGAAGAGGCTTAACGAACAGAGGAAGGAGGCAGAAATTATGCAAACTGTTGTAGAAATTTTGTCAAGTCTTCTACAAGAGACTATTATAGGGAACTTGTCGACTCCTATTGACAAGATTGGCCAGTTGGTTGCTGATGTTTCTCACCAACTCAAGTCCCTTGAGGAAGCAACTTAGACTATGGCTGAGAAAAACTATAGGAAGAAAAGAGGAGAACAAATAATGAAAATTATTGATACAGGGAAGATTGCTTTATCCCTGAACAAAGATCTTTTGAGAAAAGCTATTGAGATTGTAGGCAGAATTATAGCCTACACATCTAATGTTTCATTTTTCTATGCTCATTTAGTTAAGAATCAAATAGAGATAGAACTGGAACTTGAAAAGATATGTAATCCCTACATACCTTTACAAAATTTAGTCTTAGCTTTTGGAAAATTTGTGGATGATCTGCAAAATTGGCTAGATTTGTATGGTTTTGAACAAGCAAAGAGACTCCAATCCCTGAAGGAGTTAAAGAACTTTTTGAGACTGTAGGTGGACATTCTACAATGACCTTATAAAAATGCAAAAGCAGTTTTAGCTACTCCAGAGATGAGTACAATTGATGCAATGGAAGAATTTTCTTCATAGGTCATGACAACCATAGAGATTACTGAAACTTTACTGCAAACATGGGAAAATGATTTTTCTCAAATGAAGTTTACTTTTAGTAATATTTTGTTGAAAATTGAAATGAACACTCCTTAATACAAACTTTTAAGTTTTTGTATATGTAAACTTTTGATGCAAATTTTTCTATATATATGTATTTTACTTTTCAATTTGGCATTGTTGTCAAGCAGGGTAGAAATATATATGTGTGTTGTGAAAATTTTGTATGTATTGTTAAGGGGGAGCTGGAATATATTTTTCTACAATTTTTGTAATTGCACACTTAGTTGTAAAGCTGTAAATGTTTCTAAGTGTTTCCATCAATGCCAAAGGGGGAGATTGTTGGCTTGATGATGATTGTAATGAATGAATTCATGTGTTTTCATTGATGGAACATGTACACACACACATATGTTCAAATTGTCTTTGTAATATTAGACATACTGGTATTACTTATAAAGTTACTTGTATTGCAACCGGTATTAGATGTTTAGTTTATGATGGTTTAGAGAGTGTCAAACCGATACATGTAGACAACCGGTATATATATGAAATGACTTGACACCAACTTGAAGATTCAACGGAGACCATCAAAGAAGCAAATGGAGGACAAACAATTTACATGTTGATAGTGGTTAACTCTAACCAGTATCAGTGTTCCAACTGGTATTCATTGATTGTGTGATGAGTTATCACCAGTCCTGATGAGTTACCCCTAACTGACAAAATTGGCAAAAATTTGTGATGCATCATGTTAGATTGTCCAGATACACTACACATAGGAAATTGTGATATGATTTCTAAGCCGACATAAAATCTAATGTCTATATAATGACATTATGATGAACTATTTATTATGAGATGATTTGATGCGAAGATAGAAGTATTAAGTTGTTGAAGGCATTGTAGAATATGTTGGTGATGCAGTTTTGAGCACATAGAAGAGGATCTATTCAAGCAAGTTGTGCTACTTGTAGATCACACCACCTATTATTTTCTAATCACTACAATAGTCAAATCCCCTAACCGGGTAAGATCTAACAAGATTCATTGTACAAATCCTTTAACAAGGTGATCCATTAGTTTGGATTCTGAAATCCTCTACTGAGGTTATTCCTAACAAGGCACTACCTTTAACAAGGTATATCTACTAATAGAGCTTTAGGAACTTTAACAAGATTCGCTCCTAGTAGAGCACTTTTGTAGACCTTAATTGATCAGTTACCTATTATTGTAGATAGTTAACTTGTGAGTCCCATCTCACTGTGAATCTCCCTTTTGGTCTTTCCACGTATAAACATGTGTTATGGTGTATGTTTTACTTATTGTGGATGCTCTAATATCATTTTGGATTGCATGCATAGTGTTTAGTAAAATTGTTAAGTATCTGAACCGGTCTGTGTTTAAAGTAGTACTGTTTTTGCTTTCATTGATTCACCCCCTCTCTCAATGCTTTATAAGTCTATCAATTGGTATTAGAGCCCAACTTCCTTAAGGGTTAATTGCTTGGAAGGGAACCCTAAAGCCACCATGGGGGATATGAGCTACTTTGAGATGGCTAGAGTGCTTGAAACTACCAAGGAAGAGCTTGAAACCCTAAGGGTCAGATTTAAAGCTTCACAAGTCAAAAGGAGAGAGTTGACTGAACAACTATTAGAAATATTTGAAAATAGTTCTTCAGATGAAGCTAATATTGATGCATTAGCTGAAGAAGTTGAAAAACTGAATGGTGAAAACCTAAATCTGAGAAGAGAGTTAGAAGCCCTAACTATCCGCATGAGCTAGGAGCTGGAAGCTAGAAGGACAACTGAAGACCTTTTTAAAGAAAGAGATCATGAGAATGCTAAGATCAAACAAGAGAATGCAACCCTACATGAACATTGGCATGAAGAAAGAAGAAAAAAAGTCTTTGTAGCTAGATCTTGAAATGGCATCATCCCTAAGAGAGAATCTTACAAAACACAATGAAGATTTTACAAGAGAACTCACTGAGGCTAATAGAAAGCTGGAAAAGTTCAATAAAAGTCCTTTTATGCTGGATGAGTAGATCCAATTACAGAGGATGAAAGGTGATACATTTGGACTAGGCTTTAACACATCTAAGAAAGGAGAGTCTTCTAGTACAAAGAGAAACATTAAAAAGGACAAAACTGCTCCTAAGGCTAACAAGGCTACCAGTAAGAAAGTTTTTAAACCTCGACATACTAGAAATGAGTGTAGAAATAGATGCAATGAGAATATAGGATACAATGCAAATACTAGGTATGTATCTAGGAGTTTTTAAGGTCATTGTTTTACATGCAACATGTATGGACATAGATCATTTGAATGTAGATATGGAGTAAATAATCCAGTACCTCACATGAATCCAAGACCTAGTGGTAACTAGAGGAGAACCTATGACAATCGGGCTAACATGAACTGACATAAATCCTATATCAATTGGTTTAGTCCATTTGAGATGGAAAAGGTAACTAATGTCATTTCACAATGTATAACAATTATGGTCATGTGGCTATGAATTGTAGAAGGAGAACTGAGGATGCAATGCAGGACCTTAGAGATTAGCTGGAATGGCCTGCTATCATTGTCATAAATTGAGACATATGGCGAACAATGTAGAACCAGGAAGAACAAACCATTTAATCATTCTGTAGAAAGGTAAGCACAAGGTAAGTGTTGAGGAAACCAAAGAAGAGATGAACCAAATCTGGAAAAAGAAGAGTGATGATATGCCTACAGTAGAACCTACTCCTTTACCCAGTGTGGAGAATCCTACATCAGTGAATTGAGCCTTTCAGTAGGGCTAAGAGGAGCATAGTGGTAAATCTACTTCCAGACCCCTTAAAAGATGAGTGGCAAGAAAGCTTGGATTTCTGAGTTATCCTATGAGAGATCTTGATATCTTTGTCAATCAATTTTTTGAAAGTTTATGAATTGGTTTTACACCTGTTAATATTGAAAGTATCGTCAAGCAGTGTATTAGGGTTTGTAATGCTAGCGGTCGAGCCTTTAATGCAGTAGGTAAAAAGGATAAAAGCAAGTTTTACTATATTATTTTTACCCTAAATGCATTCGAAAGAGAATTCTTGAGCACTTGCAGAGCAAAGAGAGATTTTCTAGTTGGTCTTAGATGAATTTGTCGTATAAACTGTGTGATTAAAGCTGATTCAAAGATTAGTGAAGGTGGAATTGGTGTGCATTTGATTAATCAACCGGTAACCGAGGCAATGCACGTGAATTAAGGTATTTCTTTGTAAATCCATTTTCGAATAAAGTTTATATAAATGAAATTGTCATCTACGCAAGTAGAGAGGCTAATGATCACATCAAAACCTATGGAGGTTGTGGAATTGAAATAAATAGTGTCTTACAATGCTTTATCTCAAGTTCCTGAAGGTGTTATCATAAAAGGTGATTTATCTAGTTATATTGATTGTAAAATCAAAGATTTAAGATCACTATCAATTTATTCTTAATTGAAATCCCTGTACGATAAGAGTGGAAAGATATAACTCGAGTATATTAGGGTTTATGAGAAGGGTTTTCATATTGCAGCTTATTTTCTCGATGATTTTGAAGAAGAACACATCAGAATCATTCTAAGTCATGTTCATGGTGAAAACATGTATCTGGAAAGGACACACACTATAACCAAGGAATCTATCCATGTTGTGATTGGTTTTTGGTCAACCGGTGAAGTTCCCAAGCTAAGGCAAATTTGTAAAGAGATTGTAACCACTTTAAACTCGTCTACCTCTGATGGGTGTGCATTTCCTGTTAATAACATTAAGGACTCAATGATTAAACTAGCTACTATGGTTATAGGCTACATGATATTCTATTCGAATAGAATGAATAGTGTGCCATCTGCAGCAATGCATACAACCTATAGAATGATTGTTGAGAACGTTGATTATGACCTAAATGAGGCCATAAGAAGTCAATTGATGTTGAATCTATAGTCAATTAAGAAGGACAATAGTCAAAATTTCAAATTTGGTCAGTTATTGATTGGTTTATTCTTTTACTTTCAGAATTTCCTACCGAGAATTGGTGATATTGAATGGTCTAAAGACCTACCAGTAACTTCTCAGATCAAGAATATCATTAAGGCTATTAAGAACACTTTCTCTTCTACAATGAACATGTACTTAAATGAATTTTTAGAAGAAAATGAGTATGAGGTTAAGGCTACTTGAAGATGTGGTAAAAAACTTCGGTAAGAACATCATTTTCATAGTCACCACTAATTTCTATCTGATGGAAGCTATTGAACCAAGAGAAGATGAAATGGAAGACATGAGCTATGAAGTCAATTATGACTTATTGATTGGTTATGCCAATAACCTGCTGGCATCTCCAATGGACAAGAAGAAGAAAATATTGGATACTGTTGAGGATCAAACTACAAAAGCTGAAACCCGTAGTTCTCCACCTAGTAGTGGTAAAGGGAAAAAGAAGAAGGCTGAGAAAGAACCTCCAATGTCAACAAGTAAGAGAGTGACACGAAGTGTCCAAGTTAAAAAGGAATCGACACCTAATGAATACATAAAGAAGTAGTCTGCAACAAAAAAGAGAGGCCAACAACTGATTCTTCAAGCAGAATCTGATGATACCGACACCGAGGAGGAGCCAAAGAAAGTGAAGGCAACTAGCAAGAAGGCCAAACTAGTTGAAGCCACCTCTTAGCAGAGCATTCCCATTAAATCTTTGTCTTACAAGCCTATGACTAATTTTGAGAGAAGGGTAAAAACATTAGGAAGGAATAGATTTGATTCATTTAATGAAGATCGGAAAGAAAAAAATGTTCAATAGGTAATTAGCTATTTGTGTCATTACAATAGATTACCTCATGAGCTTAAGAAGGATATTTCTAATTCTTTATATTCTATTCTTTTAAATAAATGGGAAGAAGCTGTGAAGAAAGAAAAAGAAATGATTGATAATGTGTTTATTCAATATTTTCTAATTTGTCTAAAGATGAGTTAATTGCATTGCTTGATAAACACAAAACACAATTTCCTTTTAAGTCAAGGAGATTAAAGCTAATAAGTGGAAGGATGCAATCTGTTGAAGTTGAGACTCATCAGATAGAAAGGGACATTCAAACAATGCATAAGCAGATAGAGTCCCAACGGGCTAATGAACAAGATACTGTGGAAAGACCAAAAATGGATGAGAAAGAAATATTACAAGCTGATATTGTCTATCCTATCAAAAGAAGGATGGCACTACTTCTCAACTAGTGATATTTGTTGATGACATACAAGATACCATTGATCTATCTAGGAATATTATTGAACCAGTTAAGCAGCGATCGATTATTACTGATTCACGGGTTAATGCAGTGGATATACCAACAACTCAACCAAGTGTGGACATTCCACCCCCACCGGTAAAAGATAGACAATTGAAAACACAACTACCTATGGTTTCACAAGCTACCTAGGAGAAACTTGCAAAAAAAGTTGTAGAGAAGTCCTCTGAACAGGAAAAGGAGAAAGAACAAGAGGAAGAGAAAACTAAGAAGGAGAATTCCGCTGAACCATAAAAGGCATTATTCAAGCAACAAAATGATGATGATGATGAATCATTTGGCATAAAAGGGCATATAGATGTTGATAATATGAGTGCATCAGAATTATTGGAGATTGCAAGTGTGATGCAATTAAGAGCTCAGAAGAAGAGGCTTAAGGAATAGAGGAAGGAAGTAGAAACCATGCAAACTATTGTATAAATTTTGTCAAGTCTTCTACCAGAGACTGTTATATGGAACTTGTCAACTCTTTTTGACAAGCTTGGCCAATTGGTTGTTGATGCTGCTAACCAACTCAATTCCCTTGAGGAAGCAACTCAGACTATGGCTGAGAAAAGCTACAAGAAGAAAAGAGGAGAACAAATAATGAAAGATATTGATACAGGGAAGATTGCTTTATCCCTAAGCAAAGATCTTTTGAGAAAATCTATTGAGACAGGAGGAAAAATTCTAGCCTACACATCTAATGTTTCATTTTTCTATACTGATTTAGTTAAGAAGCGAATAGAGACAGAACTTGAAATGGAAAAGATATGTAATGCCTACATACCTTTATAGGATTCAGTCTTAGCTTTGGCAAATCTGTGGATGATCTGCAAAATCGATTAGATTCGTATGATTTTGAATAGGAAAAGAGACTCCGATCCTTGAAGGAGTTAAAGAACTTATTGAGACTGAAGGTGGACATCCTACAATGAGCTTATAAAAATCCAGAAGCGGTTTTAACTAGTCCAAAGATGAGTACAGTTGGTACAATGGAATAATTTTCTGCATAGGTCATGACAACCATAGAGATTACTAAAAATTTAGTGGAAACATGGGAAAATGATTTATCTCAAATGAAGCTTACTTTTAGTAATATTTTCTTTAAAATTGAAATGAACACTCCATAATACAGGCTTTTAAGTTTTTGTATATATAAACTTTTGATTCAAAATTTGCTATATATATATATGTATTTTACTTTTCAATTTGGCCTTGTTGTCAAAGGGGAGTAGAAATATGTATGTGTGTTGTGAAAATTTTATTTGTATTGTTAAGGGGGAGCTGAAATATGTTTTTGTACAATTTTTGTAATTGCACACTTAGTTGTAAAGTTGTAAAATTTTCTAAGTGTTGCCATCAATGCCAAAGGGGGAGATTGTTGGCTTGATGATGATTGTAATGAATGAATTCATGTGTTTTCTTTGATGGAACATGTACATAGACACATATGTTCACATTGTCTTTGTAATCTTAGACATACTGTTATTACTTTTAAAGTTACTTGTATTGCAACCGGTATTGGATGTTTAGATTATGATGGTTTAGAGAGTGTCAAACCAGTACATGTAGACAACCGATATATATAGGAAATGACTTGACACCAACTTGAAGATTCAATGAAGAGCATCAAAGAAGCAAATACTAGTTGCATGTTGATAGTGGTTAACTCTAACCGGTATTGGTGTTCCAACCGATATTCATTGATTGTGTGATAAGTTATCACCGGTCATGATGTGTTAGGACAATTGGGTTACATGTCGATAGTGGTTTAGTCTAACCGGTATCAGTGTTCCAACTGATATTCATTGATTGTGTGATAAGTTATCACCGGTTGTGATGAGTTACCCCTAGCTGACAAACTTTGCAGAAATTTGTGATAAGTTATGTTAGATTGTCCAGATACACTTCACCTAGGAAATTGTGATATGATTTCTAAGCCGACATAAAATGTAATGTCTATATAATGAACTATTTCTTATGAGATGATTTGATACAAAGATAGAAGTATTAAGTTGTTGAAGGCATTGCAGAATATGTTGGTGATGTAGTTTTGAGTGTGCAAAAGAGGATCTATTCAAGCAAGTTGTGTTACTTCTATATCACACCACCTTTTGTTTTCTAATCACTACAACAGTCAAATCCCGTAACTGGGTAAGATCTAACAAGCTTCATTGTACAAATCCTTTAACAAGGTGATCCATTAGTTTGGATTGTGAAATCCTCTACTAAGGTTACTCCTAACAGGGTACTACCTTTAACAAGGTATAGCTCCTAACAGAGCTATGGGATCTTTAATAGGATTCACTCCTAGCAGAGCACTTTTGTAGACCTTAACCGATCAGTTACCTATTACTGCAGATAGTTAGCTTGTGAGTCCCATCTCACCATGGTTTTTCCTATTTGGTTCCATGTATAAAAACTTGTGTTATGGTGGATGTTTTACTTATTGTGGATGCTCTATTATCATTTTAGATTGCATGCATAGTGTTTAGTAAACTTGTTAAGTATCTCAACCAGTCAGTTCTTAAAGTAGTATTGTTTTGGCTATCACTGATTCACCCCCCCTCTCAGTGTTTTATAAGTCTATCAAGTTAATCAACTGGTACTGACCAGTATACATTGTTTGTCAACCGACATCGACAGGAAAGGGAAACCAACAATCTAGGAACTGGTATATGAGGTTGACATGGGAGATTGATCCGACAGGTCTACATGACAACGATCAAAGGCATTGGTCTTGAAGATTAATGAATTTATTTTTGTTTAGGCAAATAAAGTGTAATATCATTGTAAGTCGACATAAGGAATTTATGTTTGTATTTGGGAAGGGTATTTAAGTAAGGCCAGTTTGGTTATTTTGTAAATGAGAAAGAATATAATGGAATATAGTGATGTGATGTTGTGTGATCAATCCTGATCGACAAAATATGAATTTAATATTCTGTAGTCAATCTTGCATATTGGTTTAAAGGTTTGTGGAGTGAAGCAAGTTACCAGTAAGGAAGGAGATAGTGTAAAGCGATACAGACTATGCTTTAACTAGAACTCATCCATCATAGCAGATGCACTCTCAAAGTTTAGAATTTTGTTTTTAACTCCATATGTGGTGTTTGTAGTCAGTGAGGCTCCTTTTATGATGAGTAGTGTGCTCTAGTTTGCTGGCCTTCCTGCATGTGTAGGCCCCTATTGTAATATTTATTCATCTGGCTAATGGATAGATATTGTGGATCTCCAATCCCACCATGGTTTTTCCTATTTGAGGTTTTCCACATATAAATCTCTGTGTTATGGTGTATGCTCTAGTGGTTGTTTCATTTCTATTTGTTTTTGTATTCTTTTATGGTTACCGATTACTAAATTGCATTGTTGATAAGGTCAAAATTGATAATACCGACATAACACTGATTCAACCCCCCTCTAAGTGTTCTTGGATTCCAACAATTGGTATCAGAGCTTGGTTCCTTGGAGTAAGTCTAATAGCTTAAGGAAGATCCTGAATCCAAAATCCATGGACATGAGTCTACAGAAACAAATTGAAGAAGCACTTGAGGACTATGATGCTGAAAGGATGAAGAACTTGAAGTTTCAAGATGAATTGGACTTTGCAAAGGAGTTCATTCTTACCCTATAGGAGAGGCTGTCATCTGTTCAAGATAAAAGAAAGGAACTTTTGCAAAATCCAGATGATGAAGAGAAGGATGCCATTAAGGAACAATGTCAGAAGTTGATTAAGAAGAATGGTGTGATGAAGAATGAAATGCAAGCCATGACTATGAGGATGTCCAAGGAGATTGAATACCAGAAGAATAATAAAGTAAATCTTGGCAGATCTCTAAAAGATAGATCTGATGAATGCATTAGGTTGGCACATGAGAATGATATGTTGAGAATTGAGTTGGTGAAATCATAGAACAATGAGCAAGAGTTGGAAAGAATGATGTCAATCCTAAGAAGTGGTCTAGATGTTACAAATGAATACAAAGAAAAGTTCAGGGCCAGTTTTGCAAGGCTTGATGAATTATTGAAGGATCAAAGAGACACTAGAGGTCTTGGATTTGAGCATGGAGAAAGCTTTGGTACTGCAAATCAAGAGAATCCACCTGACAAATGGAATAAAAAATCATCGGTAAGACAACCAAATGCACATAAATTTAATGGTAGATGATTTGTTTGTAATAAGTTTAGTCATAGAGAAAGTCAATGTAAATAGAGCAAATCGGAATAATAATTCTATTCTTAGTCAGTGTTCAAAATGTAATAAGTATGGTCATAGGACAAAAGATTGTAGAATGAAGGTGAGATGACATGCATGTGGAAAGTTTAGACATATTAATAATCAATGTAGGTCAAAGAATGGTCAAGGAATCAACAAGGCAATTTAGAAAAACAATATCACTTGCTATGCATACAACAAAATAGGACATATTGCCAAATATTGCAAAAGAAAGAACAATCCAATAGGAAATGATGAGAAAGGAAAACAAAAGGTTGAAGATATCCAGAAGGAGCATGAGAGGAAATGGGTTAGGAAATATGAAGATCAACCAACAGAGCAGAATGTTCCTGCACCGATAAGAAACTTATCCGGTAACCAAGGCATTACCCTTAGGGAGAGGAAAATTAATGACAACTCTTGCATTACCCCTGGTAGTGGTTTGAAAGCCTATTTCAGATCTTGGAGAAGACAGTCTGGAGATTCACTGACACCAAGATAATGGATTTTGTATCTGGTATCATATGCCAACATGCATTAATGACAATGAGAAATTAGGGGTTTCTTAGAATAAAATGGAAATATTGGTTCATTTTAGATCTAACAACGTTCAAAGTGAAACAGAGAAAGTTCAAGGTGATCAAAAGCATTTCAAGCGAATTCCAGTGCATTATCAAGAGGATTTTCAATAGCTCTCACCAATGAAGGTTGTGAGGTATTTTATCAGTTTTCAGGCTATCTTTTATTTGCAATGGCTTCCGGATCATCTTCTGATTCGGTAGGTGTGGTACCCCTATTGTTGTCGACATCAAGGACCATCCACGCCCTAGTTTCAAGCAATGCCCTCAGATTGCAAAGGTCAATGATTCAGTTGGCACATTTTCTAGGGTTCCTAAAGGAGTTTTTAATGTCGAAGATGTTTGTACATACATTCACTACACTTTGGAGGATTTGGGTTCTATTGAGATCAAGAACATGTATATTGGCACTTTGCTGAACCAGGATGGGTCGATGAAATCAGATTTTCAAATTTTGAAAGATCAAGGTTTTACCGACATTTGGAAGATGCAAGAATTTGAAGATGAATTGATTCAGTATGCACTAAGCCAAGTCCATGGAAAATTCATATGGCTAGACCAACCCAACAAGATCACCAAGGAGGCTATTCGTGTGATCACCAGTTTACCCCATACTGGTCCAGCCTCTGGAAGGAAGAAGATATATAGCAATGAGGTGGAAAAGTTAACTGGTGCAACATTTGACAACCGGTCAATGAGGATTAACACTATCAGAGACAAAGCAATTCAATTTGCAAGCATGATCATCGCTTACAAGGTAACCCAATCAAATCGGTTGAACTCTATTTCTAGTTAATGCATTTTCTGTGCTCACAAAATGATTAAGGAGAATGAAAAGCTAGATCTATGTCAATGGATGTGTGATGAATTGATAATAAACCTAGGAAATATTAAGGGTAAGAAAAAGGGTATTTTCCGGTATGGCAACCTTGTTGTCTATTTAATGCTTTTTCTTTTTCTGAATGAGTTACCCGAAATCGGTAAGACCCAATAGGCATTTGATATAACGGTAGCAAAACAAATCAAAGATGCTATAAGGAATATGTGACAGGATAGGGACTCCATTCTTTGGGGTTATTTCAAATCATTTTAGAAGGCAATGAAGAAGAGAGAAAGAGTTCCAAATCATATTGTAGATAAATATTCAACTAAAATCTATTTTATGGTGAAGATGGATGAAACACCGATGGAGGCAGTGCCGCCACGGAAGATTTGGATAACAAAGATGGGCTATGAGGTAGATGCCGAGATCTTGGAATTGTATGCCAAGACTCTTAATGTTGCCCCAGTTGATGAAGCAGAGAAAGCTTTTGGGACTGCAAAGCAAAAGGAAACTGAAGTTGAAATTGGATTCAGTAAAATGAAAAGGGAAGGAAAAATAAACAAGGTTGGGGAAGTTGTATAGAAGATGTCCTCTGAGATAAATTAGATCATAGGAATAGCTGAAGGGTCATCTCTGACAGTAGTGCAGGCTCCAACAACAACAACAACCAGCAAGGGTGTAGTAAAGAGGAAGAAACTAGAGACTTATATTGCCCCTGTTACATCCGGTTCTAATACTAATGTTGTACTCTCACAGATTCCCAAAATTTCATCAGGACACCAAGGAAGAAGGTTGATGAAGTAAAGAAGCAAAGAGTGAAGGTTACCCCTTTGACAACACCAAAGAAAATTTTGAAGGAGAGGAAGCCCACAGAGAAGAGGAAACCAGTTAAGGAGTCTACTTCTACTCCCGACAAGAAGAAAAAATCAGATGTAGATATAGCTCTTGAATCCAATAAGAGTATTGCAGTCATTCCTCCTCTTTAAGTTGCTGAATTGATTGACCAAATCATTAAAGATAATTTTTTTGAGTAATATACAACATTACTATGTACATATGAATGATAAGGAGCAAATGGAGACATAGGAATCAGTTTTGTTGTACTTAGACATATATAAGAAATCACTTTTAGAGATTGAAAAATAGATATTGAGAGATTTGTATAAAAAACTAGATGCTAGAAGGTTATCTGTGGTTGAAGAAGATAGAAACATAAAGGTACATGAATTGTTAACTATTTGTGGTGCTATAACTGATGAAGAGATGCAACAGTGTTTAGAGTTTGCAAATAAATCAATTTTTTGGAGAAAACACCGACATGTGAGTCTCATGGTAGGTAGAGTAAAATAGATAGTTAAGGAGACCCACGAGGCTTGGGTAAAATTCTTTGTAGATAAACCAAGATATTTTACATCACCGGAAGTCCCTCAAAAGTCTTTTACTCTAGAAATGCCAATATAGGATAAGGAGAAAGACATATTGGGAATGGAAACATTGATTTTGGATCAAAAACTACCAGAGTATATTCCTCCAGTAAAACCACTTGTACCTAATATAGAGACACCGATAGATAACATTGAAACTATACATGATAAGGTAGATACACCAAAACTGAACATTCTAGATATAGAGGTTATTGATGTGGATGCAAAAAATAAGAAGGTTGAGGATATTGAACCTATGACACCAAATGTACATACTGAAGAGGTTAAGGTTGAAAAGGTTACTGCACCAAGTGGTGAAGCCATTGGTGCAAGTCAAGAGGTTGAATCCTCAGGGAATATTTTGGATAGCCATTAATTGTTGGCACTTGAATCATCCGGACAAATTGATTTTGCACAAAAGAATATTGAGCAGCTGAGAAATTTTGTATTGATGTGTGTTGCAGCTCAGAATTTAAGGAAGGAAAGGACTGATGATAAGTAGGTTATTGAGCAGGCCATTCTAGTTTTGCAATAGCTTGCACCAGAATATAAGGTAGATCAGATTAGAAGCCCATTCGACAAACTGAAAGGTTTGACAGAGCATATTTCCAAAGAGTTTAAAACTCTTCAATAGGTATCTATTGGCCATTTGGAGGAATTGATTATGTGTTACATTGATGTTTTGTCATTGATGTCAACACTAGCTATTTTGGTTGCTTTACCAGTATCCTTCTGGTCCCAGTAAGTTGTTTGGTTTCTGGTTGTATTAGATCATGATGATCCGGTATGCTCTAGTATGTTTGGGTTATGGAATTGACTTATTCATGCTACTCGGATTCATTTTTAGTCAGTTGGTTTTGATCTAGTGATCGGATGCTATCCTGTATGCTAGCAAGCTTGATTTGTTGTTCCGATGAGGGTTTCACCGGCAGAGCATTATTGAAGATCTTTTATGATATGCATAAGTGGTGTTGGTGTAGCATCTAGTATAGATTCAAGATGCTGATGGTGATCATGTTTGAGACTTGGTTGATTGGGATGATTGCTTTAGCGTGTGTGGACCTAATTTGGGTCCCAGTTTATCTAGGTTATGGACTGACTTAATGTAACATGTGGATTGGACTCCTTGACTTGTTTCTGGGATGTCTTATGGGTTGGATATTATTTGTTTGGTCTCAGTCTAACATTTTTTGTAATTATGTAATTATTTTATTGTATGATGGCTGACCTTATTGTTTATGGTTGAGGGTTTGTATATGTATGATGTAAGATCTCATTATAGATCATATAGGAAAGGTATATGAAATGTGAAGTGAGCGAATAATGTAATAATCATTCAGGTAGAGTATTTGGTCAATCATTGGTGATTGAGTTGGGTTTATGTAAAAGGATTTAGTCCTTTAGTATTGAGCTTAACCAAAAATGTACTCTGGCATAGGAGATGCTATCATTGCAGTTCATTCTTTCTTCTGGATTGTAGTTTGGATTTCTATGTAGTCAGTGTGACTCCTTTTGTGATGAGAAATGTGCTCTAGGATGTTGGCCTTCCTGTAGGTGTAGGCCCCTCAATTGTAATCACATACTTACTGCAGAAGTATTATCTGACTGTGGGTAGGCTTCCCACCATGGTTTTGCCTTTACCGGGTTTTCCATGTACACATTTTGGTGTCATGTGGATGGTATTTATTCTCTAATTGTTGCTTGTACTTAATTGATATATTTTCTATCTTGGTAATTGGTTTATTCATTCCGGTATTTATCTTTTGGGTTATGGTATTAAAGTTCTAATTTCTTAAGGTTTCGGTAATCTAAGACAATCGATTCACCTCCCCCTCTCAGTTGTCTTCCGGTTATTTGAACTATCTAACAATTGGTATCAAAGCTCTAGTCCTCTTTGCCAAAGCTTAACCACTTGAGGAAGATCCTATGACAACTAATAGTTCAATTTCATCTAGCTCATCTACTGCTATCTTTCAAAGAGATATTCCTAGGCTTGATGGAAGAAATTACAGAGTATGGAAAATTTAGATGGAAACTCACTTGAGATGTCTTGGCAAGGAAATTTGGGAAATCCCAAAGAATGGTGTTACATCTTATAATTTGGCATCTGGAAATCCTCCTCCAACATACTTAGATAATGAGCTGGAGAATGATTGTAGAGCACGAGAAGCCCTCTCGCGTGCACTTTTTGATCAGCAAATAATGGGATTAACTGACAAATCATCTGCAAAGGCTATATGGGATAAGTTGGAGACTCTTGATGAAGGTAACCCTACTGTTAATATTTCTAAACTTGATGATTACTGGGTGAGATATGAAAACCTAAAGATGGAAGAAGATGAAAGGATTACTGCATTCATGGAAAGGGTAAATGGGATTGTTATGGGAATTCAATGTTGTGGTGGATCTCTAAGTGAAGATGAAATATTTCTAAAGTTCTAAGAGCTTTACCACCATCTTACAAGATGAAGGCTACTGTAATTAATGAATTGAGAACAATGGATAATAATTCTTTCAATAGAGATACCATGGTTGGGAAATTATCTTCTTTTGAGCTTGAAGAATTTGGACCTTCTGGAGCTGTGAAGTCTGAACCTTCTTTTCATGCATCTACATCAACAACTGATAAGCAAGATTGGAAAGCCTTATATGCAAAGGAATTGGATGATATGAAGAGAGAAGATGAAGAATTTGAGCAACTTGAAGCCCTATTTTCTAGAAGAGTACCTTAAGGACTGGTAGGAAGTAAGTATGAAGGAAAATCACCTTTTAAATGTTTTGCATGTATTAAGATAGGTCATTTTGCATCTAGATGTCTTGAAAGGAATTCAAGATTTGAAGAGAGAGATAGAACATCTTTTAAGCCTAACCCTGGATATTAGAACAAGTATAAGTACAGGAAAAACAAAGATAAATCATTCTATATAGCTGATGATGAAGGATTCTGATGATGAACCGACACAAGACTCTGCTAGTGGTTCCAACAATGGGAAGGAATGGGTGTTCTTGGCTATCAAGGATGAATGGGTAATAAACAGTGGATGTTCACATCATATGACTAGAGATAAAAGGAAGTTTCTATCTTTACAAGAATTTGATGGCAGTCTGATTAGATTTGGAGATGACAAAGCATGTATGATCAAAATAAAAGGAACTATATCATTGGATGGTAAGAACAATACATATAATGTTTATTATATTGAAGGTTTAAGGCATAATATTTTGAGTGTAGGACAATTGGTGTTAGCATTTTTGATGATTATGTTGTGATTGTCATTGATGGCCACACACTTGCATTGAGATCACTTTTGTTTGTATAAGTTAAAGCTCAACATGTACATGTTCCAACTGGTATGATGCATTATAGTCCTTATACTATTGGTGTTTTGCAGAAAGTGATTACCGATCTGAAGCAGTATGTTGACCCCAAGTGGTTCGAGGATCTCAAGCGGTACGAAGGATCAAAGCAGCAGAACACATATTTCCCAGTCTTCATTTTGTCAAATCGGCAATCGGTATTTTGCTTGAACTGGTATTTTGTATGAATCGGTAATACTCTGTGATGAGTTACCATCCACCAATTGTTTGATGGTGCCAACACTTTAACGATGCTTTTTGTGTCATGTTACTGAATATGTCTAGATGCATTGAACCTAGGAAATTGTAATGTAATCCTATTGGACCGACATGAAATCAAATTCCTTTATAAGGACATCATGTCTAGGGTTTTAGGTTGTTGTTGTTGATGTTGTTGTGAGGGTTTAAGGTGGTTGATGAGTTAGAGAGAGTATGAATGTGTAGAAGACTGAAGTAATGTTGGAATGCATTAGGAACGAGCTATCAAGGATCTAACCAAGCAATCTGTGCTATTAGCTAGATCACTCACTTGTTGATTACTCACATCTTTGACAAGTCTGTAGCTCTTAACTGGGTAGGCCCAAAAGCCTTTTGTAAATCCTCCAACAAGGTGGTTCACATCTATGGATCTAAAACCCTCTAGCAAGGTAGTCTTTAATCGGACTTATCTCCTAACAGAGATTGAGATTCCTAACAGGATTTGTTCTGGTAAAGAACATTGTATGACCTTAACCGGTCTGACCTTAACTGGTTTGGTTCCTATTCTGCAGATAGTTACTTGTGAGTTCCATCTCACCATGGTTTTTCCCATTTGGGTTTCCACGTCAAAATCTCTTGTGTTATGGTGTTTGTTCTTTTGTGGGTGAATGCATTATTTGATATTTGGTTTGAATGTGTGCTAACTGATTTGTCTGCTAAACTGTTTTACCGGTTTACTGTTAGTCTAGCAAAGTGTTTAAGTGCGAAGATTTTTGGCATACTAATTCACTCCCCCCTCTTAGTATTCATCAATTGGTGGATATGGGATTTCAATTACAATTCAAGGATGGGAAATGTAGAATCTTTAATAGATCCGGATTGGAGATTGCAACTGGTACTCAGACAAAAGGTAATATATTTTAATTGAATTCTGGTGAGAAGACATGTTTGATTGCACAAATTGATGAGAGTTTGCTATGGCATAAAAGGCTATGTCATGTGAATTTTTATTGCATGGTAAAGTTCAATTCAACTAAGGTAGTTGGAGATATACCTAAGATTGTGAAGCCCTCTAATCTAGTATTTAAAGAATGTCAAATGGGAAAATAGGTCAGAACCTATTTTAAGAGTACATAAGATAAATCTAATGATGTTCTTGATCTTATTCATACTGATTTGTGTGGCCCGACTAGAGTTAAAAGTTTTCAAGGTGATAGATATTTTATGCTAATCATTGATGATTATTCTAGAATGATGTGGGCTACTTTTCTAAGGGAGAAATTTGAGGCTTTTGAAAAGTTTAAAATATTTAAAGCTAAAGTTGAGACTGAGACAGGATTGAAGATTAAATGTTTAAGGTCAGATCATGGCAGAGAATTCACATCCGGTGAGTTTAATAACTTTTGTGAGAAGCATGGCATAAGGAGACAATTTTCTGCTCCCCAGACACCTCAACAAAATGGAGTTGTGGAAGGAAGAACATAACTATCTTGGATGCTTCTAGAACAATAATGATGGAAGCTAATCTATCTCATATCTACTAGAGAGAAGCAGTGAGCATAACAATTTATACATTGAACAAAGTACATATCAAAGGAGAAACCAGTAAGACACCTTATGAATTATGGTTTGGCAACACACCTATAGTTAAGTATTTCAGAATATTTGGTAGTAAATGTTATATTAGGAGAGATGATATCATTGGAAAATTTGATCCTAGATGTGATGAAGGAATATTTATTGATTATTCTAATGAAAGCAAAGCATATAGATGTTATAACAAGAGATTGCATAGAATTGTGGATAGTGCTAATTTCAAGGTGGATGAGTTGAATAGAGGTCAAATTAGAGTTTATGAGCAAGAACCGGTAGTGAAAATGATCATAACTGAACCGGTAACACCTTTACAAGAACAAAATGTTGAACCAATTACTCCAGTAGTATCAGAAAATTCAATAGGAACTGAAGAACTGGGAAGAGGAACATAGAATCCGAAGACACCTAGGTATGTGAGATTGAATCATTTAGAAGATTAGATCATTGGGGATAAGAACAATGTAATGATGACAAGAAGGAGACTGACAAATAATGAGGTATGTTTAATTTCTCAAGTTGAACCGGTATTAGTAATTGAAGCATGTAAAGATGAATGTTGGATGAAAGCTATGGAAGAAGAATTAGATCAGATAGAGAAGAATAACACATGGACTTTAGTTCCCCAGCCTAAAAATAATAATGTTATTGGAATTAAATGGGTTTTTTAGGAATAAATTGAATGAAGATGGAAAAGTTGTAAGGACTAAAGATAGATTGGTTTGTAAAGGATATTCTCAGAAGGAAGGAATTGATTATGATGAAAATTTTGCACCTGTAGCTAGGATTGAAGCTGTAAGATTATTTGTTGCCTATGCTGTAAATAAAAACTAAAAGGTTTATCAGATGGATGTTAAGTGTGCCATTCTGAATGGGGATCTTGATGAGGAAGTTTATATTGAGCAACTTGATAGTTTTTCACTTTCAGATAATAAAAACATGGTCTGCAGGTTAAGGAAAGCTTTATATGGATTGAAACAGGCACCTAGAGATTGGTATGCAAGGTTAGATAAATATCTTTTGAAGCTTGGTTTCACTAAAGTTAACACTGACAATAATCTATATTATAAAGTCATTGATGATGAAATACTAATTATTTAGGTATTTGTTGATGACATCATTTTTGGAGGTGAAGATAAGTTGTGCATGGAATTTTTTAAAAATATGGAGAAAGAATTTGAAATGTCTATGATTGGGGAAATGAATTTTTTTTAGGTTTTCAGATCACTTAGACTGTTAAAGGTATTTTTATCTGTCAAACTAAGTATGCTAGGGAATTGTTGAAGAAATTTGGTATGAAAGACTCTAAACCGGTAAGTACTCCTATGGTTAGAAGTGAGAAACTGACAAGGAAAGATGAATCTGGACCAGTAAATCCTACAAGATACAAGTCTATGATTGAAGGTCTACTATATTTGAATCAGACTAGGCCTTCTATAATGAATGATGTTTGCATTGCATCAAGATATCAAAGTTATCCTAGAGAAAATCATGAGAGTGTGGTGAAAAGAATTTTTAGATACTTGCAAGGTACATCTAAATTTTGTTTGTGGTACCCTAAGGATGATGAATTTACTTTATATGCATATACAAATGCAGATTGGGTAGGTGATATTGATGACTGGAAAAGTACTTCCGATGGAGCTTTCTTTCTTGGGAAGAACTTGGTTTTGTGGATCAGCAAGAAACAATCATGTACTTCTTTATCTACTGCTAAAGATGAGTATGTTGTTGCTGCTACTAACTGTACACAAGTTCTATGGATGAAGAAAATGTTGAAGGACATCAAAGTGCATTGTATTAGACCAGTAGTTATTCACTGTGATAACTCTATTGCTATTAACATATCAAAGAATTTGGTATTTCACTCTAAGACATAGCACATATCTATCAAGTTTAACTTTTTGAAGGAGAAGATGGAAGAAAATGAGGTTAGACTAGTTTATGTGACCACTAAAGAGAAAATTGCAGATATTTTCACTAAACCTTTGCCTAAAGAATCATTTTAGTACCTCAGAGATAGGTTAGGGGCTTCTACCCCTCTGACAGAAAATTGATTGATTCTATTTGGCATCAGTCTGGTATGCATTATCAGAGATGTTATTCAATATGGATTAATGTGGGGATGCTACTACTCAGGGGTAGTAGTTAGCCTTGTGATTCAATGGTTTTTGTGTTTGCTTTGATATTTTTATCACATTTCTAGCATTGATGTCAAAGGGGGAGAGATATTCATGTGAAAAACTTAAGGGATATATACATTAGGGGGAGAAATTTGAGAACTTCATTGCTATATTCTTTTGTGGGAGATTTGTTTTCCATTTCTTGGCACTTGGATGTTTTTCACATCTAGTGTTGCCATCAATGCCAAAGGGGGAGATTGTTGGCCATTTGGAGCAATTGATTATGTGTTTCATTGATGTTTTGTCATTAATGTCAACACTAGCTATTTTGGCTACTTTATCAGTATCCTTCTGGTCTCGATAAG
The DNA here is from genome assembly GCF_030272615.1 of Cryptomeria japonica. Taxonomy (NCBI): domain Eukaryota; kingdom Viridiplantae; phylum Streptophyta; class Pinopsida; order Cupressales; family Cupressaceae; genus Cryptomeria; species Cryptomeria japonica. The sequence goes on along the minus strand of NC_081409.1, from coordinate 424,585,116 downwards.
TTATTTGGTTTCTGGTTGGATTAGATCATGATGATCCGGTATGCTCTAGTATTTTTGGTTTATGAAATTAACTTATTCATGCTACTCAGATTCATGTTCAATTAATTGGTTTTGATCTGGTGATCTGGTTGTATCCTGTATGTTGGCAAGCTTGGTTTGTTATTCCGGTGAGGGTTTCACTGGTAGAGAATTGTTGAAGATCTTTGATAATATGCATACGTTGTTGGAAATTTGGCATTAAGTTGTCATTGAGGTCAACTGGTTTGGAAAAGTCATCAGTAAGTAAGAAGTGGTGACCGATATGATGGCAATACACATGAGAGTGAGCAGACATAAGGAAGGCTACTGATACACATGACTTGGGTCATCTACCGACAAAGAAGGCTTATCGGTAAGGCATAAATCGGGATAAAGGTTGCTTGTGTGCTATGAAGGCACAACAACTAGTAAACAGAATAGAGGGGATGGTTGATGGTCATACCAGTAACATAAATTAAACTGGTAATCAACTTGGGTCGACAAAGTATGTCAAACTAACATAGGAATCCAAGCAAAGGTGGATGTCGACAAGCATTACAGTTGGATGAGGTGGAGGTATTGCATAGGTTGGTTGAGTGTGCATCGATGTAACAAATATGTAGGAAGGTCGACTTTTATAAGGAACCCGTAAGTCATAGAGGATGCCAGAAGATTGCGGCTTGAGGAAAGAAAGCTAGAAAAGAAATCACACTGATCTTGCAAGAAGATTTGATCTTCGTATCTGGTAGGTGAAGGAAATAGAAAATCCATTAATTGCAAGTGATAGAGAAGAGAAAAAAGCATGGTGCAGACCTTCATATTTAGAAAATGTGCATTAGAATGTGAAGTTCAGCCGGTGATTGATCGTTGTCATAAAGATCATATCACTGAAAATAAGATCGAATAAAGAGGGGATTTAGATTGAGATGGAAAAGGAAAACATAACATGACAGTGTTTGAATGCATTCTTGGTGGGAATAAATGATTATAAATATACAAGCTCGAAACAAAAATGATTGATGCGAAAAGAGGAGAAGAGGAGTGAAGAGAGATTTAGTGCAGATAAGAATCATCTTCCTTAGAATTTATTCTAAGAAAGTTGCAAAGTGAGTCAACAAGCAAACCGGTGAGATGGTTTAGCTGGCAGTGATTGAGTACTAGTATAACTGTAGACACCTAAAAAATGTCTCATTGATCATGTACTAATTATTTCTCTAATTGATCAAATAATTCTTTAATTATTTAATTAAGTTAATTAATCTTATTCTTCTAATTTCTTATTTCCTCATTATCTTACTAATTATTCTATTTCTTATTCTTCATCATTTGATCATTTTAATCATTTTCTAATGATTTTATTATTTAATTAATTCTGATTAATTCCCCAATTTAAATAATCTTTATTATTTAAATAAATTTTATTCTCAATTTATCTCTAATAATCTAATCATTAACCCTTTTCTAAATATTAATTAAATATTTATTATTTAATAAATTATAATTTAATCCTTTAAATTAAATAATCTTTATTATTTAATTAAATTCCATTTCTACATAATTAAATAGTTCCTTTAAATTATTTAATTAGCTAATTAATTCTTCTAATTCCATTTAATTTCATTCTTCTTCTAATTCTTCTAATTTCTTCTAAATTCAAATACATGTGCATGATTTCAAAAACCAAATTGAAAATCAAAGTCAAGCTCTAAATATATTCAAATACTAAATTGAATAAAATAAATTCAATTATTTGAATAAATATCATGCAAAGATTAAATTGAAAATCTAAGTCAAAGTGCAAGCACATGCTAAATTAATTAATTAAATCATTTATCTCTCCAGTCTCTATTTCTATCTTCTAGTTCTCTTTGTCATCTTCTTTATTTCCTCCAATCATTCTTTTTCTTCTTTCAGTTAGCTTTTTCTCAATCAGTTGACTCAATTAATCTATCCAATCTATTATGTTTCACCTCCAAGTTAGCAGTTCAACTATCAATCAGCATGTGAGCTCCCTTGAGTTCCACCTCTTGATCTTTCTATTCCACCTTTCAATCAATCTCATCCAAAAATCTATAAATTGAGCATTCAATCTCCATTTTCAATTCTCTCCTGAATCTTGGACAATTACTCTAGATCATGAACTTTGAATCTTTGTGTCAATTGTAGGTTGCCAGTGCAATATCTGAGAGCCATCATACGACAAAGAGAAGAAGAACAATGGAAGCTATGATGCATAATAGGGAGTTTCATATTACTTAATTTAATTCCATTTTGCATCTATTTCATTGGTTTTATGTTTGAATTACTTAGATAGTTAAGGAATTCATGATCGTCCTTATTTCCTATTTGGAAATGGTGTATTTGAGCATGCTACATTTTGGTGAACCCGATGTGAATAACATCTAATTAACCTACTCTATTTCTGTGTTGTTTTTGCAGATCAAACGGATTTTTTTCCTTTTTTGCAAGTTTTGCACATATTTCAAGGCAGACCTCTTCGTCACGCATTCATGGTTACATCGTCACACAATCACATAGATAGATCTACGCAATCAACTAGACAAGGTTAGGCATTCATGCAGAACCCATCACACAATCGACCTTACCGATTCACACAATCAATCTGATATTATTACGCATTCATTTTGGATTGTTCTGTTCTGATAATTTTATCTTCATTCCTTTTTTGTTTTCTGATCTATTTAATTTTGCATGAAATTGAGTAAATCTGGAAACAAATTATTTTTATTGCATGTTTTGGTTTTAACGGTTTATGGCACGTAAGGTGCAATTCAGGATTTTAGGTGCTAGAAGGATGAAGGAATAAAGAAGACATGCCAAACTCTATCAAAGGGTTCTCCAAGTAGAAAAGAAGATGCAAGATTGGGAAGATCAACCAACCTTTGATAGATATAACATCTTAGTTCTCTCATATCAAGTTAAATATGATCTAATTAATATTGAATGGATGATGAGAGATTTAGCTAGGGCCTCACAATTGGTTTTGCAAGTTTTTGATCAGGTTTAGTTTAATATTTTTTTTTGTGTGTTATCTGCCTTCCTATCATGCAATTGTCTCTTTTAGATTACACAATCAATCTATTGGTGTCACGCATTCAATCTGTCAGGATCATGCATTTGCGCTGTTATGTTCACGCATTGGTTCTGTTAGAGTCACACAATCGCGCAGGTATTGTCACGCATTCATTTCTGTCAATTTTTTATTCTCTATTTTCTGTTGATTTGATTTTATTGCTAATCATCTATTTGTAGCCTATGGTGAATTTACAGAAAGGATCGGATTAGTATTAGATCAATTGCACTCATAATCTCACACTTCATCTTTTGGTGCTTAAAATTAACATTAGTTAAGATGGTCATGCATGCAAAATCTCACACTTCGTCTGTTGGTGCTTAAAATTAACATTGGTTAAAATTGACATGCATGTATAACACTTCGATTTGGGCTTAAAATCAACAATGGTTAAAATTGACATGCATGCCTTCATATTTCAATTTGGTGTTTAAAATGGACATGCACATGCATATTCAACACCTCAATTTGGGCTATAAAATGAACATGAATCAGGCTGCATTAGATTAAATCACATTTGGTTTTCTTAAGGTAAATAACTTTTATTGTGTTTGGGGTGGACCTACTATTGCATTAACTAACTTTCCACCCATCTTCAGGGTCTTGGGAGAAAGAAAGGAGGTGACAATGACATCCAATTTTATTTTATTCCATGTAGTGAGGGGTATCTTTGACTGGGGATTTCATCACCCCATAGAGGTACTTTGAATTGGGATGCATTGGGATATCATCTCTCCCAGCGTACTCTCGAGTGGGTTTTTCGAGCCGCTAGATAAATATATTGGTCAGGCGGCTAGAGTGTTGAGTGAATTCGATGTATGTGGGGGCCTTCCCTGCACCGATAAGCTCAACTAAAGTCTTAAGTGGTTTTCTCTGAGAATCCATCGTTGGATCGGGACCCCTCAAAACCTTATAATAAGAACCAACTTAGTAGCTCAAAAACCCTACATTCAGTGATTCCGGGAGTGCGGATCGTACCCCATAGATACCCTTCATGTACCTTACACTATGATACAAGAATCCCTTGGCTATAAGATCTTCAGATCTTCGGGGTAAGAGAGACTGACATGCCTGAAAAGTGTGTGCCATGGAGTGGAGCCAGTGCTTCCAGACTCTCTATCTGTTCATTTTGTCTCGGTATTTCGTAAGGGCCTCATTGAATGGTGTCCACTTTTGAGCCTAAGATTGTCTTCTATGTCTTTTTATGTATCATTGTATTAGACTTGTATTGAGTTAGTCCTTTGGGCTATTTCTGTTAGGGTTCCCATAGATACTGAGAGGGGGGGGGTGAATCAATATCTGACTGGTAATGAGATTTTCTTAAAACAGAATATGCAGAACATAAAGTAACAGTGTACCGGTATGCAAGAATTAATGTAATTAACAGAATCAAAAACATCCACATGAAAAGAACACCATAACACAAGATGTTTAATGAGGAAACCCGGTGTGGGAAAAACCTCGGTGGGATTTGTGACCCACAATATTCACTTACTAGCCAATAAGAGAATATTACTTACAATAGGGGCCTGCACATGCAGAAAGGCCAACTGCCTAGAGCACACTGCTCAATAAGAAGTCACATTGACTTACAATGAGGATTATGCAAATCTAATGATCTGTACTTTTTTAAAATAGCATCTTCAATGCCAGATTCAATACCGGTTCTTGCTTTGTTCTTTACAAATACCCTTGACCTAGAATTCGCACATTAGGTCTGCCTTATAATTTTCTTTATGCTTCTTCTCCATATCCTACAAATGACTACAATGATCTCTTTTATATACAAGAGTCATTTTACAATTTGCCAAGTCGGCTTACAATAATAAAAAAAATATTACATATCAAAAATCCTGTCGGCCTCTGTGCCGGTATACATCTTTTCTTCTGTGCCGGTGCCGGTGTAGAGTGATCTTGCTGATGCCAGTATAATGTCTTGCTTGAATAATGCTTTACCGGTAGAATGTCTTGCCAGTGCCATAGGATTGCAAGGTTGCCTGTGTAATGCTTTGCCAGTATAATGTCTTGCCGGTGCCATAGGATTGCAAGGTTGCCTGTGTAATGCTTTGCTGGTATAATGTCTTGCCGGTGCCATAGGATTGCAAGGTTGCCATCAATGACAAAACCTTCAATCACACACAATGTCTCATTGGAGTGTCCATATGCCAAAAATCTCCCCCTTTGGCATTGATGGCAACACTCATGAGAAATTTCAAAAAGATATCCAAGAATGTGTAGACCAAAAATGTTACCAAAAATGTGAGAACTCCCCCTGAGCATATGATCTCCGTGTTTTTGAATTTTCTCATTCTACTACTCCCCCTTTGGCATCAATGACAAAGGTTAGTAGAGTTTTTAGTTGTACCAATCCATAACCTCAACCTTGTAGCTGGATAGTTATTATCTGAAGAAGATCTCCCAAAATTAAGTTTATGCCATCCATAAACTTCTTACTATCTTTTATTGCTGTCTCAGTTCTGTTTACTGTACCGGTGAGATACTACAAGTGCTTTGCTAGTGTTTTGCTTCCCTGTGTTAGTGCCTCTAAAATTTCCTTTCATAGAGATGCTAAATAGTCCAATCTTGGACTTAGTTTAGATCTCAAAAGTTTTGCCTTGTTAATTATTTTCTCTTTCTCTTTTTCCAATTTGAGCAATTCTTCCTCAAAATTTGCTATCTCTTCTTCAGAAACTGATAATGAATCAGGTGAGTTGACAAAATTGTCTGCAAGTTTGTTTATCTCATCCCGTGCCTTGTTTATTTTCTTGTCTACATCTACAGTCAAAAAGTTTGTTTTACATGTATCTTTATATAGGTTTTTGTACTCTTTTAACAAGTTACACAGTTCTGGTAGAAGTGTGTCAAACTCTCTGTTACACTTCTTTATTCCTTCCTCAAAGAATTTTTGTTTCTCTTTTTCTACAATTTCCTTTATAGATTCTACCTTTGTTTGCTCAAAATTTCCAGAAATATATTTACAAAGTGTATCCAATTGGCCTAAATAATATTTATTGTCTATATTACGATTAGGAGCTATTGATTTCAAAAATGGAATTGAATCATCTATTGCTTTATAAGCTTGTGAGCTATAATCATTTATTTTCTTGATAGATTCAAGTAATACCTCAGTCACATTTGATGGTGGCCCAACAAACTGAGTACCGGTGGAAGTGACCAAGCTTGTATTGACCTCTGGTAGGTCTGTTTGTGTCTGCATTTCTTTAAGCACTAGTTTTTCTGCTTCATTTCTTACCGATGGCATCTGTTCTGGAGCCTTTAGCTCTATTGGCTCCTCTGCTTGTGTTTTAGATTCCATCTTTTTCTCTGTATCTGCTGCTAGTTGCTCTATGTTTCCTGTTACCAGAGGCTCTTTGGCTATACCTGATTTATCTGTTGTATCTTTATCTACCACTATGTTGATCTTCTGAGTATCAACATTCACAGTATATAGGACTTCAGGATTAGGATTACTATCCTCTGTATCCATACTCTTAGCTGTCGGTTGATCTTCAGTAGAAGTTGTTTTTACCGGTGGAGTATTTAGGGGAGGTGGAGGTAAGTTGTCTCTAATCTTGGTACTTGATAGTCCACCAACTTTACCTTTCCCTTTGTCCTTCTGATATACTAGAATGGGCTTGGGATTCCTATATTCTTCTTGTTTTTCTTTTTCAACCAAGAATATATCCCAACCATTTTTTGTTTCCTCTAAAATTTCTGTAACTCTACCTGCCATTAGTGAAATTTGCCGGTGTGCAGTGGAAAAAACTATCCGGTTGGCCTGAGCTATCAGATCATCAATTTCTTTAGGCGAGTTAACCAGGTATACTGCAAGTAGTTTTTCTATTTTAATTTTCTTATCCAATTCAATTATTCCTTGCCTTCTGGCCTCAAGTCTTTTGTATAGTTCATCAGGAATTTCATTTAAGACTTGCATCAAAAACTTTTTATACATGTCCATATGTAATATTACACTCTCCTCAACTTGCCCTTTCTCATCATCCGATAGGGTGTCATAAATTTTCCCTATGTTCTTTAGTTTACCTTCCTCTGTGATCTCATTCAGTAATATGTCAAGAGGGGCCAAGTCTATGTTTGTCTTTTTCTTCTTTTTGGGTGTCAACTTCTTTTTAGGTGTGACTTTTTTGACCGGAGATCTCACAACTTGTTGCTTCTGCCTTGTCCTTTTAGGTGAAGGAGTGGTTGCCAGTGAGGGGTCTCTTTTCCTAACAACTCTTTTGAAAGTTGCTAGCATATCTCCTTCTGAGGAAGTACCTATCGGTGATAGATGAGCTTCAGGTTGTTGGGCTACCAACTCATCTTCAGTTATGCCAGTTTTCTTTAATACATCTTCCTTTATGGCTTTTGCTTGTCTGGATCCTTTTCTCACAAATGCCTCAACCTTTTTCACTCTCTTCTTAGATTTAATTTGACTTTCTATGGTCTCAGCACTACCAAATACTTCTTCTTTAGGTTCATTGGGGGCTTCCAGAAGTGCTTTGGCATAAGTTTCCACTATGTGGTCATCTGTTTCATACCCCATCTTTATTACCCAGATTGTCCTTGGGATGACTGCTTCCATCCAGATCTCATCCTTTTTGATTACAAAACATATATCATCCTTGTATTTGTTGACAATTTCCTGTGATATTCTGATTCTTTTGTTCATTCTGACCTTTAATGCTTGAAAATACTCATTGATATTCTTTTCCTTGTTTTCACCCATGTTGTTGAATAAGTCTGATAATTGTTTTCCTACCGTTATGTCAAATCCAAAATATTTGTTGCCTATACCGAGAACCTATTTGGTTATGTGTAGCATTAGACATACTAACAGATTTCCAAATCTAAAAGTTCCTTTCTTATCCTCCTTGATTTTGGCTAAGTTATCAATCAACTCATCTTTTAACCATTCACATACATCAATTTTCACATTTTCTTTTACCATATCATGAGCACTCTTAATGCATAAACTAGAGAATGAGTTAAGTCTATTTGCATGAGTTGCTTTGTACCCTAAAATCATGCTAACAAATCTAACATTTGTATCGGTCACATCATTAACCCTTAGAGACCTTCTGTCTAATGTTGCACCAGTTAACTTCATTACAAGGTCATTGGAGACCTTCTTAGTCTTGTCAGGTCTGTTACCGATGGAAGGTAGCCCTGTTACTGCTTTCATAGATTCCTTTGTAATTTTGTGCACTAAATCAAGCCAAAAGAATGAACCATGTACCCTGCTTAAAACTATCCTAATCACTTCCTTGGGAAATTCAGGAATGCAGAGGATTTCAGTGAATCCTAGGGTTTCAACAACTTTATATTCAGGTTTTACATTTCCGAAATTGTCACATATAACTGTCTTATACATGTTTTTAATTTCTTCATCACCTAATTCCTCTATGTTGCAATGAATATACATTCTAGGGTCTTCTGCATAAACAACACCTTTTGGAATTTGGGAAAAAGCACCTGTATTGTCATCTTTCTTAGCTACCTCAGGAACTAGCTCAAACACGGGCCTAGGGCATTTTATAACCTCGACTACTGTAGGGTTTGCTATGAATTCAGGTGTAGAGGAGGATGCCATGATGATAAATACCTTTTTCTTCCTTTGGATGGATTGATTGCTGAAGTGCTTTGCCTCTTTGCTTGAACTACCTTAGCTCAGAAATCTTCGCACTCTCTGAAAGTTTGAATGCTCGATGAAGTGAAATGGAGCCAAAACCTTATTTTATAAAGTCTTTTCTGCTACCTACCACATTAATTACTTGCCGGTAATGTATTAGCTTAACTTTATTTGCCAATAATGAGTGACTTTCAACTTCTTTTCTCTAACCAAGGGAATAATAGCACATGTGTCATTAGATTGCCAAACCCTCAAGATAATTTTCTTCAATTTGATGAAGAACATCCTGCCGCTGGAGCATTGCTCTATCCTACCAGTGGAGCATCATATTGTCCTACCGGTGGAGCATTTGTTGGTTCTACCAGTGGAGGAGTATCCCTAATATTTAGATCACCTTTTCTAATCCATTGCTTTGAGAATTCTTTCTTAACCTCTTCAACCTTTTCTTTACCTTTCAAACTAGTACTTTTGTTGTCTACCGGTGTACCTTTACTTCTACAAAATTTAGCAATATGACCAATCTTGTTACATGCATAACAAGTTACATTATTTTTCTGATTAGCTTTCCCATAACCTATGCCAGTTTGTGTTCTACATTGATTTGATAAATGACCAAATCTTCCACAAACATAAAATCTTACATTCATTCTGCAATTTTTCAGAGTTATGACCAATTTTGTTGCATTTGGAGCATTGACCGGTGGGAGGATTGATATTCTGATAATTCCTAGATCTACATTCATTTGTCCTATGACCATATTTATTGCAGTTAAAGCATTTTCCATTGAATTTGTAAGTATTAGGTCTTACCGGTTTGCTATGATCCTAGGTATTTGCTGTACCGGAGCTTTCTCCAACTTCAAATCCAATTCCAAAAGTGTCACCTTTGGGTTTTTGATTCTTCAATAAGGTACCAAGTTCTTCTGAGCTTTTCTTGAATTTTTCTTTGTGTTGATTTGTGACCCACAATATTCACTTTCTGGCCAATAAGAGAATATTACTTACAATAGGGGCCTGCACATGCAGGAAGGCCAACTGCCTAGAGTACACTGCTCAATAAGAAGTCACATTGACTTACAATGAGGATTATGCAAATCCAATGATCTATATTGTTTTACAATAGCACCTTCAATGCCAGATTTAGTACTGGTTCTTGCTCTGTTCTTTACAAATACCCTTGACCTACAATTCACACATTAGGTCTGCCTTATAATTTTCTTTATGCTTCCTCTCCATATCCTACAAATGACTACAATGATCTCTTTTATATACAAGAGTCATTTTACAATTTGCCAAGTCGGCTTACAATAATAAACAAAATATTACATATCAAAAATCCTGTCGGCCTCTGTGTCGATATACATCTTTTCTTCTGTGCCGGTGCCGGTGTAGAGTGATCTTGCTGATGCCAGTATAATGTCTTGCTTGAATAATGCTTTACCGGTAGAATGTCTTGCCGGTGCCATAGGATTGCAAGGTTGCCTGTGTAATGCTTTGCCGGTATAATGTCTTGCCGGTGCCATAGGATTGCAAGGTTGCCTGTGTAATGCTTTGCCGATATAATGTCTTGATGGTGCCATAGGATTGCAAGGTTGCTATCAATGACAAAACCTTCAATCACACATAGTGTCTCATTGGAGTGTCCATATGCCAACAATTTCAGGTCCTATCCTACGTATCTTTTAATTCTCTGAGATTGTTTGAAAAATCAGTTCAGTCAGCTATATCTACCTCCAAACAATTTTTCTCAGAATTGAAAACAACACAAAACTTGTCCTACACACACAATTACCAAAAACAAAGTCCATTTTGAAACATTAGATAGTCTAGCAAACTCAAAAATTTTACATACTTGTGACCATAGGGAGTCTTTGCATAGTCCTCATTTATGTCCTTACCATCGTCCTTAGGCTTTGCATAGTCCTCATATACGTCCGTACCATCGTCCTCAGTCTTTGCATAGTCCTCATCTACATCCTTAGTGTTTGCATTTACATCTTTATTATCATCCTAAGTCCTTGCATACTCCTAATTTACATCATCCTTAGTCCTTGCATAGTCCTCATTTATGTCCTTATTATCATCCTAAGTCCTTGCATAGTCCTCATTTACATCCTTAGAAGTTGCATAATCTCTATTTACGTCCTTATTATTATCATCCTCATTTATAGTCTTTATCTAGACCTCATATACGTCTATCTTAGTCTGTCGTCGTGTTGTCTTCAAAATCTGATTCCCTTTAACATCCTCAAAATAATATGGTTTAAAGCTTGGTGCAGAAGAGATATCAAAGATAAGGAAATTCTCAAGACAACATATGACAAGGTTTGATTAGACCTTCTACACTTTGGGCTTACTCAGAGCCTAGGTGGGTATACCTTTGTGAATTAAATTCACGCTTTCAAACATAAACCCAGAGCAAACTAGTCCAGAAAACTAGTGGGTCTATTCACCTTGAAATCAACTGAAAACAAAGAATGGAAATTGTACTTATGTTTAGCATTTTTTATCAACAAAAGTATGCAATAAACAACTTCAATTTAATACCAGTGCCTTATCCCAGGTCACAGAGTCATCTAAACTCAAATAAGACTCCTCAAACAAAACATCTTTATGCTTCTCGTCGACTTGGTTTCTATCAATCCTTGTATATGCCTGACACCTACAAGAACTCAAGCGTTATAAACCAAGCTATGGTCATCAAAATTCAAAGTTCATTCCAGAGAGTTTACTGGTATGAGTGATCCCCGCCTCTTTAATTTCCCTCCTAAAGAGAAAAGCTAACGAACACTTATACTAAAATTGCTTTGCAATTCCACTCAAACAGAACAACCCTGGATTATTCAGAATGAAAACAGTAAACAAATTTGTGAACAAACTTGAAGACAACACAGAGATTTACTCAAAACCGATGGTCTGTATATTGATATTTAGTTCAAAAAGTATTACAAGAAATTTTGATTCTCCATTAAACTTAGAAAAGCTCAGATAAATTTCTGCAGCGTTTTCTTACAAATTTTTTTTTTTGCGATCTATTTTCCCTTAGTCCTGGTATCCATTTATAACAATATGGATGCACAAAGCTTCGGACTTCTTGAGGAGAGTTTGTTACAATCATTTCTTTTCAACAATAAAGAGGTTACAAGTTTTCCACAAAAAATAGTTACAAGCTCTTTTCAGCCTCTGCAGCTTCTTCAACAGGCTGTTCGATTGCAACCTTTTCTATCTTTTCAGGGGTGCTCTCCAACTATTCCGGATCATGGGTGGCATATTTAGTTGTCCACTCACTATATATCTCTTCTGTCAGCCATGAAAAATTAATCACATCATCTTTAATTTTAGTCAACCTTTTCCAAGAATTCCTCAGTTTGTTGACTTCTGAATTAAGAAAACCATAATGTGACTTAATTTTCTCTATCTCTTGTATTGTCACAACAAAGACAAAAGTATCGTCAAGATCAATGATTCCTTTAACTCTTGCTGACAATTTGGCTTCTATTTCCTTAAGCCATATTTGCTTCTCTTTTAACTGATCCTGATTAGCAAAAATTCCTGGGAGCAACTCAAAAACTTGATCAGTGTACTCCTTCTTGCACAAATTAACCTTCCTATCCACATTATCCACCTCTGCTGCCAATTGCATTAAGACTTTAGCGACATTAGAAGTAGATTTGATGATGGGATTGGCTCTTGCTTCATCACAGGATATACACATGAACTCTAGATCTTGCTCCCTAGGCCTCCATCTATCAAAAATAGGTGTCAAAATGGCCTTGTATCTCCTCAGCTCATTCCATATTTCCATAATTTTACCTACATTGTTATAAAGCAATGAGGCATTCACTGTATCTACAAAACTGGAAATTGTAGCCCTTATTTTCTCCTCATATTTCTCTGCATATAGAGCTTGAGCCTGTTTCAAGTTTTCTAACTCTTGGGGAGTGATTTCAATCATTTGAGAGCTGGAGGATGCTGGAGATGGTGGAAATTAAATGATAGGGCCAGTAGGCAGAGGTCTTGTAGGAGAAGAGGAAATCATTAGTGTTGAAGACTCACCTTGTTCGTATTGTCCCTTCAACTAGCTCTGCAACTTAGCAATGATGCTATCTTTACCTCTTACCTCCTCCTTGGCACTGTTATAGGCCTTTAAAACTGTTTCCAACTTAATTTGGAGGGACTCTTTCTCTTTGGCTTCTTTCTCTACTACTGCAACACTGAATTTTGCAGTCTCCAACACAGTGCTGGCAGCCTCTACTACCCCTGTACTCTGTACTCTCTTCACCATCATTCCACCAAGGTAACTTGACCCTGGGGTGTCTTTGCCTTTCTTTCTCTCATTTCTCTTGAGAGACCACATGACTAGTGCAACATTATCCTTATTGAAAGTAACCCCTTCCATGGGTTTAGTCTCTTTTCTTACTACATCTAATACCAAGGCATCTGCAATATCCCATTCTGGTAAGATAAGCACTCCATCTTGTGCTACCATATCTCTTCCCTGCTCAGGGGTGATGGTTTTAAACTCTTCCATCATCTCTTGCTTTATTTCCTCTTCCACTGAGGCTAGATCTTTATTGGGCTGCTCAGCCTTTCTTGTTTCACATCTAGCATTATATTTATCTATGTGTTGTTTCCAAACAAACTGCAAGAATGCTTCTGATGTGACAAAATTGTTATCAGCTAGAAAGGCACTACTTGCCTTCTTTATCTCAGGATCCCACTCCTGGCCTTTAAGTTCAATGGAAGTAATATCCATTCCACCAGCAATAAGTTATTCTGGCATCCCCTCTTCTACTTCATCATAGGTGTATGCAATTTCCCCTAAACTACCCAATTGTATGAGTTGCTTAGCTGCTGCTTGCTCATTTCCTATATGGATAGGAGATTGGGATGGGGAATACAAAGGTGTATCTGACTGTATTTCATTCCCCACCCTTTGCTTCTTTGGGCTCTCTTGGATGTCAATGACATCTTGTATCTTCCTCTTTCCTTTGGAGGTAGAGGGCTCCCCTGTTGTAGGCACTAGGACACTATAACCTGATATTTTATGCAATGTGTAATCACCAGGAGGGATTGGCTTGTTAGAAGCTAACCTACTAAGGATCATTCTGACTTTCTCAGCGTTGCTCTTGATTACAGCTTCCCTCTTCTCCTTCAATGTCTGCATCACATCCTCAAAACAAACAATTAAAAATTTTATTTTCTCCTCTAGTGGGAGAAAGCTAGACAATGGGTCATAGCTAGCATCAAATTGATGCACAAAATCTAGGGCTTTCTTATAAGCCACCCACTTTTCTTTTCTTAATTCTTGCTCATCTAGATCAAATTCATTTCTGATGAGGTCCTCAGGAAACTAGAATTGATGAGGCCTACCTCTACATGCTACCTTCTTCCTAAACATACCATTGAAGAAGTCCTCTGGATCAGCACACTTGGACACTGCAGTGGATAAATGATAAGGTTTGAGGAAATCCTCAAAACAATTCCAGCCTCCCTTTTTTATTACAAATTGGTGAGCTATGGTAGCTGCAGGGAAAATAGACCCTTTACCCCTGCCTATTAACTCTGCCTCTTGCAAGCCACCAATTTGTCTGAGGATCTCCGCGATTCCCACTTTGAGAGGGACCTGGTAAGGTAACAAAAATGGAGTGCCTCTGAAACCAAAAATTCTGAAAACTGTGGAAACTGGATATAAATAAATGTCACCCTAGTTATGAACAATGTTTATGTTCTCTGCAAATTCTTTTGGTCTCATGAATTCCAGAAGAACTTTGGGGATTCTTGGGTTTTCAAAATAGAGGAGAGTCCTTATCTTTGATGCAAAGTATTTATCAAACTTTAGAAAACTGGCATCCTCTTTGTCCCATGACAACATAGTACTCCATAACTGTACTGACATTTTTTATCCTTCCTTCTCCTTAACCAGGTCTAATCCACTGGCAAAATAATCACCACCTTTGAAGAGAAAAAGATGCATTAGGAGTGAGTACCATCTGAAAGGCCTATCCACCTTTCCATTCTTAATTCCTATCAACCCTCCATGGATAGCACCAGCAATAAAGGAGGCATAATCAAATGTGATTGCGAGAGAAGGATTCAAAATCTGAGCAATCATTAGCAAGTAATGATTCGACATATTTGCTTCAGCATCTTCTCCCAAAACTTGACAAAGTGCCCAATACATTCCTTTGGCCCTCAGAGTGAACATACTTAATGAGAAGGGCTCTTGTGTGCTAGGTCCTACAACTGTTAACCCTCCAATTTTCACAAAAAATTCCTTAAGAGGCCCATTCCTGAGATGAATCCTCTGTGCACCGTAAATTTGGGCTAATGATGTGAAGTTTATAGGTTCTAGAAAGTTTGTAAACTCATTAAGCCCAAATGCTGTCCTAAACTCGTCAGCATTAATTTCAACAAGGGTTTTCCCATTTACATCCTTACCATTTAAGTCACAAACCACAAAAGGACCAGTCCACAGTGATTCAAATTTTTTATGCTTTCCTTTATCCTATCCTTTTGTATTCCACTGAAGAACCATGTCATTAATTTGAAATTTCCTTAGTGATGTCCTTTTATCAAAAAGATACTTTGACTGCAACTGAATTTTTTGATTTTTCTTATGGGCAGAAGTCCTAAGCTCCTCCATTTCTACAATTTGGATCATTCGGTTTTCCATTGGTTCAGATACCTCCATGTCCTCATTCTGCAAAAACTTATACGCTGGAAGAAGGTTATTTACTAGCAGCCTGGCTTGGGTACCATAAACCAACTCGAAAGGTGACATTCCAATGGATTTTTTAACTGTTATTCTATCTGCCCACAGAGCTAACTTCAACTTTTGATCCCAAGATCTTTTATTCTCTTTTAGGATTTTCTTGATGATATTCAACAGGCTTTTATTGCTAGATTCTGCTTGTCCATTCCCTTGAGGGTGATAAGGTGAAGAGTATGACATGAGTATACCATGACTAGTACAAAAGCCTACAAATTTTTCTACTCTAAAAAAAAAAAGCATTATCCATCACCAATTTTGCAGGTGTCCCAAATCTAGTTACAATGTTATCCATCAGGGAATCAATGACAATTTTACTAGTAGCTCTTCTTGTAGGGATGACTTCTATCCATTTGGTGAAATAATCAGTGGCCACTATGAACCATCCATGACCTCTCCCTGACTTCTCAACAATTTCTCCAATAAAATCAATACCCCACTGAACAAAAGGAGCTTCTATAGAAACTGGATTTAGGGGTAAGGCTCCTTCATATTTGAGCTTGGATGAGAATCCTTGACATGGATCACATCTCCGTACATATGCATGGGTATCTTTAAATAAGGTGGGCCAATAGTACCCGGCCCGTATTATCTTGCCAGCAGTAGTCTTAGCAGAATAATGACCTCCACATACTCCATCATGCATTTTAGTCAACACCTGTTTAGCTTGAAATTCATCCAAACACATTAGTAACTCTCCATCTCTTTTTCTCCAGAAAAGATCACCCTGAATGAGCACATATTTTTGGGACTTGAGTTTCAGAGTTCTTCTCTGATTGTATGTCATTTCTTCTGGGAGTATATCACCTCTTAAAACTTGGATTATCTCTGTGTACCAGGGTTGCCTCTCAATACTAGTGACCGAGGCATCTCTAACCTCAACATTGTGTACTTCTACATTCATGAGATTTGACTTAGTCATGAGCTTAGCCAAACCTAACCCTCTAACCAATTTGGTGATCTTTATCTCCAAGTTGAACTCCTGAATTCTATTGATCCATCTGCATCTCTTCCCAGTAACCTCAGACTGAGACAAAATATCTTTAACTGCAACATGTGGGACATAGGCAATGATGTTTGCATTCACCAGATATGGCCTAAAAGCCTTAACAACTTTAACTAGGGCATAAGCTTGTTTCTCCATGGTTTCATATTTTAGCTCTGCTACCTGCAAAGATTTACTATAGAAGGCTATGGGATGTTCATATCCTTCATTGTCTTTTTGTAGGAATACTGCAGCTACCGTATGATATGAAGCAAAAGAAAATAGAGAAAAAGGCTTACTATAATCAGGGGATTTTAACACTGGTGCCTCCTGGATTGCCTTCTTAATCTCAGCAAAAGCTTTTGAAGCTTCTTGATCCCAATGAAACTTTGTGTCTTTCTTAAGCAATTTGACAATAGGCTTCACTATCTCTGTGAAGTTTGCAATGAATCTCCTGACAAAATTTACTTTACCTAAAAAGGATTGGATACCTTTCACATTTTTAGGTTCAGACACCCTATTGATTGCTTCAATTCTCTCAGGGTCTATTCTTACCCCTTCCTTAGAAACTATGTGTCCCAGTAACTTTCCTTCAGTAACCCCAAAATGACATTTCTTGGGATTCAGTGATACACCAAATTCTAGGGCTTTATTGAACACCTTCTCTAAATGCCCACAATGATCATCAACTTTCTTAGAGAAACAAGTTAAATCATCTTGATAAACCACCATGATGATGTTTATGAATTCTTTAAAAGCTACATCCATAGCTCTCTGAAATGTAGCTCCTACATTTTTTAATCCAAATGGCATTCTCACATATACATAGGTTCCCCATGGAGTAGTGAAAGCTGTTTTAAATTGTTTAGACTCCTTTACTAGCACTTGATTATATCCTGAGAAACCATCCATCATGGATAAAAGATCACATCCTGTCACTCTTTGCAACATGGCTTCCATATTTGGGGATGAGTAATTATCTTTCAAGGAAGCAACATTTAAATTCCTAAAATCTACACACAATCTGATGTCTCCATTCTTCTTCCTTACTGGGACCAAATTGGAGACCCATGAAGAATGCCTTATTGGTTTGATAATCCCTCCTCTCAATTTGGTCAACTCTTGTTTCATTTTAGTTTCTAACAAGGGATTGATAGGCCTCTGTTTTTGTCTGAAAGGCTTAGCATCTAGAAGTAAAGGAACTTCATGCTAAAAAAGATCTTGTCTATACGCCTTTAGGTCTTCATAAGACCAAGCAAAAACATGCTTATACCTTTTCAATAAATTAATAAGGTTAGTCCTGACATGAGGGGGTAACTTCTTTCCAATATATACCAACTTAGGGGATGATTCTGTCCCCAGGTTTACCTCCTCTAACTCTTCCAACTTGGTGGTAGACTGCTGATGTAAATGACTATCATTATAACTAAACATGCTTTCCAGCTCTACTAGCCCTTTAGGTATTTCATTGGTTTCCAATTGGACAAAATCATTTCCAAACACTGTCTCTCTATTGTCTACCACTTCCACCAATGCATTACAATCAATCTTTTGTCCATCATAATTATTAACACACTGAATAAACCTAAGAATATCTTCATCATCAGCAAAAACTTGCCAATTGTACACATTATCAAGAATAGCAGGCCTAGATTTTATTTCCACAGTGGAAATACCAGTTAGCGTTGCATCATCATTTTTCAAAGCTACATTAGCTAGGAAATCTGCCATAATATTTTTTGCTCGTTCTATCCAATTAATAGAAAATGCATCAAAATGCTCAACAACATCCCAGACAGCATGTTTATACTGCTTCAATCTATCATTTTTGGATGCATATTTAGATCTCACCTAAGAAACAACCAATTTTGAATCTCCCATTACTTTCAACAGTTGGATTCCATGCCTTTTTGCAACCTCAAGTCCTAATAATAAGGCTTCATACTCTGCAGTATTATTTGTGCACTGGAATGCCAATAAAAATGAGTATTTAAAGGTTATACCTAACGGGGACACAAAAAGAACCCCTGCTCCAGATCCTTCTTTGGAACAAGCTCCATCAAAATACATCTGCCACAACCCATACTGCTGTGCTTGTAGCTCGACTACAATGGGGTCAGTATTCTTCAATTGAGGTGAAATTGGTTGAAGTCTAAAATTATCTAAATCTACATCAATCATACAATTAAGCATACTAGGGTCTACATTTTCAATTACCCTAGGAGCTCGTGGTTCTCTGTATAATTTGACCTGATTACCACCAATAGGAATGGTAGCATAAGATAAGTCTAGTTGAACATTTCCCCCTACTGCTGCTGCCCATTGTCTGGAAAGTAACATACCATAGTGGGGTTTAGTGTTAGTAACAATAACATCCATTTTGTAAGTGGCTTCAGGAAATGCTGCTATTTTTACTTCTACATCTTTCATTGTACCTATCACAGGTACTTCTCTGTTATCCATGGCATAGCATTTCCCATACACAGTGGTTACTAATAACCCTAATTCTTTCATAACACCATAGGGCATTACATTAGCAGCTGCTCCTGAATCTATCATGCAATTTTTAATCAACCGGTTATTGACTAACAAAGTAACATAGAAGGGATCCACCTGAGAAGGCTCTTGAGTGATAGTGGTTCCAACATAAACCTCTGGGGTTCGGAACTCTTGATCCTTTCCAACTTTAGCTAAACCAGTGGGTAATACTGTGTCACTATTAGATATACCAGAGAATAAAGACAAAGCTGCATCCTTATGTTCTTTAATCTTTAGCAATTCTATTAATGGAACAGTGACTTTCATTTGAGTTAAAGCTTGGGCCATATCAAATGTAGAATTATTGCATTTTTCAGTATTAACCCTAACTTTTTCTGTTTTGGATTGATTTGTCTTTTTCACAGTCTTTGCTCCTTGCACATCACCAACATTTTTATCATCTATGCCTTTAGGTATATCTTTAACTTGTTCCTCTTTTCCTTGACTAACTTTATGAAAAGTAGTAGCATTGCTTGATGCCCCCCTTTTTGTGACTTCTTTTACAAACATAGAACCTGACTCACCTTGATCAGTATCTCTCTTGGTGCTTCTCAAATTATAGTTATGTTTTGCTTTGGCGATTGCAGCCTTTGTGAGATTTCTAACTTCTTCCTCACTAGGCCTCCTAAGATGAACCTCTTCATCTTCAATTGTTACCACATTTAATGTGGGATGCCAACCTAAGGCTAATTGTCCTTGCACTAACTTTTCATTATCCAGCACATCATTGTATTCACTTTGCATAGATTCCTCATCACTTTCTATGATGGTTTCAAACATATTAATGTCAGGCTCTACTTCTGGTCTCATAGATTCTTCCAGAGCTTGAGCCACTGCACACTGATGAGGGGAATGTGGTCCATCACAAGAAATACACCAAGGAGTATTTTCTATATTGTGAATAGTTTTCCCTTTCAAGGGATCCGGTGTGTCTTGACTTTGGGTAATTTTGGGCTTCTCCATTTGGGGTTTACCATCCTTCCAATTGGTATTATAAGGCATATCATGTAATCTAGGGGGTCTATCTTGCCAGTAATAATGAGGTTTATCATTTTTGTTTACGTTAGCAGTCAAATCTTTCATAGCAATGACCAGTTTCTCTATTTTATCATCCTCTTTAGCAACTTTATTAGGTTGTTGTTTGGTTTCTTGCCATAATCTGCCATCTGTCCTTCTTCCTAATTTTCTAGATGCTTTTCTATTACTCTCTACATTTATGGCAATTCTAAAAGCATCTCTCAAATTATGGGGGTTTTTATCTCTTAAGATATAGGCCATCTTGGAATCAAATGCATTATAATATGTATTAAGACACATGTTGTCATCTAGTCTCATCACCTGATACAATTTGTGCATAGCTTTCTGGAATCTGGCATTGAAATCAGTGACCATTTCATTTTCAAATTTTCTAATGTTGTTGAGCTCATTTAGCATGAAACTCACATTAGTCTTGTCACCATACTGCTCTTGAAAGCAATTTTTAAAATCTTCCCATGAACCTATGCTATTTATTGGAAGACCTCTGTACCAATCTCTTGCATCATCAACCAGGGATTGAACAAATAGTTTCATAATAACATCTTCATCTGCTATCTCATAATCATTTATTAAATCCCCAAAAGATTTCAGATGTTCCTCAACACTAATTGCATTGTTCCCAGCAAATTTATGGAGTCTGTCTCTTAACTCAGTGGGAACATGATTTGGATATCCTGGGATCCCATCAAAAAACAATTGTCTATATTGTTCCAAATTGATGGGCCTTCTTTGAAAAGGGGTAATAGCACTATTATTTCCCATGGTCATTTTAACTTTTGGGATTGGAGATTGGGGTGCTGGGGTACACTATTTACTCACAGGTAGTTGGCTTACTGAGGCAATATTGGCCTGTACTGTAGGTTGAGCATTAACCTGAGGAAATGAAATGTGTTGGGGATTAGGCTTGCTAAGATCTTTTGATGGGAATATAATAGGGGGAGCCTTTAAGTAGTTAATCTTTCTTTTTACTTCTTGATTCGCTGCTTCTAACTCAGCCTTTTCCAGTTCCATTTGGAGATCTTTCTTTTCCTTCCTCATCCTTTCCATCTCTCTCTCATGTGCTAGAATCCTATGAGAGATCTCTTCTGCAGTTTTAGACTCTATACCATCATCTACCCATTTCTATTTTCCTTTATCTAAATTGGCTTTAGGAGGCTGGGAATCATTTAATACTTCCCTAATTGGCAAGGCTACTGACTTATAGGCTTGTCTAGTTTTAGGGATTAGGATTTCCCTAATCACAGAGCCTTCCTCATCACTCTTTTCTTTTTCCTTAGCAAGCATTTCAAGATTAGCTATCTGTCTAAGAAGCCTGTCTCTTTCCATTAATTTGGCTTTAACCTCCTTCTCCTTATTTGCCTCCTTTTAGGCCCTTAGGGAAATTAAATGATGGACTCTTTTGTTTAAATCTTCAATCTCTTGAGACACTTTATCCTCATCAGGGAAGTTTTCTTCAGAGTCTGATGCATTAACTTGATCTATGTCAATCA
Organism: Cryptomeria japonica; assembly: GCF_030272615.1. Classification (NCBI taxonomy): domain Eukaryota; kingdom Viridiplantae; phylum Streptophyta; class Pinopsida; order Cupressales; family Cupressaceae; genus Cryptomeria; species Cryptomeria japonica. The sequence goes on along the minus strand of NC_081409.1, from coordinate 424,563,555 downwards.
GACTAATGTTCCCATCAATTGTCCTAGGAACAGAGTGCCTAATTACATTTGAACTGGTTCTATCTTTTGCAGAAACATTAGCATGGGATATATCTTGATTTAAAATAGGTGCATCATCAATATTTCCAAACAATCCCGAATGAAAACCTAAGATATCATGTTCTGAATCTCTGGAAGATGAATTAGACTTTGCATAAATAGGTCGGTCAAGCATCTTACCAGTAGTATTGTTTTTTTGCACCCAAGCAACATTTGATGGCTCATGCAACATAGATCTCTTCTGGCCTCTCCGTGACTATTCTGGCAGACCTTCTTGCAAAGTTTGGCAAGGATGTTTCTTCATGAATGATCTTGTGTTTTTTGCTCCTTGCATCTTGCTTGTCTTCTTTTCAGAAAGATTTGTATCTCACAAGGACTGGTTCAAAGTAACAGAGTCGCCAACCACAAAACTATGGGAATAATGAAAACAAGCAATCTTATCCACAAACACACAATAATTTTCTTTACAAGCCTCAACATAGATCTATTCTTATATTTTGATTGTAACTCTCCCCAGCAGAGTCGCCACATTTTTTGTCTTCAAAATCTGATTCCCTTTAACATCCTCAAAATAATATGGTTTAAAGCTTGGTGCAGAAGAGATATCAAAGATAAGGAAATTCTCAAGACAACATATCGCAAGGTTTGATTAGACCTTCTACACTTCGGGCTTACTCAGAGTCTAGGTGGGTATACCTTTGTGAATTAAATTCACGCTTTCAAACATAAACCCACAGCAAACCAGTCCGGAAAACCAGTGGGTCTATTCACCTTGAAATCAACTGAAAACAAAGAATGGAAATTGTACTTATGTTCAACATTTTTTATCAACAAAAGTATGCAATAAACAACTTCAATTTAATACCAGTGCCTTATCCAAGGTCACAGAGTCATCTAAACTCAAATAAGACTCAAACAAAACATCTTTATGCTTCCCGTCGACTTGGTTTCTATCAATCCTTGTATATGCCTGACACCTACAAGAACTCAAGCATTATAAACCAAGCTATGGTCATCAGAATTCAAATTTCATTCCAGAGAGTTTATTTCTATGAGTGATCCCCACCTCTTTAATTTCCCTCCTAAAGAGAAAAGCTAATGAACACTTATACTAAAATTGCTTTGCAATTCCATTCAAACAGAACAACCCTGGATTATTCAGAATGAAAATAGTAAACAAATTTGTGAACAAAATTGAAGACAACACAGAGCTTTACTCAAAACCGATGGTCTGTATATTGATATTTAGTTCAAAAAGTATTACAAGAAATTTTGATTCTCCATTAAACTTAGAAAAGCTCAGATAAATTTCTACAGCGTTTTCTTACAATTTTTTTTTTTGTGATCTCTTTTCCCTTAGTCTTGGTATCCATTTATAACAATATGGATGCACAAAGCTTCGGAATTCTCGAGGAGAGTTTGCTACAATCATTTCTTTTCAACAATAAAGAGGTTACAAGTTTTTCGCAAAAAACAGTTACAAGCTCTTTTCAGCGTCTGCAGCTTCTTCAACAGGCTATTCGGTTGCAACCTCTTCTATCTTTCTAGGGGCGCTCTCCAATTGTTTCGGATCATGGGTGGCATATTTAGTTGACCACTCACTATATATCTCTTCTGTCGGCCATGAAAAATTAATCACATCATCTTTAATTTTAGTCAACCTTTTCCAAGAATTCCTCAGTTTGTTGACTTCTGAATTAAGAAAACCATAATGTGACTTAATTTTCTCTATCTCTTGTATTGTCACAACAAATAAAGAAGTATCATCAAGATCAATGATTCCTTTAACTCTTGCTGACAATTTGGCTTCTATCTCCTTAAGCCATATTTGCTTGTCTTTTAATTGATCTTGATTAGCAAAAATTCTTGGGAGCAACTCAAAAACTTGATCAGTGTACTCCTTCTTGCACAAATTAACCTTCCTATCCACATTATCCACCTCTGCTGCCAATTGCATTAAGACTTTAGCAACATTAGAAGTGGATTTGATGATGGGATTGGCTCTTGCTTCATCACAGGATACACACATGAACTCTAGATCTTGCTCCCTAGGCCTCCATCTATCAAAAATAGGTGTCAAAATGGCCTTGTCTCTCCTCAGCTCATTCCATATTTCCATAATTTTACCTACATTGTTATAAAGCAATGAGATATTCACTGTATCTGCAAAACTGGAAATTGTAGCCCTTATTTTCTCCTCATATTTCTCTGCATATAGAGCCTGAGCCTGTTTCAAGTTTTCTAACTCCTGGGGAGTGATTTCAATCATTTGAGAGCTGGAGGATGCTGGAGATGGTGGAAATTCAATGATAGGGCTAGTAGGCAGAGGTCTTGCAGGAGAAGAGGAAATCATCAGTGTTGAAGACTCACCTTGTTGATATTGTCCCTTCAACTGGCTCTTCAACTTAGAAATGATGCTATCTTTACCTCTTACCTCTTCCTTGGCACTGTTATAGGCCTTTCAAACTGTTTCCAACTTAATTTGGAGGCCCTCTTTCTCTTTGGCTTCTTTCTCTGCTACTGGAACATTGAATTTTGCAGTCTCCAACACAGTGCTGGCAGCCTCTACTACCCCTATACTCTGTACTCTCTTCACCATCATTCCACCAAGGTAACTTGACCCTGGGGTGTCTTTTCCTTTCTTGCTCTCATTTCTCTTGAGAGACCACATGACTAGTGCAACATTATCCTTATTGAAAGTAACCCCTTCCATGGGTTTAGTCTCTTTTCTTACTGCATCTAATACCATGGCATCTGCAATATCCCATTCTGGTAAGATAAGCACTCCAGCTTGTGCTACCATATCTCTTCCCTGCTCAGGGGTGATGGTTTTAAACTCTTCCACTGAGGCTAGATCTTTATTGGGCTGCTCAGCCTTTCTTGTTTCACATCTAGCATTATATTTATCTATGTGCTATTTCCAAACAAACTGCATGAATGCTTCTGATGTGACAAAATTGTTATTAGCTAGAAAGGCACTACTTACCTTCTTTATCTCAGGATCCCACTCCTGGCCTTTAAGTTCAATGGAAGTAATATCCATTCCAGCAGCAATGGGTTCTTCCAGCATCCCCTCTTCTACTTCATCATAGGTGTATGCAATTTCCCCTAAACTACCCAATTGTATGAGTTGCTTAGCTGCTGCTTGCTCATTTCCTATATGGATAGGAGATTGGGATGGGGAATACAAAGGTGTATCTGATTGTATTTCTTTCCCCACCCTTTTCTTCTTTGGGCTCTCTTGGATGTCAATGACATCTTGTATCTTCCTCTTTCCTTTGGAGGTAGAGGGCTCCCTTGTTGTAGGCACCAGCACACTATAACCTAATTTCTTATGTAATGTGTAATCACCAGGAGGGATTGGCTTGCTGGAAGCTGACCTACTAAGGATCATTCTGGCTTTCTCAAGGTTGCTCTTGATTACAGCTTCCCTCTTCTCCTTCAATGTCTACATCACATCCTCAAAACAAACAATTAAAAACTTTATTTTCTCCTCTAGTGGGAAAAAGCTAGACAATGGGTTATAGATAGCATCAAACTGATGCACAAAATCTAGGGCTTTCTTATAAGCCACCCACTTTTCTTTTCTTAATTCCTGCTCATCTAGATCAAATTCATTTCTGATGAGGTCCTCAGGAAACTGGAATTGATGAGGCCTACCTCTGCATGCTACCTTCTTCCTAAACATACCATTGAAGAAGTCCTCTGGATCAGCACACCTGGACACTGCAGTGGATAAATGATAAGGTTTGAGGAAATCCTCAAAACAATTCTAGCCTCCCTTTGTTATTACAAATTGGTGAGCTATGGTAGCTGCAGGGAAAATAGTCCCTTTATCCCTGCCTATCAACTCTGCCTCTTGCAAGCCACCAATTTGTCTGAGGATCTCCATGATTCCCACTTTGAGAGGGACCTGGTAAGGTAACAAAAATGGAGTGCCTCTGAAACCAAAAATTCTGAAAACTGTGGAAACTGGATATAAATAAATGTCACCCTAGTTATGAACAATGTTTATGTTCTCTGCGAATTCTTTTGGTCTCATGAATTTCAGAAGAACTTTGGGGATTCTTGGGTTTTCAGAATAGAGGAGAGTCCTTATCTTTGATGCAAAGTATTTATCAAACTTCAAAAAACTGGCATCCTCTCTGTCCCATGACAACACGGTACTGAATAACTGTACTGGCATTTTTCCTCCTTCCTTCTCCTTAACCAGTTGAAATCCACTGGCAAAATAATCACCACCTTTAAAGAGAAAAATATGCATTAGGAGTGAGTACCATCGGAAAGGCCTATCCACCTTTCCATTCTTAATTCCTATCAACCCTCCATGGATAGCATCAGCAATAAAGGAGGCATAATCAAATGTGATTGCGAGAGAAGGATTCAAAATCTGAGCAATCATTAGCAAGTAATGATTCGGCATATTTGCTTCAGCATCTTCTCCCAAAACTTGACAAAGTGCCCAATACATTCCTTTGGCCCTCAGAGTGAACATACTTAATGAGAAGGGCTCTTGTGTGCTAGGTCCTACAACTGTTAACCCTCCAATTTTCACAAAAAATTCCTTAAGAGGCCCATTCCTGAGATGACTCCTCTGTGCACTGTAAATTTGGGCTAATGATGTGAAGTTTATAGGTTCTAGAAAGTTTGTAAACTCATTAAGCCCAAATGCTATCCTAAACTCATCAGCATTAATTTCAACAAGGGTTTTCCCATTTACATCCCGAATGCTTCTTGTAATTGGGTCATAGTTTAACGCCATTTGGGTTAGCAAATCTGTGTCCATGAGTACCCCTGGGACTACTAGTTTCCCAACATCCAGTTCCCAGATATTGTTTTGCAGGGTAGGAGAATTTCTCATTCCGAATCCCACTTTAAACAACCCCAACCCAGACAGTCCAACCTGTGGGTCTCTCAACCAATTGCCCTTGTCATATAATCCTTCTCCTATTTTTAGACGGGGAGCCTTGGGCACTAGCTCTTTTGCCTTTTGTGCCTGGTTAGTTGACAACGTCAACTGTTCTAAAAAATCATCACATACACTCCTCTCTGAATAGTTAACCTTACCGGAAAATTCTCTTTTAGGAGCCATTTTGAAAATACAAGAAATAAATGTCACTCTTAAACAACTCTGCGAAGAATTAATTATCTATTTTAGAACACTACACAAGAATTGCTACACAAAAATACAAGAGAACCTATTCTTTGCTTGAAGGAATTTGCTCTACAACTGAACCGACTTGCTCTGTATATCAGGAGAATGACTTTGTGTCTGCTCTTCTGCAAAATCCTTTAAAAGATATCTTTACCCGGTTGTTAGGAAATCAAATATTTGTACTCAGGGCCTTAACTATAACATTGATTCCGCATGCTTCGGCCATCCCTTCAAAATTGAATTCATACAAGAATTCATATTTTTTGCTCCAACGGGTCACAATATTCTTGCAAGTGTTTCATTTTGTTCTTTCGTAACGTTGCGAGGCATAACTATTGGGCAGCTTAGTCCTGTGAAATAACGCCAACCGTTCGATCAAAAGAAACTTGATCGAGCATTAGATTAACTGACGGCTTTGGCCTTTTTCTGGGTCCCGCTTTTCTATTGGCTACATAATACCACATGGCATCCAACCATTGGCCTTGAAATCCATTTCGCATTCCACTTGACACTGGCCGCGTGTCTTTCTTTTATACTGCCGGTTCCACCTTGACAGGCCCACACTTTCTTCTTAGACCACGTGTCATCATGACATGTGGCCGGTTCTCATTCACTCTCGCTATTTCGCGGGGTATAAAGAGTGAGCACCTTACCCTTGCGAAATAGCACGGACCGTTGGATCATCTCATAAATTGATCAGCGCTTAATCCTCTAAAAAGGCTCTCAGGAGGGGTGGGCCCGTTGACTCATCGTAAACACCTAGCATCTAGTCAGCTTTGGAGCTGATTTGTTGCTCTATCATTTGCCAAAAGAAAACCACGGGGCCCCACTTTCATCTCAACAACTGCATCCTCCAGGTCATCATCATGACACATGGATGGTTCTCGTTCACTCTTGCTATTTCGCGGGGTATAAAGAGTGAGCACCTTACCCTTGCGAAATAGCACAGGCCGTCAGATCATCTTTGAAGTTGATCGGCATTTAATCCCTTGAAAAGGCTCTCAAGAAGGGTGGGCCTACTGACTCGTCGTGAACACCTGGCACCCAGTCACTTTCAGAGCTGACTTGTCACTCTGTTATTTGCCAATAGGAAACCACAGGGCCTCAATAAATTGTTAACAGCTGTACTTGCCAGGTCATCTCCACCTGCGACCTAACTCACCTCTGGGGCCTGCCTTTCAGCCTTTAATCTTGACCCACTGACTGTTGTGACTTGTGCCATGTGCCACCATTTTACTTGCTGTCAACAACTAGTTGGACCGTCTATGTGGCATGCCATGTGGTTTTCGCAACTTTGCTGGTTTTAAACTACGCGCAACTTTGCCTAGCGAAATAGCGCGAGCCGTGGATCAATCCGTAAGATGCGCACTGGTTACTAGGTCTGACAACTTTAGAAGAAAAATACATAAGGCATAAATTTTTTGATTAATCAACATAACCGCCTAGGCAAACAACAAGGGGGGAACACTTCCTACGACCCCATGACCCATTACTTAAGTGTATAAAGTAACGAAAGATTAGAAACTAGAGGTCTTAGAATGAAACACAAGAGGATTTAAAAAAAAAGAAAACAAAAACCCTTAAACCCTTGAGGACTAGAACAAAGCTGAAGCATTTAGAACGACACCTTACTCAAAAATTTCAACATACCATAGCTAATCATGGGAAAAGAAAAACCCAATTTTAATCACTGATAACACGTCATTTGCATAATCATCCTAGAAAGTCACACCCCAAACGTCCAAATCACAATCAGAGGATCAATCAAACTCAACCTCAACTCAAACAAGTTTCTCAAGTTCAACAAATCAAACATTATCGCATCTAGAGAAATGGAGAAAACATCTTACATGTTGTGATCCTAGGTCCAAACCAAACAAGCAAACATCATGGATTGGTATTATACATTTCATAGAGAAGGTGGAGGATTCATCCCTTCCATTCCTATTACATCGCCATCCATAGAAACCTTAGCTCAACAAATCAATACTTTGCAACAACAAGTGATAGACATGACTAGTCCTGACAACCATAGGGGCTGGTTAGAAAACATGATGAGAGAAGTGATGACCATGAGGGAATCAGTATCAGAACAACCTTCTTCTTCTTGTGAGACCATTCAAACATGTCAACCTTCATTCTTCAACAAAATCGTTCCTAGCTCAGTTCAACCAACATTAGAGTCATGTAAACCTTCTTTTTCTTTTAATCCACTATATCAATCATACCAATCATATCAACCCAAAAATCAAACCCCTTTCAACCAAAATCAAACCTCTTTCAACCACATTCAAAGTACCTCTTTCAACCAAAATCAAACCCCATTCAACCAAAGTCCAAATCAAAATTCACACCAAATCAAAATTCACACCAACTCAACATTCAAAGTACCTCTTTCAACCAAAATCAAACCCATTTCAACCAAATTCCAAAACAAAATTCACATCAACCCAACATTCAAAGTACCTCTTCTAGCCAAAATCAAACCCCTTTCAACCAAATTCCAAATCAAAATTCATTCAACCAAAATCAAACCTCTTTCACCCAAAATCATACTCCTTTCAACCAAAATCAAATCCCTTTCAACCAAATCCCAAATCAACCATATCTATCCACCATTTCATCATCTCCTGAAGTCACACAAGACCAATCCATGCCATCTCTATCTAATAACACAACCTCCCAAGGGCTATCCATCGTACAAATCCAATCTAATCCAAGTCATGATTCAGAGAGTCTCATTCAAGATCCTTTCTCATCAGGCCAATGTGTTGAAACATCTAAGAATCTCCCACACATATCCAAACTCCTTCCCCAAGTCAAGAGGATGATACAAAATCAAAAGAAATGAGTCCCAAAACAAATAAAGATCAAGAACAACCACTTCCATCCTACCCAATTTTTGATCAAGATCCCACCGACCAAGAATCTTATGATGATCCCCTCGCTCTTTTCTATTCCATTCATAATCAAACCCTTTCCATCTCAAGAACAAAGTGTCATTTCAAGTCCCATCAAACATCCACCTCCTAAGCAAGATCAGGACATCTCTTCCATCATTCCTAATGATCCTATTCCAAGACAAGATCAAAGCATACCTTTACCTTCACGTCCTAAACAAGATCCCATTATTTCTCTGAATCCTGATCAAGATCCCTCCATACCTTCATCTCCATGTCATAATCCTCCATGTTCCTCACAAGATTCCCTCTCAAATGAACTTACCATTTCTCCTAGTGATCCCAATCCCTCTACACAAGTTGTTCATGAACCCCTTATCAATTAATTCATCAATCCAGATCATACTACATAGAGTAACTTGTCAACAATTGTATGTGAGCCATCATCACATGCTAATTTGGTGACAGAAACAAGTATGGCACCAACTAATGAAATCAACACCCAAATCATAACACTGGCAAATGAGATCAACACCTGGTTGGTATCATCATCCTCTTCAAGTGCATCAATAAAAATAAACATAACACCCTCAAGTGCTGAATTCATGGGTTCCAGAGATAGATTTCCCTTTGATGATCCATAAAATCCAAAAACTAAGGAAATCAACATTGGAGATGTTGAACATATACACTTAGCTGAGTCCTTATATCCTATTGGAAAACACATCTTTATCCAACTCTTCAAACAAAGACCAATGAACTACCTACACAAAACTCTCTGATCCTATGAATGACATGCACCTTATATGATATTATACCTAAGGGTTGGGTTAGTTTAGGTTTTACTTTCCGCATTGCATATCATATTATTCAAAGCATTGCATCATCTATAGTTTTTTTTTTTTTTTATGCATCGCATTCTCAAAGTTTCTGCATTTTCATATAGCAGCACCAATAAAAACAAGGCAACTATCAAGATTATCATTTGTTTGTATTTAAGAGAAGCAAGGGTCATCTCCATTCTTAGATATTCAGACATGAAATCTTTGAGGTCCTAAGGTCATTGATTTTCAACATCACCTTGTGACGACGCTTACTTATGGTTGGGTAGTGATTTCACTATTTGAGACTTGTTAACCCAAAATCTATCAATTGCTATATCTCAAACATATTAAGAAGATCTCTAATTCATTCTAGACACCTAGTTGATCATATGACTAGTGAAAAAACTAAAATTCTACTTCAGCGCCGCCGTAATTGTCACACCCAAATAGGTTTCATTACTTACAAGTCAAGGCAAGAAAATAAAAAGAAAAAAGCTATGCCAAATATTTATCTCAAGGCAAAAGAGAAATGTTATATAACTGAAATATCAAACATACAAGTACGACAAAAAGCTTGACTATGGGAATATGCAAGTAACTCCATCAGGGCTATGAATGCCTACTGAAAATGGAGCAATATTTGAGAAATTACAGTCTATAACCTCATCAAACCTCTCAAGGCTTGCTGGTAGTGAGGCTCTATTCAAGATTCTTTTGAAGTTAGGATAATCCATGTAGCTAGTCATATAGGATGCTAAGGATCGTTAGTGAACAAAAGAGCATGAATTAACTCATTTGCACACACATGGGAAAAAGAAGATCAAATTTTCAAGAATCAATGGGGAAGTTTTCCACGTTTCCATTTGTAAATCCTAGTCACTAAGTGTGTTAATTTGGATGTTCCATAGGACCTTAGGGATCAATTGACCGCTTATCTATGAAATGTTTTGCACCTCCATTTCAATTGGTGTATTACAAAGGCTAAAAAAACATAGTCAACCTTGTTCGAATAGGAAATGTTTCTTCATCATGCATATTGCATTAACATAGGTCATGTGAAAAATTCATTGTCTCCACATGCATTATGCAGATCATCATGTCATAAAGGTCTGCACACTAGGGGCATAACTGAAAAAATCCAAAAAATCATAGATAGTCCTGAAAAAATCCTAAGAATCATATAAAGTCTTGAAAAAATCCTAAAGATCGTATAAAGTCCTGAAAAAATCAAAAAATAGTGAAAATCCTACAAAATCCAAAATATTGAAAAACTCAAAATCAAAAAACATTGAAAAACTCAAAATCCAAAAACATTGAAAAACTCAAACATTCAAATATGATCCTGAAAAAATCCAAAACATTCAAATACAATCCTGAAAAAATCATCCAAAAATATTCAAATATCAATTCATATAATCCAAAAACAGCAAAAAAGCTCTTCGAAAAGAACTAAAAATAAAAAATCAACCAAAAAATTTGCAATAAAATGTCTTGTGAGAAACAAATACCACAACAGATATCCAGCAAACACTTCGCAGGAAGTCAACAAAGGATACGACTTTCCAGTCAAACATCTGCAATCAACTGATCAAACTGTCTTATCAGTCGTATCATATTCATATCAAAGTGATCATTATCTTGTCTTAAACAGAAGAGGATACACTCAAAATCAAACAGGTCAGTCTTAAACAGGGTCTGCAACTTTCTAAAATCAGACATTATCAACCATCACATCAAGCAACTAAGAATGAAGGCACAAGGTAAGTATAGCTGCTAAATTTTGTCCGGGTCAGTCTTTATCGTTTATCATTTGGTGACAGATTATGTTCCTAAGCTACTCAAGGATGTCCACAAGTGACTAGAGGAGCCATGATGGGCATTATCTTTTTCTTTGTTTGTTTCTTGTTTGCTACGTGTTTGTTTCTTCAATGAGATATCTTTACATCTTGGTTCCTTATACCCTGATGTGCTAAGATCCATTGTTCAATAATAAGGCTTAGTGATGAATATATGTTGCATAATAAAATATGTGACACAGGTTCATGATTCATTCAATTTCATTCTCATTCTCATCTCATTCACTTATTGCTAGTTTGTTGATTCTTTTCTCATTATCTCTTTCTAAATCATTTTCAATCATCTTCAATTGCTTCTAATTCTCATCTAACATTATTCTTTCATCAATCTATTCTCTCATAGTCTATCTCAATATTATCTTCACATCACCTATCTCTATCTCTAATCAACTAACCATTCTTCTATCTTTCATCTCACATTCTTCTTTTTTCAAGAGATCATTCATACCTTTAATGCACAAACAATCTCTCGAGGGGACATTACACCCTAAGTATCACCGGGGCATAATTTTTTTCATTTTCTTTGAAACAACATCGTTCCGACATTGTCTCAAAGAGGGGCAAATGTAGACACCTAAAAATGTCTCATTGATCAAGTACTAATTATTCCTGTAATTGATTAAATAATTCTTTAATTAAGTTAATTAATCTTATTCTTCTAATTTCATATTTCCTCATTATCTTACTAATTATTTTATTTCTTATTCTTTCATCATTTTTTATCATTTTAATAATTTTCTAATGATTTTATTATTTAATTAATTCTGATTAATTCCCCAATATAAATAATCTTTATTATTTAAATGAATTCTATTCTCAATTTATATCTTTAATCATCTAATCATTAACCCTTTTCTAAATATTAATTAAATATTATTATTTAATAAATTGTAATTTAATCCTTTAAATTAAATAATCTTTATTATTTAATTAAATTCCTTTTCTACATAATTAAATAGTTTCTTTAAATTATTTAATTAACTAATTAATTCTTCTAATTTCATTTAATTTCATTCTTCTTCTAATTCTTCTAATTTCTTCTAAATTCAAATACATGTGCATGATTTCAAAAACCAAATTAAAAATCAAAGTCAAGCTCTAAATATATTCAAATACTAAATTGAATTAAATAAATTCAATTATTTGAATAAATATCATGCAAAGATTAAATTGAAAATCTAAGTCAAAGTGCAAGCACATGCTAAATTAATTAATTAAATCAATTAATTAATTAAATCATTTATCTCTCCAGTCTCTATTTCCATCTTCTAGTTCTCTTTGTCATCTTCTTTATTTCCTCCAATCATTCTTTTTCTTCTTTCAGTTAGCCTTTTCTCAATCAGTTGACTCAATTAATCTATTCAATCTATTCTGTTTCACCTCCAATTTAGCATTTCAACTATCAATCAACTTTGATTCTGAGACCGAGGGAGAGTTAGAAGAAACTAGCAAAAAAGGGAGGATTAGGGCTAAGAAGAGGAGGATTATTGTGGAATATGAAATGTCAGACTCTGAAACTAATTCCCTTGAGGAAAAACCTATTAAAAAGAGGAAAGGGAAAGCCTCTGGAAAGAAGGCTCAGAAAAAGAACACTAAAAAGGGTAGCAAGTTTGATCTCAGTTATGTTCTTGTTGAGTCTGAGGAGGAGGATGATGAAAATAAGAGGATTGATAGTCAGGACAAAGAAGGGGAGGGTAACCTGGTTAAGGATAATTTGGAAACCGTGGAGACCGTGAATACCACTAGACTGCATAACAAGGAAAAAGGGGGTCAAAGTGATAGTGGTGAAAAAGATACCATTAAGGCCTTCTGTGAGACCATCACTACTCTGGTGAAGGATATTAATAGCTTGAAAAGAGATACACAGGCCATGGCAAAAATTACAGTTGGTGACAAGCCCTTGGCGGAGCATGTTAAAGAGTTAGTGGTCGTTCTGCATAATGCGCAAGCTATTGAATGTATGGTTGGAAAAATCTTAGCCATGAAGAAAAAGGTCAATGAGATGGGAGATAGAAAGGAAATGGACAACAAACTAAAAGATTTTGGCAGCAGAATTGACAAGCTGGAGCACAGTGTCAAGCAGATTGCTGATCAAAATTTCCAAATTCTTAAATCTTCGGTGGATAATATGAACATCTTTATCAACAGGTACGAGAACAATGAAAAGAAGGAAGGTGATAAAGAGTAGGTGAACAAGAAGGGTCATGAAAGGAGGACTAAAGCCAACACAAAGAATAAGGCCAACATCAAAGGTCATGAGTTGGAGGATATGAAGACCTCGACAAACAACATGAAACAAATGGTTGTTCATGCTGAGGAGATCCTGAATAGTATTTAGTTCCAGCTGTTGTCCTTGGTTCTATCTCTTTGTTGTCTTTTTCTTTCTTGCTGCTGTCTGTTCCAAGTTTTATGTAATTATGTAATGATATTTTAAGCTGTGCCCATCTGGTGGGTTCATTTTGACTTTTGAAGTGACCAGACACTTTTTTATGCTTTTTTGTTCTCCTGGCTTGTAAAAGGTTCGGGTACCTTTCAAATACATGTTTTTACTTAATCAAAACTATCAATCAACATGTGAGCTCACCTGAGTTCCACCTCTTGATCTTTCCATTCCACCTTTCAATCAATCTCATCCAAAAATCTATAAATTGAGCATTCAATCTCCATTTTCAATTCTCTCCTTAATATTGGACAATTACTCTAGATTGTGAACTTTGAATCTTTGTGTCAATTGCAGGTTGCCAGTGCAATATTTGAGAGCCATCATACCACAGAGAGAAGAAGAACAATGGAAGCTATGATGCATAATAGAGAGTTCCATATTGCTTAATTTAATTCCATTTTGCATCTATTTCATTGGTTTTATGTTTGAATTGCTTAGATAGTTAAGGAATTCATGATCATCCGTATTTCCTATTTGGCAATAGTGTATTTGAGCATAGCACAATAACTATAGTAGGTTCAATAGCTGAGCAAACTAGTATGGTGTGGTTGAGAAAGGTGACATCCAAGTGTGACACACTAAATTGTGAGACTGTGAGAGAAAGAGAGAGAGAAGAGAGGCCAAGAATTAGAGAGAGTGATCTCATAACTGGAAGTGTGAGAACCTATAAAGAAAAGAAGACTATTAACCGACATAGATCTATTTGACCAAAGTGTTGCAAAATTATTTTGCAACAAGAAGCCATAACTGTATCTAAATTGTATTTCAATATACATCACCAATTTGGAGCTTGGTGTAGGGGTTGGTGCTCCTTGGGTTGGTGTCCTAAATCTTTGTAATTCAGTGTTTCACTTGTGAGGCTGGATTGGAGCAGTAGTCTCCAACATCATTTCTCATTGAGGTTTTTCCCATATTGGGTTTCCCTCATACATCTGGTGTTGTAGGCTGCATTTATGTGATTGTCTTCTCTGGTCTCATCATTTTCTTTACTAATTTAATTGTTAAGTATTGAAGATAACAACTAGTATTCTGAAGTTGCCTAACCACTAATTCACCCCCCTCTCAAAAGTACTCTATGTTCAAGAATTGGTATCAGAGCTTAGGTTCCCGGTTATCTCTAAACCTTGGGTAGATTCTGGACTTAGAACACAATGGAAAGAAATGAGTTTGATTCCTCAAAAGCCCCTATGTTTGATGGATCCAACCATGCTTTTTGGAGCAGAAGAATGGAGACCTATATTTCCTCCCTTGGTTTTGATGTGTGGATGTCTGTCAAGAGTGGGTATGTTGTCCCTAGTGTTCCTCCCACTGATCCTGATGCCAAGAAGTAGTATGAGAATAATGCAAAGGCTAAACATGCTATCTTGAGCGAATGAGTTTGTCAAGGTCATGCACTGCACATCTGCCAAGGAGACCTGGGATAAAATGCAGCGGTTTGAAGGAGATGCAAAAGTTAAAGAGGCTAAGCTACAAGCACTAAGGGCCCAACTTTAAGGCATCAAGATGAAGGATGATGAAAAGATTGCAGACTACCTTCACAAATTTGATGAAATTGTGAATACCATCAAAGGACTCAGAGAAGATATTGCAGATGAGATCCTTGTCAAGAAGATACTTAGGTACCTTACACCTAAGTATGATACAAATGTGTTTTCTATAAAAGAATCCAAGGATCTAAATCTTTTCAATGGACTAGCTATTTGGCTCACTAACTGCCTATGATATGAGAACAACTAGTGATGCTTCCTTAAGGAAAGAGGCAATGTTCAACACCACTTAGAAGGGAAGAGAAGTAGCTTCTCATAAAGGATCCAATGAAGACTCTGATGTAGAGGTAGTAAACTTTTTCATAAAACTCAAACGAGGATCTGACAAGTATAAAGGAAAGTTACCACTCAAATGTTTCAACTGTGGTAAAGTTGGACACTTTGCTGAAAAATGTCCTTATAATGAAACTAATGGAGATGAGTCAAGAGGGTTTAGCAGATCTGTATGCAAAGATAAAGAAAGAAATGTCTACCAGCAAGGAAGAAGAGGCTACAGAAAGTAGAACAATCCATATACTATTGAAGATGATGCCACAGATGAAGAAATTGCATCAGAAGATGACTACCATGAGAATGACATAAAAGTTAATCTCTTTATGGCACTTGATGAACCAGTTGGTGATGATGAGGAAGAGGAGGATATTTAGGATGAAGTGGACTTAGAAGGAGAGCTTATAAGTGCTCTTGAGGAACTGAGTAAAATAAGAAGAGAACTCAATAAGGTCAAGCATGTTGCAATAGATGAACAAGGTCTCTTGAAGAAATCCCTGGATGAGTCAATTCAAGTCATATTTGACTTGAAACTGCAGCTGGAAGAAACCAAGAGAATATGTGAAGTTACATCCTCTAATCTAATGAAGAAGGAAAAGGAGCATCAATATCTAGAAGCAAAAATAGTGAAGCTCAGAAAGGAGCTTGAAGAAAGTAAGGAAGAAATTAAAGTAAGGAGAAAATATGAAGGCAACACTGAAGCCTTAAACAAGATGTTGAGAAAATAGAAGCAATCCAAAGATACCAATGGCTTAGGCTTTGAAGAAGATTAAAGTTCAAATAGTAAAGACACATCCGGTAAATAAATAAAGTTCACCTCTTCAAATGAAGGTGAAGAAATCACCTCTTCAAATGAAGGTGAAGAAAAGAAGACATTCATTGTAAGAAAGGATACCGGTAAAAAGACATATGCAAATGTTGTTGGAAATCACCACACAAACCAGTATACACAAGGAATGAACCAGAGGCCACACTCATCACACCATCATGCAGATTCGAGAAAAAATGCAAGAGTTGACCATGAAGGATTCGCCAAAGTCAATGACATGAAGGGAAGACCCCCAATGAGATAGTCCTTTGCAAGGCCAAGGCAACCTAACTGGTATGTTTCTAACTTTCATGGTTATTGTTACTGATGTAGCAAATTTGGGCATAGAATAGCTGATTATAGATTAACCAATAATCCCCCTATGTGTTATGAAAGTAGAAATACATTTAATGCACTTTGGGATATGAATGTTGTCTGTTATCAGTGCAATGGATATGGTCATAGGAGTTTTGAATGTAGGAAGAATAAACCGGTGCCCTACAATAATTTTAAAGATTTACCTTTAAATGAAAATGTGAAATGCTATAATTGTTAGGAGTTTGAACACATAGAAAGGTTTTGTAAAAATGGGAAGATCAAACAAAAGAAGACAAGTCCTAATCAAGAAATGGTAGTTGAACCTGAGCACAAAATAGTTGCTGACAAGAAGAAGGAAGCCAAAATGGTATGGGTTGAGAATGAAAAAGAAAAGACAGAATCAAGTTTGATAGTGGAAACTGCCTTACATGCTGAAAGGAAAAATCTATGGGTTGTAGATAGTGGTTGCTCCAACCACATGACTGGTGACAAAAAGAAATTCATCAAACTTGAAGACTGGAATGGTGGTTCAGTAAGATTTGGAGACAACTCATCAATCAAAATAAAGGGAAAAGGTACTCTACGTATTGATGGAAAATTGAAGGCACATGATATATATTATGTGAAAGGCCTAAAGAACAATTTGCTGAGCATGAGTCAGATGTGTGACAAAGGTTATAAATTCACCTTTGACTCAATTGACTACCAGATAATGAAAGACAATACCGGCCAGGTTGTGGCAAAAGGAAAGAGAACAAATGGCAATGTTTATAATCTGAAGGAATTCTATGATTCCCAATGCATGTTAGGATAGGTTGATGAAAGATGGTTGTGGCACCGAAGATTAGGTCACATAAGCTTTGATAACCTAGTTGTTGTAAGCAAAAAGGGGTGAGTGAGGAATACTCCATCCATCATTAAAATGGTAAGAACATTTTGTGATGAATGTGTAAAAGGAAAGCAAACTAAGGTGAGCTTCAGGACAAAAGAGCACAACACTTCAAGACCACTTGAAATTGTACATACAGATCTATGTGGTCCAACTAGGACAAGAGCGCTTGCCGGTGAAAGATATTTTATGTTTTTTATTGATGATTACTCAAGAATGACATGGGTCACCTTCTTGCAAGATAAGCCACAAACATTTGACAAATTCAAGATCTTTAGGATGATGGTGGAGAAATAAAGTGGGTGCAAGCTAAAATGTCTAAGATGAGACTAGGGTGGAGAGTTTACATCAAATGAATTTGAAGATTATTGTGAAAAACTAATACTCAGCCCCTAGGACACCACAACAAAATGGTGTGGTAGAAAGGAAGAACATGACAGTTAAGGAGATGGCCAGAACCATGTTAAATCAAGCTAGTCTGCCAGACACATATTGGAAGGAAGTTGTTCATACTATTGCATATACCTTGAACTAGGTTCAATTAAGAACAAATAACAAAATGACACCTTAAGAGTTGTGGTATGACCGAAAGCCATCAGTCAAATACTTCAAAGTATTTGGAATTAAGTGTTTTATCAAAAGAGACATGGATGGTCTCGATAGTTTTGACTATAGGAGTGATGAAGGAATATTCCTTGGTTACTCATCTAATAGAAAGGCCTACAAATTCTACAACAAAATACTAAGAAGAGTCATTGAGAGTGTGCATGTAAAAGTTGATTAGGACATGTACAAAGAAAGTCAACCACAAGTTAACCGATATGATGATTCTGGTGATGAAGGTGAGGAAGACGAGTCAGACAATGAACTAGAAGAAGTATCCAAGAAGGCTCCCAACTAGTATGTGTAATTGAATCACCTAGAAGAGAAAATTATGGGAAATAAGAGTGATGGTGTGCAGACTAGAAGAAGACTTACCCGGAATGAAGAAGAAGTCAACTTTTGCCTCATGATTGAAGTAGAACCTAAAACATTCAATGAAGCCAACAAACTACAAGAATGGATGGATGCCATGGAAGAAGAACTGCAATAGATTGAGAAGATCAAGACTTGAGAATTAGTCCCTAGACTGGAAGACAAGAACATCATTGGCACTAAATGGGTCTACCAAAATAAAATGAATGAATAAGGTAAAATTGTTAGGCATAAAGCTAGACTAGTGTGCAAAGGATACTCTCAGGTAGAGGGAATTGACTTTGAAGAAAAAATTGCACTGGTAGCTAGATTAAAAGCAATTAGAATGTTTCTAGCCTTCTCTACCTACAAGTGTTATAAAGTATATCAAATGGATGTAAAATCTGCCTTCCTAAATGGAAATTTAGAAGAAGAAGTATACATGGGGCAACCGAAAGGGTTTCTGTTGCATGATGATGAAACATTTGTGTGCCGGTTGAAGAAGGCCTTGTATGGTCTAAAGCAAGCTCCTGGAGAATAGTATTCAAGATTAGATCAATTCCTAAAGGAGCAAGGATTCAAAAAGCGGAGTGCTGACAACAATTTGTACATAAAGAAAGATGGAAACCATATGATCATTGTGGTTGTGTATGTAGATGACATTATCTTTGGAGGCAACAAGGAAACCCTCTGTAAAGAATTTGTTGATCAGATGCAGTCAAAATTTGAGATGTCAATGCTTGGTAAATTGACATACTTCCTTGGTTTGCAAATATTACAACAAAATAAGGAAATCTTTATCTCACAAATCAAGTATGGAAAGGAAATGTTGAAAAAATTTCAACTGGAGGATTGTAAACCGGTAAGTACTCCCATGGTGACAGAAAGTAAATTAAGCAAGAAAGATGAATCACTGGTGGTGGATTAGAATTTTTATAGATCCATGATAGGTAGTCTATTGTATCTAGCTACTTATAGACCAGATATAGTACATGCAGTATGCATGGTGGCCAGATTCCAAGCTGCACCTAAGCAGTCACATATGAATGTTGTAAGCAGAATCTTTAGGTATCTACAAGGGACAGTTATGGATTGTTGTACCCCAAATAAGGGGAATTCATCTTGGAAGCATATACTGATGTTGATTGGGCATGTTGCATTTATGATCGGAAGAGAACAAGTGGTGGTGCATTCTTCCTAGGTGACTGGTTAGTCTCATGGCATAGAAAGAAGCAGGACTCAGTGTCTCTATCAACTGTTCAAGAAAAATACATTGTTGCTCCTACATGCTGCTCTCTGGTGCTTTGGATGAAGCAGACCCTCAAAGACATATAGGTGGACATCATTGACCCTATTCTCATTCGGTGTGATAATTCGAGTGCAATCAACATAGCAAAGAATCCGGTCATGCATTCTAGAACAAAGCATATTGCTATCAAGTATCATTTTCTTAGAGAGAAGGTTGAAGGACATGAGGTAAGGATGAATCATGTCCCTATTAGAGAACAAGTAGAAGACATTTTTACCAAACCATTACCAATAAGCACATTTGAGTACATAAGAAAACAAGTTGGGAGCTGTGTCATCTGTATTATGCACTTGAGAAAGAAAATATTTATGAGGTTCAGGGGGAGCTCACTGTAGTCTAAGGGGGAGTGTACAATACCCTTTGTCATTGTGTCAAAGGGGGAGAAATGTATTGGTATGAAGTGTCCTATGGTAAGTTGACATTAATGCCAAAGGGGGAGATTGCTGGCAATTTGGCATTAAGTTGTCATTGATGTCAACCGGTTTGGCAAGGTCACCGCTAAGTAAGAAGTGGTGACCAATATGATGGAAATACACATGAGAGTGGGTAGATAGAAGGACAACTATTGATACACATGACTTGGGTCATCTACCGGTAAAGAAGGCTTATCGGTAAGGCATAGAATGAGATGAAGGTTGCTTGTGTGCTATGAAGGCAAAACATTTGGTAAACACAATAGAGGGGATGGTTGATGGTCATACTGGTAACATAACTAAACCGGTAATCAACCTGGGTCGAAAAAGTATGTCAAACCGACATAAGAATCCAAGCAAAGGTGGATGTTGACAAGCATGACAACTGGATGCCAGGTGGAGGTATTGCATAGGGCGGTTGAGTGTGCATCAATGTAACAAATTTGCAAGCAGGTTGACTTTTATGACGAACCCGCAAGTCACAAAGGATGCTAGAAGATTGCGGCTCAAGGAAAGAAAGATGGAAAATCAATCGCATTGATCTTGGAAGAAGATTTGATCTGCGTACATGGTAGGTGAAGGAAATAGCAAAGCCATTAATGGCGAGTGACAGAGAAAAGCAGAAAAGCATGGTTCAAACCTTCAGATTTAGAAAATGCACATTAGAATGCAAAGTTCAGCTAGTGATTGATCATTGTCATAAAGATCACATCCCTGAAAAGAAGATCAAATAGAAAGGGGACTCAGATTGAGATGGAAAAGGAAAATCTAACATGATAGTGTTTGAATGCATTCTTGGCGGGAATCCATGATTATAAATATACAAGCTCAAAATAGAAATGATTGATGTGAAAAGAGGAGAAGAGGAGTGAAGAGAGATTTAGTGCCGATAAGAATCATCTTTCTTATATTTTACTGTAAGAAAGTTGTAGAGTCAGTCAACAAGAAAACCGGTGAGAGGGTTTAGCCGACAGTGATCGAGTATTGGTATAACTATAGTAGATTCAACAGTTGAGAAAACTGGTAAGGTGTGGTTGAGAAAAATGACATCTAAGTGTGACATAGTGAGTTATGAGATTGTGAGAGAAAGAGAGAGAGAAGAGAGGCCAAGAATCAGAGAGTGATCTCATAACCGATAGTGTGAGAACCCATAAAGAAAAGAAGACTGTTAACTGACAGAGATCTATTTGACCAAAGTATTGCAGAATTCATTTCCAACAAGAAGCCATAACTGTATCTAAATTATTTTTAAATATACATCACCAAGTTGGAGCTTGGTGCAGGGGTTGGTTCTCCTTGGGTTGGTGCCCTAAATCTTTGTAATTCAATGTTTTACTTTGTGAGGTTGGATTGGAGCAGTAGTCTCCAGCAACATTTCTCATCGAGGTTTTTCCCATATTGGGTTTTTCTCGTACATCTGGTGTGGGCTGCATTTGTGTGATTGTCTTCTCTGATCTCATAATTTTCTTTACTGATTTAATTGTTTTGTACTTAAGATAACAATCGGTATTCTAAAGTTGCCTTAGAATTGAAAAGAGTTTAAGAACCACTGATTCACCCCCCTGTCAGTGGTACTCTATGTTCAACATAAGTGGTGTTGGTGTGGCTTCTAGTAGTGATTCAAGATGCTAATGGTGATCATGTTTGAGACTTGGTTGATTGGGATAATTGCTTTAGCATGTGTGGACCTAATTTGGGTCCTGGTTTATCTAGGTTATGGAATCACATAATGTAACGTGTGGATTGGACTTTTCGATGTGTTTTCAGGATGTCTTAGGGTTTGGATATTATTTGTTTGGTCTCAGGCTAACATGTTTTGTAATTATGTAATTGGTTCATTATTTGGTGGCCGACCTTATTGTTTATGATCGAGGGTTTGTATATATATGATGTAAGATCTCATTGTAGGTCATATAAGAAAGGTATATGAAAGGTGAAGTGAGTGAATAATGTAATAATCATTCAGGTAGAGGATTTGTTTGATCATTGGTGATTGAATTGGGTTTATGTAAGAAAATTTAGTCCTCCGATATTGAGCTTAACCAGAACTGTACTCAAGCATAGGGGATGCTATCATTGCACTTCATCCTTTCTTCTGGATTGTAGTCTAGATTTCTATGTAGTCAGTGTGACTCCTTTTGTGATGAGAAGTGTGCTCTAGGCTATTGGCCTTCCTGCAAGTGCAAGCCCCTCATTTTTAATCACATACTTACTGCAAAAGTATTATCTGACTATGGGTAGGCTTCCCACCATGGTTTTTCATTTTACCCAATTTTCCATGTACAAATATTGGTGTCATGTGGATGATATTTATTCTCTATTTGTTGCTTGTACTTAGTTGATATATCTACTATCTCGGTAATTGGTTTATGCATTCTGGTATTAATATTTTGGGTTCCGGTATTAAAGTTCTAACTACTTAAGGTTCTAGTAATTCGAGACAACTGATTCACCCCTCTCTCAGTTGTCTTCCGATTATTTGAACTGTCTAACAGTATTTGAGTGGTATAATGCAACCCAGAAGGTGACTTGTGACAACATGATTTCATTTGACAAGGCTAAGATGATAGATGAGATATTAAAGATTGATGTGGCTCTAAATGAGTGTAGCAATATATATAGGTCATGTAATAACACCAGCAAACTAACAACGGACCTTGAGATGAAATTGAAGGTGGCAAAGGCCCGGTTAGAACATTTGGCTAATAGTTTTGATGGTACTCAGACACTGACCAGTACCATTGATGGTTAGATTTTGATTACAGTATGAGATTTCTGGATTAGAGGAGGACATGGATAGGATAATTCAGCGTGCAAGTGATTTAAGAGGTTTGGTGAGTCCCTGATTGAACACTTTATTACTTCAGAAGAGGGAAAGCATAAAGTTAATGAATAAACCTACTCTGACAAATCTATCAGAAGAAGAACTTCATGCATATAGCCTTAATGGTTTTGTATCCATTTTGAGCACATTTAAGATAGGTTGGGATGCATACTTATGATTTTTGAAGAACGCTTACCCGTATATTTTCAAGTACATATAGATCCGATAATCACATTTTGGTTTGTACAGAATTTCATTTCTTATTCTTTTTCCCCTGGTCTTTGGCATTGTTGTCAAAGGGGGAGAGGTTGATGTGAAAAATGACTGAGACATGAGAAGTAATTTATAGCTCAGGGGGAGCAGCCTTCCAACAATTTTTTAGATCAGTTTTGGAGTTTTTGGTAGTGAACCGGAACAACACTTCAACGATCCATATTTCACATGAGTGTTGCCATCAATGCCAAAGGGAGAGATTGTTGGCAATTGACACTCATCCAGTTTAGTTGTGTTGTCATTGATGGCAACACACACCATTTTGGTTTGGTCACTTAACCGATACTCATTGGTATACACTGTTTGTCAACCGACACCGATAGGAAAGGGAAATCGACAATCTAGGAATCGGTATATGAGGCTGACATGGGAGATTGATCCGATAGGTCTACAGGACAATGATCAAAGGCATCGGTCTTGAAGAGTAATGGATTTATTTTTGCTTAGGCCGACATGTAAATAAATTCTAATATCATTGTAAGCCGACACAAGGCATTTATGTTTGTATTTGGGAAGGGTATTTAAGTCAGTACGGTTTGGTTATTTTGAAAATGAGAAATAATGTAATGGGATATAGTGATGTGATGTTGTGCAAGCAATATTGATCGATAGAATGTGAATGTAATATTCTGTAGTTGGTCTTGGATATTGGTTTAAAGGTTTGGGAAGCAATGAAAGATATTGATAAGGAAGGATGCAGTGTAAACTAGTATAGACTGTGCTTTAATTGGAACTCATTCAGCATAGTAGATGCACTCTTAGAGTTCAAAATTTTGTTTGTAACTCCATATGTGGTGTTTGTAGTTAGTGAGGCTCCTTTTGTGATGAGAAATGTGCTCTAGGTTTTTGGCCTTTCTACATGTGCAGGATCCTATTATAATATTCATTCATCTGGCCAGTGGATAGATATTGTGGCTCTTCAATCCCACTGTGGTTTATTTGTCTTTGAGGTTTTCCACGTATAAATCTTTGAGTTATGGTGTATGTTCTTGTGGTTGTTTCATTTATATTTTTTGTTGTATTCTTTTGTGGTTACCGATTACTGAATTGCATTGTTAATAAGGTTAAAATTTATAGTACCAACATAACAATGATTCACCCCCCTCTCAGTGTTCTTGGATTCCAACAACTTCAAGGGATGATTTCAAATGGAAGTCCTTACTAAGAACTCTAAGATAGAAGATACCTAGTTCACCTCTGAAAGGGGGATAATATTTGTGCAATAGAGATAGTAATTCTTTCAAGATACTTACCATATCGTTCCCCCATTAGCGTTTGGAGTCAGCTAATACGACATTGAGAATCCATTGTGTGAGACTTCATGGCTATATTCTGATTAGCTATTGGGAGTGTACCTGAGTCTACAAGAAATGATTTTCTCTCTTAGATAACTTCCTTAGGGTTAGTGTGCTATTCTTGAAGTGACTTTACATCCTTTGTGTTTGTTGTGTCTTTCCCCTAGAAACAAAAACTGAAACTGGAAAACAATCAAAAACATCAAAAACTCAGTGGTCAAAACTCTGTCCTTGTCAGAAACTTGTCCCTATCCAATCCTATGTCATACAAGCCTTCTGTTTGTCATCCTATTCTCTGAAAGTTATCATCTAGTTAACTTTAAACTATTGTACGATTCACCACTTTAGAGATTCGTCATTGCCAGTTTGTTGTACTACCTGCCATGAATTGTTGTATGAGGAACACTAAACTATCATACAAGTCTCCATTACTATTATTAGTTTCTCATCTAACCAAGTCTAAAATGTCATGCGAGTTTGAATAGCAACTCACACGAGAAACTATCTTTGTCATCTAGGACTCCTTAAACTATCATCTAGGTCACATTATTCTATCGTATGAGCCTCTATTTTTGTTAGTCCAGAAACCTATCTTTTTACATGCCTTTTCCAAATCTTCCATACTTGCCTAATCAATCTACAATGAGCATATATCTAGTCCTTTTCATCTTGAGCATAAACAATATTGATAGTGTACGAGCCACTGATTCTATCAGTCCAGAAGCCTATTTTTTTGCATGCCTTTTCCAAATCTGTCATACTTGCCTAATCAGTCTATAGTGAGCATATATCTAGTCTTTTTCATCTTGATCATAAACAACCTTGATAGTGTACCCCTGTCATTGTGTTACACAATTTTTTTGATTATATCTCAGCTAGCTCAATCAATCTTACATCAATCTGATCAACCTAATCTACTTATATCACGTCTTATACATGATAGATCATTCCTAAAACCAAACTTGGTCTCAATTACTTTACTCAATCATTACCTCAAATGTACAACTAGCTCTAATTGATCTTGATATTTGTATCACTTCTAGCTCTCAGTCACATCAATTATAAATGCATGTTCAAACTAGAAGTTCTCATAAGAAAGGCAAGGGGCAATCCTTTTTACTATAGACTAATCCATTCTTTATAGAAGACCCTGTCTCTGACAAACCTTCATCGTCAAGTGTACCAATTTTTTATCAACCCTTATCTCCCACCCTGTCTGGAGAAAGCCTTGAAAGAGAAGCTGCTAAACACAATACTTATGATAATGTTAGCACCCATGCTACTAATAGTGACTCCTCATCTAGTGAGTCTGAAGCTTTTGAACCTACAAAAGTTGTTATAATTAACTGTCAAAAGGATAATTCTTTCTGAAAAATGATGAAAATTATCATGGCCAGAGAAAAAGAAGAGCATTTTCTAGAGTTATGTAAACAAGGCACTAAACGTCCCATTGATTATAAAATTGAAATCCTTATCACTAAAGAAGAAGATACTCCATTAATGGTAAACAAACAATTGAAAGCATTGCAAACTGAAATCAAGGAATGAAAAACAAGGATAAATCATCTACGCACTATTCTTTGGACACGATCTACCCATTCCCATTTGACAAGAACCTGTACATGCCTCCATTTTCTTCAAGAATGGAAATTCCTAAGTTTGACAAATATGACGGTAACTTAGATCCTCAAGACCATGTCTGATAATTTTGTGCTTTATGTATGGAGTTCATTCACGAACAAACATATCTCATGCATCTCTTTCCAAGAAGTCTAGGAGGACAAGTCATGGAGTGGTTTTCAATCTTGCATGTGGGAATTAAATCTTTTGAGGAGCTATTCAAATTGTTTCTCCAACAATACTCCTATAATATTCATCATCCAGTCACCATGATTGAGCTCTATAATACCAAACAGAAGATAGGAGAACCTTTTCTCACTTTCCTTCAATGTTGGAGAAAGATGTTCTCTAGATATTCATGACCTATTCCTGATTCTGATAAGATGAACATCTTTGTTAATAATCTGAATCTTGAGATAAAATATAATATCTAAATGCAAATACCCTTCATTCAACAAGATGGTGGAAAATGCTCTAAAATGGAAGATGTTCTTGTAAGGAAAGGAGATATATTACTTTATAAAGAAACACAACAAGGCTCTAGTTCCAAAGAGAAGAACAAATACTAGAAATACGACAAAGATAATAACAAAAATGTTGTTAATGATGGAGTGGTTTTTACTGTTAAACCAAAATCAAAACCAGTAGTATTTAATCTAACTAGTGGTACACAAGCCCTCAAAGGAGCTGAAAACACTACAAAAAACACTCCTAAGAAATCAAAATAGTGGTTTAAAGAGAAACCTTGGCTTTCAAAGCCTAAAAGTGATTTCACTCCTCTGGGAGAATCCTATGAATCAACTCTTAAGACTCTATTGGCAAATGAACTAATCACATTGCCTGACAACTCCAAACCATATGATCCTGAAGTAAACCCAAATGGTGGAGGGAAAACGAGTACTATGAATATCATCGAAACAAGGGTCATACAACAAATAGCTGCATGAAAATCAAACATGAGATTCAAGACCTTATCGATGTTGGCAAAATTATTGTTGGAAAACATGCAACCAATATTGATCACAAAGCTTTCAAAGATCCCTTACCTTTTTTATGAGTAGAGTGATTCCTCAAAATCCAAGGGAGGTGCCAAAATCAATTACACCTATGCCAACAATGATAATGTGATTAACATGCTTGAACATTCCCAATCTGAATATTGCAATGTGATCATAGTCAAAGATGAGAAAAAAAAACTACGAACTGCAAATGTCGTGACCCACGCTAAAAAAAAAGTTACTTAAAGGAGTTAGTTCCTCATCTACTGATCAAACATCATCAAATCCATTGAAAACATCAAACCTACTAACTTATTCAAACAAACAACCAAATACGATCATGACTAAATCTAAACAGCTGGCTTCATCATCTTCTTCTGGTTACAACATTGATGAACAATTAAAATGAACTACTGCTCAAATCTCTATTTTTGAACTGCTTAAGATCTCTTCTGCTCATAGAGAGATCCTAGAAAAAGCTTTGCTCACTACTAACATCCCTAAAGATTTAGATTTGGATTGGTTTCAATCTATGGTGGGTCACCTGACTTCACCTCACTACCTAACCTTCTTTGAAGAAGATGACAATTCCCTGAATCATCCACATAACCAGTCATTGCACATTGAAGCTATGATCTATAAACACAGAGAGTGTGTTTTGATAGATGGAGGTGCTAGGTTGAATATTTGTACCTACAATTTACTGATACAACTAGGGTTTTTTGACAATATCATTGATCCAACAAAGAAAATAACAATCAAAGCTTATGATGAAGAAGAGAGAACATCTAAAGGTCTAGTACTATTATCGATCAGAGATGGGACCTATGGAAAGAGATGTTATTTGTCAGGTGCTCGACCTTCCCTTATCCTACAATATATTGTTGGGTAGACCATGGATTCACAAAATGCAAGCAGTACCATCTACATACCATCAGTGCTTGAAATTTCCCTATAATAGAGTTGAAGTTAGTGTTCCCACTGATACAAGCTATGCCTGTAATGCTTTGAAATAGAGTGTTGATACCCTTGTTCCTCATAATAGAGAAGCTTCTACAACTGAGAGTTCTAAAACTTTGATGAAAGACTTAGCAAAGAAACTAAAAATCACAGATACTAGCATAGATGGATACAAGATAGAACATGTACTTTCACTAATGAATCTTCCTCCATCACCAAGATAATCTAGAAAACCATTTGAGGCAATGAAGCCACAAACTTGAATGACAAACATCATCTATTATGGTACTTTTGTGCAATCCTCTACTTCTCTTGCAAATGAAATA
This sequence comes from Cryptomeria japonica, assembly GCF_030272615.1. Lineage (NCBI taxonomy): Eukaryota > Viridiplantae > Streptophyta > Pinopsida > Cupressales > Cupressaceae > Cryptomeria > Cryptomeria japonica. Next base: position 424,535,534 of record NC_081409.1, on the reverse strand, counting down.
GAAGAGGAAAGTGTTTTGGAATGGCTTTACAAAGGGGAAAATGAAGATAAGGAAGTGCAACATTGTGAAATTTCTCCTACACAATATGGTAAAGGCTATCAGATAATCCAACATATGGGATATTCAGGTATACGTCCTCTAGGAAAGCACCAAGAAGGAATCATTGAACCTATCAAGCTACAAACTAAGTCTACAAATGATAAAACTGGACTTGGATACCATCTAGAGGAGTCATCAATTCAAAAACACACTTCTCATCAACAACCTAAATGGAGGAAGAAGATACTATATCAAACATCACAAGTGTGTGTGTGAAAAAGGGTCTGTAGTTGTAAGCACAACACTTCAATTAAGTCATTACATGTATGGTTAGTAAATAAATAATAAATAAATAATAAAACATAACAAAACGACTAATTGCCTTCTAAAAGATGTGAGTATAAGATTGCTCTCAGATTTTTTATAAGCAATACCAGTGACTAGACTACACCAAGATGAAGGATTTAATCTATATGATATTAAACTATATGGATGCAAGATGGATGAATAATTCAAGCAATAATGAATTCAAGCAATATGTATTCAAGCAATATGGATGCAAATAATCTAAAAAAGTACAATGATCTTCAATGACTCCAGAGCGAAATTAGCATGATAATAATCTCCAAGCGTGTTCTCAAAAATCTCTGGGGTGAATTGGAATGAGAGTTGAAGGTTGAATTTATAGAGAATTATAAAAAAGCTCAATTTAGGATTAATTGAAAATAATTAAGAAATCAGGTTTAGTTAACCTTGAGATAGATTCCAATTATAGTTTAATTGAAATGCATTTAAATAAGAAGTTCAAGTTGCATTAGAAATAAGGTTTAATTAATTCGATGCATTTATGATAAAAAATGATAATTCCATGCATATATTTGATTTATTCAAGAAAAAGGCCTTTTCAATGCAACTTAACTTCTTTTTCTGAAAAGCTTCGAGTTCTAATTTTAGAGAATAATCCAATAATTCAATTTAATTGCCTTTTTGATTTCAAGTTCTAAATTTAGAAAAAGAAATAATATCTCAAGTTGATTTATAATTCAATTCAATTCTTTGTGTTTAATTTTCAATTCAACTCTTGCTTTGTAATTAATTCCTCTTTTGTAATAAATTAATTCCTTTTGCATGATTAAATGGCAAATTTATTAATTAATTAAATATGCAAGGATATTTAATAAATTAAAATAGGGTAATTGATCAAAATGATATTCTTGGAAATGATTCAATTAATTAAATGAATATTTAATTAATATTGAGTAATTGATTTGCCATGTAATTTTTGATGATTGAGGAATTAATAATGTGCCCAAGGTTGATTTAATTGCCTTTGGTTAGGACCTTGGTGATGTTGTCAAGATTAGGGCCCATGGTTTAGATGACCATTTTTAGGGTATTACAACAAGAAGTAAACACTCATCAAACTCAGGAAGTGTATGAGAAAGAACAAGAAGAATTGGCAAGCAAGATAGAAGAAGCAACTTCTATTCAAGTTCCAAATGTATCAACAGTAACACTACAAGAAGTAGAAATCCTAGAAGATATGAGAGAAGAGGTGGAAGGAATTAAAGAAATGTCTTCACCCTTAAACATTCCTATCACATATATGAGAAGAATGCAAGAAGAGGATTCATAAACAAACTTGAATGAGTATGAATTGGGTCTAGAGCCTCTATCAGATGCATCTATCGAAGAAACTTCTGAAGAACCTAGTGATATCATAGATGAAGCACAAGTTATAATACACTTAAAGATGCAATGAGAAATAGAAGAAATTAGACTAAAAAGACAAGAAGATTATGAGAAACAACTGAAAGAAGAAAAATAACTATATCTCCCTCTAATGAGATAGAGCAAATCAAATATGGGAATACAAATGAAGAACTCGAGGGTAGACAAGCAAGACCACTCATCAGTCCTAAGGAAGTTGAATGAGAAAGAAGACAGAGATTAAGATAGCTATGTCAACAAGTATGTCAACTACAAGTGATTATTGAACCAAGTGATGACAATACTGCGAATTCCCTTGAACCCATTGAATCTATATCCCTGGTACATCTTGAGCTTATTTAAATAAGAAGTTCAAGTTGCATTAGAAATAAGGTTTAATTAATTCCATGCATTTATGATAAAAAATGATAATTCCATGCATATATTTGATTTATTCAAGAAAAAGGTCTTTTCAATGCAACTGAACTTCTTTTTCCAAAAAGATTTGAGTTCTAATTTTAGAGAATAATCCAATAATTCAATTTAATTGCTTTTCTGATTTCAAGTTCTAAATTTAGAAAAAGAAATAATATCTCAAGTTTGATTTCTAATTCAATTGAATTCTTTTTGTTTAATTTTCAATTCAACTCTTGCTTTGTAATTAATTCCTCTTTTGTAATAAATTAATTCCTTTTGCATGATAAAATGGCAAATTTATTAATTAATTAAATATGCAAGGACATTTAATAAATTAAAATAGGATAATTGATCAAAATGATATTCTTGGAAATGATTCAATTAATTAAATCAATATTTAATTAATACTGAGTAATTGATTTGCCATGTGATTTTTGATGATTGAGGAATTAATAATGTGCCCAAGGTTGATTTAATTGCCTTTGGTTAGGACCTTGGTGATGTTGTCCAGATTAGGGGCCCATGGTTTAGATGACCATTTTTAGGGTATTACATTTGCCCCTCTTTGAATTAATGTGCGAGCAGCATGTTGGTTCAAAGAATGTGTGATGTCTAGGAGATGCCAGTTCTAAACTTGACTGATCACGAACTAGATGAAGAGCAAGGTGTTTAGCTTGATTCAAAGCGATGAAGCTGAATGAAGTTTGATTAAAGCGATACCGATCCTGAACTTGATTGAACTGAGGAATGATAGAAAACAAAAGATACCGAACTTGAACTTGATTGATCAAGAAGCGGATCTTACTAATCTAGAACTTGATTGATCGAGACACAACGAGCGAAGATAAAAATTGATCTTGAACTTGATGGATCAAGATACGATGAGCGAAAAATAAACTATCTAGCGTGATTCAAAGCGATGAAACTGAACACCTGCTTAGATTTAGCGTGTTATCAAAGATACTCTTTAAACTTTTGATTAAGTTTAAATGAATAATTAGCTTGATGAAAAGCGATGAAACTGATTAATGTTAAGAGATTGATTCAGATGAAGGACAAATATTAGCTTGATTTGAAGTGATGAAACTAATATGCCCCTACCGATTGATTCAATTCAGATGATCGAGAGATATCAACTTGATGTGAAGCGATGAAGCTGAGATGCCTCTTTAGCAATAAGAATTGATTTTCTTTAGTTGAAAAGATTTTTGTTCGACTTTTGATAAAGATAAAAAAAAAATTCTTGACATGTGAGATGTGAGATCATAAGGTCGTGAGTATGCCCCCTCAAGAACGAAATTGAAAGATAACGAGGGTTCATTATAGGCAATTGTTGGTGATGATAAGTTATTTGGGCACAAATTGATTCTGAGGAATGTTTGAAATTTTTTTGATTATGTTGAATTGATCGCAAAGTTGTTGTGTAGAATTGAAATTGAGATTCAACGGTGATTCATGAGAAATTGAGCGCAATGTGAAGAAAGAATGAGCATTTGATGAAAAAAGTGCTAAGTGGTCCAAATTTTGAAACTGACTAGTAAAATGATCTCGAATTTTGATTTCGATCTCGAAAATGGAATCAGAATAGAAAAATTAGCTAAGGGTACAATTTTCATGTCCATAGGAGCAAGTTGAAAAATTAGGTTTTTGGCTATATATGGGACAAAAGTGTCATTTTCAAATCATTTTAACCCTCCAAGTTTGAAAATTCAAAAATCCTTCTGTGAAGAAAATGGTGGTCCCTACTCGTACTCATCAATTCAAGCACCAAAGACGACATAATCGACCCTGAAACTATGAGCCAGCGGTAAGTGATCGATCTTAAGCCTCTTTATGTTTTCAATTTTGAATTTTTTTGCTCATTTTTCAAGTTTTTCACATGTTTGGGGTTGGTTTTCACGTTTTATCGTGCAAGATAGGATTCTGTCTCGTGCGAGTAACTGTTAAATTTTATTTTGTCATTTTAGGCCACAAGAATTGTCATTCGGACCCTACCCTTGTTTTGTACGACATGATTATAAAAAGACCATTCTGTCATGCGGGGTTTGATATTTTGTTGTATGGGGATGTTTTATCGTACTAGAGCCATTCCCGACTCATATGAAATGCTGCCCTTTTGTGTTTTGTCGTTCGGGAAACAGTGAACATTTTTGAAGATCTAAACTTGAAATTTTGATTTTGCACTTGACTTAGTTAGATTTGCGTGATGTTTTACTTCTCTTGTAGGTTCATTTGGAGTTTTCTGATGCTTCATTGTTGGGTTTTTGTAGGTTCGATTACCTCCTATGCTTTTCAGATGTGTTAATCCTCTCACTATGACTCTAATTTGATAGTTATCAAAGGTTAATCAGGCTCATATTGATTTGTGCGGTTTGACTCATCTTCTTGGTTTACCAGATATCCGTGTGAATCATGGTATGCTCACAACATTGGTTGAGTGTTTCCATTCAGAGCATAACACATTTCATTTGCCAATGGGGGAGTTGACTATCACTCCTGAGGATGTATATAGGATCCTTTGTATCCCTTTTGCTGGGGATAAGGTGGATTATGATGCAAAATTGTTACCTGGACTACAGGCAGTTAGACATGTATTCCGGGATCTAGACATTTTGACCCGTTCCATTAGTTAGGATGTGATGATGGGCCAATACAGCAAGGAGTTTCCGCTGGCATGTGTTCTAGGAGGATTTATTAGCCATTTTTGGATGCCAAATAGAGGGCAGCAGGGTTTCCAGTGTGGATGGGGTAGGATGCTGATGAGATTGATGGAGACCCCTCAAAGGCTTGGTTGGGGTTCTTGTATATTGGCCCACATGTATCATGAGATGCATGAGATTATATATAGGGATGGCAGGAGCATGGCTGCAGGTGTATTTATTTTATAGGTTTGGGCTTGGGAGCACCTCCCAGTTTGTTGGTTGATAGTTGATGATAGTAGAGAGCTTGGGAAACCGATTATATATAGGTATGCCGGTTATGTCACACAGCCCCATCTGGGCAAGACAGATTTTTGGCGGCAGTAGTTAGATGACCCAGATAGCCGTAGTATGGAGACCTTATAGAGGTTTAGAGCCATGGGATGATTGGCGGCTAGTTCGCAGGGACCTTTTTGTTACGCGCCCTCTTATCGGGAGATCGCAGACTATTGTTGAGTGATTCTTTGTATCACAGGTGATGAGGCAGTATGGTCGGCCTTAGGGGGTGTCACAGGAGTATACAACTTATGCACATTATGCAGATGAGGAGAGATAGGGATGGTCTCCATGATTGTCCTACGCTTTGGCTATGCAAGAGTTGACTGGTCTACAATGCCTTAGATGGGACTATATGGATGATGTTGCAGATGCGGGGGTATTGCCCCAGTACAGAGATTGGTTCTAGTAGCATCCATTTCCTAGGTTTACAGATACAGGTGAGAAGGCACCCCGCATAGAGGATATTGAGGATGATGCCCCAATACCAAGATAGGGCCAGGGATAGAGACAGGGACGAGGACAGAGAGTCAAGGCTCAGACGTAGGCATGTGGCGATCCTGGTGATAGCAGCAATAGGGTTCCAGCTGGGGTTGGATAGTAGAGGGGTGAGGGCGGATCCCTAGGGTGTGTAGGAGTGAGATTGGGTAGAGCTGAGGAGGAGCGAGTAGCTCCGAGATAGGTTTGACAGTAGCGTGAGGAGCAAGGTGGAGTTGGAGGTGGAGATGGGGGTGGAGAGCCTGTGAGAGAGCAGGGGACTGACGCAGGGTGGTCGATGAGAGCACGTCTTGAAGAGCAGCAGTCATAGTTGACAATGGCTCAGACTCAGCTGGTGGAGCGAGACTGACAACTTGCCAATCTTAGGGTTGAGCGCGATCACCAGATCTCAAAGATGAGAGAAAAGATAGAGGCCTTGTGATAGGAGGTCCTTCTCCATACTAGTAGGGCAGCCTACTATGTTGCAACATATAGCGTCGCAGTTCCAGTTGCGCAGTAGGTCATTCCCTACTCATAGTATATGGCATGGTTAGAGGGAGCTCGGGCACCTTGTCAGGATCTTGGTCATCAGGCTCCTCCTCCTCCACCGGGCAATGAGGGAGAGGCTGAGAGCTAGATATTCTTTTTGTATCTCGAATATTTTTTTGTAGACACACCCATTTTTTTGTAGCCTATACGATTCTTGCTTTGATGGGAGTTTGTATATGTCATTCGACATCATTTTGTACTCTTAGACTTTATATATATATATATATATATATATATATACGAGATCCGATTTGACTTCATCATACTTGTGTCAATCGATTTATGAGATGTCTTTTATATGCTTTATTCTATATGTAAGCATTTCTTTTCAGTATGTAATGCAAATGATTATGGATGTCTAATTTTGTTTCTTTTCATATGCAAATAGATGAATGTGTAATGAGTAATATGAAATGCAAATTTTTATTTTCTATGCAATAAGACGAATGTAGATGAGTGAGTAATGAAATGTATGAATCTATATATAAAATGTTTATGTATGCAGCTAAACATCTCAAAACACAAGTACTCGATCGAAGAAATGATGATAAATAGACCACTTAGCATAAGAAATGATTATGCTTTCAGCTCTCATTCAGAAGATAAAGAGATTATTACCGTACCGAAATCACTCTAGATTCACAAAATATAGAATGATATACAAAATGATATGTAAAATGCAACCTAAACCTAGTCACCGGATTTAAAATTCTTAAGATTCATCACCGAGCATAATGAACACAATAGACAGGTTAGAGTTCCTTTCTTTTTCAATGTGGAATATTTATTTTGTTTGCAATGACCCTTTTTTCACTCATATCCTTGGACAAATTTTGCAAGGACCCGAATTGCATCATAAAGAAATTCCCTCAAAACAAACAAAGAAATGATGTGGACCTCCCTGTAGCATACAAATGAGCGGAGTCGAGGTATGTGAGGCGATTTCACCTTGTTGTGAAGGCTCTTATCACAGACACCCAGCTAATTTATATGTTTCCAGATCATTGGGATCATTCCTACAAGTAGAAAACAAAGAAAATATTATGCCCCCAATCCTTGCTCCTCTTAGTCACAATAGACTTCTTCGAGTTACTCAGAGGGATAATAATCAAAAACCAATATAAAAGACAACACACAAAGAAAATTTTCATTCATAGCTCAAACTGTTTAGTGATTGTTTTCCATTATGTTGTTTTTCTTGTGTTCTCAGTGATAAAAACTCTTTGGTAGTTAGGAGACAGGTGACTGACTCAGAGTGGACGACCAGGTTTCACTGATGGAAAGATGGCTTGATTGACATTGCCTAGGATATGTGATGTGCTCTGTCAATTAACCTAAGACTAGGACGTTGATCAGTTTCAAGTCATGAGGGTTTCAACAAACCAGGATGTCACAAAAGTGACTTAAATATATGTACAAGCGAAAGCAAAGATGCATGAAAGCGAGAATGCCAACATTGCCTTGATAGATGGAGCGCTTGAGTACAAGAGGCACCTGTTTGCTAGGTTTTCACGTGCTTAACAGAGATTCATTCTTTTTTTTTTTTTTACCAAAGTGCCTGTTTACCAGGTTTTCACCAAGGCATTTTCTCTCTTTATATTTTATTTTTTTCTTTTTTTGTATTTTTTTTGTATTTTCTGATTTTTCTGATTTTTTTTTTCTAAGACTTTTTTCAATTTTTAGGATTTCTTCAAGACTTTTTCCAGCTCCACATGTTGATAGCACAAAGAATGCTAAGTGAAGAATTTCTTCAAGTGGGTGGTGTTAATTAGTTCACAAAGTTATTCTCCTTCTGAATTTGAGAGTTGATAGGCACCAGAGCTGAATACAATAGTAACGATGTAAGGACCCAGCCATTTGGGTTCAAACTTCCCTTTGTTATCTCAAAACTATTGATGTTTGGGATTTTCTATCAGAACTAGGTCACCAACCTGAAATTCTCTTTGTCTAAATTTCTTGTTATAATCTCTGGACATTCTCTTCTGGTACACTCTGAGATGATCAAATGCCACTTGCCGACGCTCATCCAGCAATTTGAGTTCTTGCAATCTAGATACTCTATAGTCTTCATTAGTAACAAGACCTTGCAAGAAAACTCTTAGAGATGGTATTTCTACTTCAATAGGTAGTACTACTCCCGACCCATACACCAAAGAGAAAGGTGTAGCCCTAGTAGGTGTTTTGATACTTGTTCTATAAGCCCATAGTGCAGGATTGAGCTACAGATGCCAATCCTTCCTAGATTTGTTCAATGTTCTGTGCAAGATAGTCAATAGGTTTTTGTTAGATGCCTCGAATTGTCCATTACTTTGAGGGTAATATACTAATGACCACTGTTGTTTTATTTTGAATTTCTCACAGAGCTCGTCCAGATCTTTATTCTTAAACTATCCTCCATTATCAGTCATGATGGACAAAGGTATCCCATACCTGCAGATGATATAGTTTAGGATGAATGAGGCGAGTTGTTTACCGATTGCTTTGATGAGCAGAACTGCTTCTAACCACTTAGTGAAATACTCAGTGGCAGTTATGATAAATTTATGTCCATTAGATGATGCTGGATATATCTGACCAATGAGATCAAAGACCCATTGCTGAAAAGGCCAATGTGTAGTGAAGGGTATAAGATCCCTTGCTAGAGCATGTATGAGATTTCCACGTAGCTGACATTTTTCATAGGTCTTAGCAAATTTAATAGAATATTTCTCCATGTTTGGCCAGTAGTAGCCAGTCTGTAATAATTTCAGAGCTAAAGTAAGACCATTCGAATGAGATCCACAAATACCTTCATGAACTTCCGATAACGCATGTTTAGATTCTTCATTTTCTAGACACCTAAGCAATGTACCGTCTAAAAATCATCTAAACAGTTCATTAGCAATGATAACATACCATGAAGCATTTCGAGTTAGGTTTCTTTTCTCATTACGAGTAAGGTTTTCAGGGATTATTTGGTCTCGTAAATAAGAGTAGATGTGACTATATTGGGATGAGTCATGTCCAATAATAGAACATACTATTTGGGTCTCAGGAGAATCACAGGCCAGGTAATGTAACTCTTCCACCAGGAATTCAAAGCAAAAATTGGATTCTTGTAACTCAGGTATAGATGCTAAGGTGGCCATAGCATCTGCTGCTCTGTTTGCGGATCTAGGAATCTATTGGAATGATATAAAAGCAAAATACTTCTTAAGATCATCAACCATTCTCTTATAAGGCATCAGTTTCTCATCTCGAGTATGATATGTATCATTCATTTGATTGACTACCAGCTGAGAATTTCCATAGATGTGTACTTTTGCAACCTTCCATTCGATAGCTAGCTTGATTGCATTCACCAGAGCGTCATATTCTGCAATATTATTTGTGCAAGGGAATAGAATATTATAAGACTTTGGGATTGAATACTTTTGAGGAGTAATAAACAATATTCTAGCACCTGAACTATTTTGGGTGAAAGATCCATCAAAGAACATCTTCTAGGGTTGTTGAGTAAGATGCATTATTGATTCATCTAGAAACTCTATATGCAGTGGTTGAGTGTCCTCAAGGGGAGCTTCAGCAAGTTGATTAGCAATTATCTATCCTTTTATGGCTTTGTGTTCCACATATTCAATATCAAACTCTGTAAGGATCATGACCCATTTCGCCACCTTCCTGTAAGTGTTGCTTTATTGAGAAGATACTTGAGTGGATCAATTTTAGCCACCAGCTTGATTGAATGTGCTAACATGTAGTGTCTCAGTTTTTGTGAAGAAAAGACTAATGCCAAGCATGCTATTTCTATTATAGTTTAGTTCATTTCATAAGACACCAATGTCCTTTTGATGTAATAAATAGCTCGTTCCTTTTTGTTATCATCTTGTTGTGCCAGAAGTGCCCCCAGTGATGAATCAGTTGTTGATATGTATAAGATCAATGGTTTACCCTGAATAGGCAACATCAATATTGGTGGATTGGATAGGTACTCTTTTATCTATTGAAGGTTTTGTTCACATTCTTGATCCCAATTGTATATTATTCCTTTCCTCAATACTTTTGTGAAAGGTTGAGCTTTGTCTGCTAGCCGAGAAATGAAGCGTCTGATGGATTGGAGACGTTCCTGTAGACTTCTCATTTGACTGATGTTCTTCAGAGGTGACATCTTCATTATGGCCTGGAACTTCTCAGGATCAACCTTGATTCCATTCTTTGAAATGATGTAGCCAATTATTTTACCAGATGTTACTCCGAATGCACACTTCTTTGGATTTAACCAGAGTTTAAACTTTTCCATTCTGTCTAGTATAAGACCTAGCTCTTGAATATGTGTTGATCTCTTCATAGTCTTCACTAAGGTGTCATCAACATAATCTTCCATATTCTTATGCATCATTTCATGAAAGATAGTTGTAACTGCTCTTTGATAGGTCACCCTTGCATTCTTTAGCCCAAATGGCATGACATTCCAGAAAAAGGTTCCCCATGCACAGGTGAAAGTTGTCTTTTCTTGATCTCGAGGAGCTATTTTGATTTGGTTGTATCTGGAGAATCCATCCATTAGTGAGTACATCTCATACCTAGTGGTCATGTCGACTATCATGTCAATATTTGGCAATGGAAAGTAGTCCTTCGGACATGCTTTATTGAGATCTCTGAAGTCTGTGCAAACTCTGATAGATTTGTCTACTTTCGACATAGGTACTATGTTTCAAATCCATTCGGCATAATCTATAGCTCTAATGAATCCATATTTAAGTAGTTTTTCTAGCTCAACCTTGACCAGCAGTGCTACATGTGGGTACATCTTATAGAGTTTTTTCTTGACTGGTTTAACTCTTGGTGTGATAGAAAGATGGTGCATAATGAGATTAGGATCCAAGCCTGGCATATCAGAGTATGTCCATGCAAAGTTTATTTTCTTTTCTGTGAATAGATGAGCGAACTCCTTCAATTCTTCTACTGATAGTGATTGAGCTACATGAATGATGTGTGGTGCCTCTTGACTCCCAATGTTCACTGGCTGAGTTGGCTTGATCAATATGGAAGACCTTTCCTAGAAATGACTTGGCAGTACATCAAGTATCTCACCTTCAGGCACCTCAAAGAGGTTTTCACCTTTAGGTACATCCTTTATTTTCTCTTTTTTAGATTCTGACACTGCCACAATGTGGTTTTCGCCATCAAATCTTTTATTTTTGTTTTTCTTGTTTTTGCGACTAAGATACTTGACATCTACTTTAGTCATGTTTTCACTCTATTCACTGGTGGAAGAGTACATGGGTTCAACTGCATTGAGATAATAGGCTAACGTATAGTCATTGGTAAAAGTAGGTATATTCATAGGTTGGTTTTGTAAAGTACAATCAACTAGTTCTGGATGTAGTAAGGATAAATGTTGGACAAGTTCGAGAGCATTCACGGTATTGTCATCACAATTGCGGATCAAAAATTCGAGTTCCAGAATGATACCTTGTGTAAGTGTCTCGAGACCAAGATGGCTCAGATCATGATTATTAAAGTTCACGTTAATATTTAGTTGACCTAATCTAATAGACATACTTGTAGCATCGTTCCCTATGCTAGACTGAACATCATATCGTGGTTTGACAACGATAAGATCAGTAGACAGATTTTCATTGTTTGTATTAGATGATTTTGAATTTGAGGCTGAGTAGATATTGTCTTGAATAAGACTGTCATCAGAGTCATGAGAGTCATCGGATGAAATTTCTGAGTCTTCTTCAAGTGATTTAGTAAGTGTATGTATGGTATCAACACCAACATCTTTAATGCTGCAAGTTCCTTCATATTGTGGTTCATTTGTCATTTGTATCTGACACACCTGTTGACATGATCTTTTTGTTTCTATGACTTGATGTCATCTACTCCATTTAGCTTCCTCTGGACTGATAATTGGTTCTTATTTTATAGCTTCTAACTCTTCTTGTGTAGTGCTATACCTAATTTGTTCTATTTTAGCACTGGGGTACATAGATGAAAAGCTTTCGGGTACTCTTCCTTCCTTCAGTACTTGATCATAATTTGCTTGTCTCTTTTGTCTAATTTCTTGTATTTCCTTTTCTAGTTTTATGTGCATCAGCTCTTGAATATCATCTATGACACTGCTAGACTCTTTTGGAGTTTCTGTACTAGATGTATCTGAGAGGTGGTCAGGACCCCATTCATACTCATTTGAGTCAGTCTCTGAATCGTCTACTTGCTACCTGCCAGTATATGTGACTGGAACTTTTAGTGGTGCAAACAATTCTCTGATTCTTACTACTTCATCTCTTATATCTTCTGGGACCTCAACTTCTTTTATTATTGTAGCTGACACCATCGAAGCTTGAGCACTGACTATTTCTTCTTTCTTGACTACTGATTCCTCTTTCTCTTTTCCACACTCTGCTTTTGTTTGTTGAGCGTCTGCTTCCTGTAATATTGAAGGTGATATCCTTTTCTACCACTTAGACTTAGAAACATGTTTTTGATCTGATGTCTTTTTCAGATTGTACCCCAGTCCAGCCTTATCATTTGTGGATTTTGTTTGCAGCTGAATTGGTTCAGTAATACCTTCCTTTTGTTTGCCTAGAGGACCAGTACCTGAATATCCCATGCATTGGATCATGTTGTAGGAAGGACCATATTAGTTAGAGGAAATCTCACAATGTCATACCTCCTCATTTTGACTATCTTCTTTAAAGAGCCAGTTAAGAACAACATCTTCTTCCATTTCATCTTTTAGGGAGGTAGAGGACTATACAAAGAGACCATCATATATGGTATTCGGAGTTGAAGTTTGTGTTCTCATAGCCTCTAATGTTTTGCCCAACTGTTTTGGTGATGGAGGAAGAGAAACTAATGAAAGTACCGGTTCTATCTTGTAGCCATCCATGCCAGTATTTGTAATCTTCAATCTCTTTTCTAAGTCTTTCATCAGTGTTTCTGGATCTTCATTTGTAGATGCTGCCCTATTATGAGGCACAAAATTATCTGCACCTTTTGTCAATGCATTACAGATGACATTTGTATTAGCAGGAATACTGACTTCAACTCTGTTATAGGGGAATTTAAAGCATTGATGGTATGTTGACGGTATTGCCTTCATTTCATGAATCCATGGCCTGCCCAGTAAGATATTGTATGAAAAAGGAATATCAAGTACCTAGAAAAGGACATCTCTTTCTACAGGTCCCACTCTGATAGGTAATGATACAAGACCTTTAGAGGTCCTTTCTTCTTCATCATAGGCTTTTCTTGTTATTTTCTTGTCAGGATCAATGACATTTTTCAAAGAAACCTAGTTGTGTAAGAAGACTATAAGTACAAATATTCAACCCCACGCCTCCATCTATCAAAACATGTTTGACTTTGTGTTTATGGATCATGGCTTCAATACACAATGGATGGTTATGTAGATGATTTAGCGAGTTGTCATCTTCTTCAGAGAAGGTCAGATAGTGAGGTGAAGTTAGATCACCCACCATAGACTGAACCAATCAATGTCTAAATCTTTTGGAATGTTAGTGGTGAGCAAGGCATTGTCTAGGAGCTCTTTGTGAGTAGACGAGAGTTTTAGCAATTCAAAGATTGAGATTTGAGCATTTGTCCTTTTTAATTACTCAACAATGCTATATCCAGAAGATGATGTTGAAGTTAGCCTTTTAAATTTGTCCAAGGTCGATTCTTTTAGTTTGTTTGACGAGGCTGGTGGGTTCGATGTTGCTTGATCCGGGTTGGAAGAACTAGCTCCTTGGAACTTTCTTCTGAGAATGGGCCAGAGCTCTTGCATATCATGATTTATTCGGTTTATTTTAGACTATAATCACATTTCAATATTCTAATTGGGAAGGCTCAATCATGTTAATGATGTTGTCATTGCTGGTATAAGTATAATTTACTTTGGCACTACCTTTGGTCTTTGAGGAATCACCTTGTTCGTAAATAGGTAAAGGGTCCTTAAATCCTTTATGATCAACATTGGTCGGATGATTCCCAACAACAACTTTATCAGCATCTATGAGATCTTGAATCTCATGTTTTAGCTTCATGCAATTGTTTATATTATGACCTTTATTCTGATGGAAATCATAGTATTCATTTTCTCTCCACCATCTTGGTTTGACTTTTGGATCATATGGTCTAGAGTTATCTGGTAGCGTTATCAAGTTGTTTTCCAACAAAGTTTTGAAAGCGGATTCATATGATTCTTTGAGAGGAGTAAAATCACACTTAGGTTTGGAAAGCCAAGGCTTTTCTTTGAACCATTCTTTTTTTTTCTTTGGTGGATTTTCTGTTGTAGCCTCAGCAACTTTAAGTGCTTGTGTACCACTAGCCAAGTTGAATATTGTGGGTTTTGAGTTAGTTTTAACATCTACTACTTCATCGTTAACAACATTCTTGTTGTTGTCTTTGCCAAATTTCCAATACTTGTTCCTCTCTTTAGAGCTAGATCCTGGTTGTGTTTCTTTCCAAGGTGAGATATCTCCCTTCTTTATGAGCACATCTTCCATTCAAATGGCATAATCTACCATTTTGTTAAATGATGGGTGTACTTGCATTTGTATACTATACATTAGTTTAGGGACCAAGTTGTTGACAAATATATCCATTTTCTCAGAGTCTAGCATAGGTCGAGAATACCTAGAAAACATCTTTCTCCAGCATTGGAGGAAACTCCCCTATTTTTTGTTTAGTATTGCAAAGCTTGATCATAGTCACAGGATGTCGAATGTTGTATGATTATTGTTGTAAAAATAGTTGGATTAGTTCTTCAAACATTTTTATTCCTTTGGGTAGACTTGAGAACCATTCCATTGCTTGACCCCCTAAACTCCTTGGGAAAAGGTGCATGAGGTACATTTGACCGTGCATGAACTTCATATAGGTGACACAAAACTCTCTCACATGATCTCGAGGATCCAAGGTACCATCATATTTGTCAAATTTTGGGATCTCAACTCGTGAAGGAAATGGATGCATGTATAGATTTTTGTCAAATGGAAAGGGACATATTATTTCCAAATAATATTGTTTTGGGGACTTATCCTTACTCTTCAATTCTGTGACCTCCATCCGTAAGGCTTGTAATTGTTTGTGTACCATGAGTATAGGTGATTCTTCCTTTTTAGTAATGAGTGTCTGAACATTATATCCAATAGGAAGTTTGGCACCTTGTTTTGTTAGTTCTAAGAAATAGTCTTCCTTCTCTCGAGCCAAGATAGCTTTCATCATTTTTCTAAAGTCTTTGTCCTTTTAACAGTCAAGAATATCTTTTTCTGGGGGTTTTGTGTCTTCTTCAGATTCACTCAATGAGGAACCATTGTCAGTTTCATGAACATTACGGTTTTTTTTGTTCTTGTCATTGTGTTCCATCTCATATATAGTGGGAGATTCAGGTTCACCAAAAATTGGTTTGCCTGATGATGAAGGTATGTCAGTGAGTGGATCTTCCATGTAAAATGGGTTGTCTTGATATGAGAAGGGTTGTCCTTTTCCTTTGGCTTCTTTCTTATGAGAACTCCTAGTTTGAGTAGGCATTTTTATGGATTAGTGTGACCTAAAGTTTTTTGTAATGCAGAGGTCAAGATCAATTTCAAAGCTAGTTGTTTGGTTAACGTATTGTTTGAGAGAAACAACTGAGATTTTAGTCTGGTTTTAGGAAAGATCTATCCTGTATAATATGTCTATCTATGTTGATTCTAAGAGTAGTGTAAGATTCACTCTGGTTTTAGGAACGATCTATCATGTGTAAGACATTATCTGACTTAGGTTTGATAGGTAGTTGATTGAACTAGTTGAAAAGATGATCGACCAAATTGTGCAACACAAATGGTAGAGGTACACTATCTTGATTTGTTTATGCTTAGGATAATGATAACCAATATTATGTTCATTGTAGACTTTTTTTAGGCAAGTTTGACTATTTTGGTCTGACAAAACCAGAGACTCGTACAACAGGATTTTATGAATCGGACGACAATTTAGCAGCTACAAGATGACAACAGTTTTATTTTGTACGGGTTATTGTCTCGTACCCTACAACAGATGGGTATGTGTAGGATGACAAAAGACTTTGGGTAGTTCTATTTTGTATGATAGAGGATTTAGCTCCAGATGACAGATGAAAAGACTCGTATGACACAAGATTTGGTGTAGGATGACAAATTAGAAGACTCGTACGACATAGGATTTGGTGCAGGACGATAATTTACTAGACTCATACGACTGTTCACAGAGCAGAGACTAAAAATTCTAAGTTTTTTTTTTCGATTGCTGAGTATGACAACTAAATATGACCAATTCTGAGATGGACTAATTTTGGACCAAGATAGACTAGTTTTGAACAAAATTTTGACTTAGGATGGGCAAGTTCTGACATGGACAGAGTTTCGACTTAGGATGGACAAGTTCTGACACAAATAGAGTTTTGACTTAGGATGGACAAGTTCTGACACAGACAGAGTTTCGACTTAGGATGGACTAGTTCTGACATGGAAAAAGTTTTGACTTAGGATGGACAAGTTCTCACACAGATAGAGTTTTGACTTAGGATGGACTAGTTCTGACACGGACAGAGTTTCTAATCACTTAGTTGTTTCTTGTCTTCTCCAATTTTGGTATTTCAGTTTTTGTTTCAGGGATGAAGACACAAAAAACACGTAGTATAAATAGTAACTCCAATCACAACATGCAAACCCTAAGGAATTTGGTGAGGAAAGAAAAGATTTTCTTGTAGACTCAGGTACACACCCAATAGCTAATCAGAATATGGCCGTTGAGTCTCACGCAATGGATTCTCAACGTCGTATTATCCAACTCCAAATGCTAATGGGGGCACGAAATGACAAGTATCTTAGGAGAGTTACTATCTCTCTTGCACAAAGATTATCCCCCTATCAGAGATGAACCAGGTAGCTTCTAATTTTAATTGGAACTAGTAAGGGATTCGTTCGGTGCGTCAAGGTATAAACTCAATTAAGAAGTCTCCCAGCTTTGAAAACCAAGGTTTAATATACCCAAAGGTACGAAGGAGAGCTATTCCCAAGCACTGTCGTTGAATTGATTTTCATCAAATCACATTTATTTTATAGTGAGTTGGAGTACTTGGCATTTAGCCATTCCCACTTAGGTTGTTCCCCTCACATCGACCGTAATGACTTTAAGAGTTTTTCAACCCCTCGGGAGGGCAGGCCTTCTAAAGATGTACAAATCTCAAACAAAGAAAAAGCCTCAAGAGTCTAGATTTCTAATTGTCTAGAAAAAGACAAGAGCATACTCTCCTACCTCTCAGAATCTTCTAAAAACATGAAAGACAGATTTGTTCTTTAACTAGATAGCAATTTAGGTGCCTAAAAAATGAATTAAAAGAATACATGATGTTTGGTCAATTTTCCTTAGGCAACCTGCAAAGACAACGAATCAGCAGTCATATTGTCTTTGTGTGACAAGCATATTCTTTGGCAAGCATTCTGTAAAAACTAATTAGGCTGTGAAAAAAATCTGAGATAGATAGATAAATAGTCAGGGTCAGTTGTCAGAATAATCAATTTGAATCAGAAAACCAAAATCATGAAATTTGCCTTTTTAACCAGAAAATACAGAGTCGTACAACAGAGTTTTAGCTTGTACGATACAAGATTCCCTCTCATACGATATAGGATTCCTGCTCGTACAATACCTGCAGTTTGATGTTTCAACCTGTGAAAATTGTCATACGAGATGTACGGACGAAAATCCAAACAATCTGAAATCTAGAAAATAACAAAAAAAAAAGCAGTCAGTTTTGGAGGTCAAAAAATGTAGTCTTCTAACCCATCGTGGGCGCCAGAGATGTGTGTGTGAAAAAGGGTCTGCAATTGTAAGCACAACACTTCAATTAAGTCATTACATGTATGGTTAGTAAATAAATAATCAATAAATAATAAACCATAACAAAGCGACTAATTGCCTTCTAAAAGATGCGAGTATAAGATTGCTCTCAGATTTTTTATAAGCAATACCAGTGATTAGACTACACCAAGATGAAGGATTTAATCTATATGATATTAAACTATATGGATGCAAGATGGATGAATAATTCAAGCAATAATGAATTCAAGCAATATGTATTCAAGCAATATGGATTCAAGCAATATGGATGCAAATAATTTAAAAAAGTACAATGATCTTCAATGACTCCAGAGCAAAATTAGCATGATAATAATCTCCAAGCATGTTCTCAAAAATCTCTAGGGTGAATTGGAATGAGAGTTGAAGGTTGAATTTATAGAGAATTACAAAAAAGCTCAATTTAGGATTAATTGAAAATAATTGAGAAATCAGGTTCAGTTAACCTTGAGATAAATTCCAATTATAGTTTAATTGAAATGCATTTAAATAAGAAGTTCAAGTTGCATTAGAAATAAGGTTTAATTAATTCGATGCATTTATGATAAAAAACGATAATTCCATGCATATATTTGATTTATTCAAGAAAAAGGCCTTTTCAATGCAACTTAACTTCTTTTTCTGAAAAGCTTCGAGTTCTAATTTTAGAGAATAATCCAATAATTCAATTTAATTGCCTTTTTGATTTCGAGTTCTAAATTTAGAAAAAGAAATAATATCTCAAGTTGATTTATAATTCAATTCAATTCTTTGTGTTTAATTTTCAATTCAACTCTTGCTTTGTAATTAATTCCTCTTTTGTAATAAATTAATTCCTTTTGCATGATTAAATGGCAAATTTATTAATTAATTAAATATGCAAGGATATTTAATAAATTAAAATAGGGTAATTGATCAAAATGATATTCTTGGAAATGATTCAATTAACTAAATGAATATTTAATTAATATTGAGTAATTGATTTGCCATGTAATTTTTGATGATTGAGGAATTAATAATGTGCCCAAGGTTGATTTAATTGCCTTTGGTTAGGACCTTGGTGATGTTGTCGAGATTAGGGGCCCATGGTTTAGATGGCCATTTTTAGGGTATTACAACAAGAAGTAAACACTCATCAAACTCAGGAAGTGTATGAGAAAGAACAAGAAGAATTGGCAAGCAAGATAGAAGAAGCAGCTTCTAATCAAGTTCCAAATGTATCAGCAGTAACACTACAAGAAGTAGAAATCCTAGAAGATATGAGAGAAGAGGTGGAAGGAATTAAAGAAATGTCTGCACCCTTAAACATTCCTATCACATATATGAGAAGAATGCAAGAAGAGGATTCATAAACAAACTTGAATGAGTATGAATTGGGTCTAGAGCCTCTATCAGATGCATCTATCAAAGAAACTTCTGAAGAACCTAATGATATCATAGATGAAGCACAAGGGATAATACGCTTAAAGATGCAACAAGAAATAGAAGAAATTAGACTAAAAAGACAAGAAGATTATGAGAAACAATTGAAAGAAGAAAAATAACTATATCTCCCTCTAATGAGATATAGCAAATCAAATATGGGAATACAAATGAAGAACTCGAGGGTAGACAAGCAAGACCACTCATCAGTCCTAAGGAAGTTGAATGAGAAAGAAGACAGAGATTAAGATAGCTATGTCAACAAGTATGTCAATTACAAGTGACTATTGAACCAAGTGATGACAATACTGCGAATTCCCTTGAGCCCGTTGAATCTATATCCCTGGTGCATCCTGAGCTTATTGACCATACTTTACAAGATCAACCCATAGATATCCCTACCTTTACCAACAACTATACCCTATCTTTCTATCTTAATGCAGTTGAACACATGAAATTTTCCACCAGTGAACAAAGTGAGAACCTGACAGAAGCAGATGTCAAGTATCTTAGTCTCAAAAATAAAAAAAATAAAAATAAGTGTTCTGATGGCAAAAACCACACCGTGGCAGTGTCAAAATCGAAAATAGTAAAAATAAAAGATGTACCCAATGATGAAAACCTCTCAGAGGCACCTGAAGGTGAGATACCTGATATTTTTCCTGATCACTTTCAAGAGCGATCATCAGTGTTGATTGAACCTACATAACTGATAAACATCAGAACAAAAGAAACTCATAATGTAATACATGTAGCTCAATCCCTATTAGTAGAAGAACTAGAAGAATTTGCTAATTTCTTCACGAAGAAAAAGATCAATTTTGCATGGATATATGTTGATATGTTGGGTCTAGATCCTGACCTCATAATGCATCATCTTTCTATCACTCCTGGGGTTAAACCTGTCAAGCAAAAGCTCTAAAAAATGTATCCTCATGTTGCATTACTTGTTAAGGGTGAGCTAGAAAAATTACTAAAAGAAGGATTCATCAGAGCAATTGATTATGTTAGGTGGATATCTAATATTGTACCTATTTCCAAACTTGACGAATCAATATGTGTTTGCACAAATTTTAGAGACTTAAACAAAGCATGTCCAAAAGATGATTTTCCACTGCCTAACATAGACATGATAGTGGATATGGCTGCTAGCTATGAAATGTACTCTTTGATGGATGGTTTTTCTGCACCTGAGGATCAAGGGAAAACAACATTCACCTGTGCCTACGAACTTTCTACTGGAATGTGATGCCCTTTGGCTTAAAAAATGTGGGTGCTACTTTTCAAATAGTTGTAGCAACAATTTTACATGACACGATGCACAAAAATATGGAAGACTGTGTTGATGATACCTTACTCAAATCTATGAAAAGGTCAACACATCTCTTAGAATTGGGTCTAATCTTACACATGATAGAAAACTTTAAACTCAGACTAAATCCTAAGAAATGTGCATTTGGAGTTACATCTAGAAAACTCCTAGGATACATTGTTTCAGAAAAATTGAAGTGGATCCAGAAAAAGTTAAAGCTATAATGGAAATACCACCTCCAAAGAATGTTAGTCAAATGAGGACTCTACAAGGGCGGCTCTAGTCAATAAGATGCTTCATTTCTTAGCTAGAAGATAAGGCTAAACCATTCACAAAAATATTATGCAAAGGAGTTACATACATTTGAGATGCAGAATGTGAACATCACCTAAAGAAGATCAAGGAGTATATTACTAATCCACCTATCTTGATTCCACCAATTCAAGGCAATCCTTTGATTCTTTATATATTAGCTACCAACAAATCACTGGGGGTACTTTAGGCTCAGCATAATGAGAATAAAAAGGAAAGAGCTATATACTATATCAGCAGGACATTGGTGTCCTATGAGACGAACTATACTATCATTGAGAAAGCTTGTTTGGCATTGTCTTTTGCATCATAGAAATTAAGACATTACATGCTATTACATTCTATCAAATTGGTGGCTAAGATTGATCTGCTCAAATATCTTCTAAGCAAGGCAACACTTATAGGGAGATTGGCTAAGTGGGTCATGATACTCACAAAATTTGACATTGAGTATGTATAACACAAAGTTATCAAAGGTCAAGTCATTGCAGATCACCTTGTTGATGCTCCACTTAAAGACAATCAACCTTTGCACATATAATTTCTGGATGAATCAATAATACATCTTACTCAACGATCTTGGAAAATATTCTTTGATGGGTCTTTTACTCAGAAAGGTTTTGGTGCTGGAATCCTTTTTATCAATCCTTAGAGATACTCAATCCCAAAGGCACACATGATCCTCTTTCCTTGTACAAACAATATTGCATAATTTGAAGCCTTGGTAAATGGAATTAAGCTCGGTATTGAATGGAAAGTTGATGAGCTATACATCTATGGAGACTACTAACTAATAATCAACCAAATCAATGATATATATCAAACTCGAGATGAAAAAATAATGCCCTATAAAATAATGGTTGATGACCTTAAGAAATACTTTGTCTTTGTATCATTTCAGTAGATTCCTAGATCAACAAACATAGCAACTGATAGTATGGCTACATTTGCATCTATACCACAACTACAAGAATCTGAGTTTCGCTATGATTTCATGGTGGAAGAGATACATTATCCTACTTATGATTCTCCTGAGTCCCAGATGGTTTGTTCTATCATTGGACATGACTCATCTCACTATAGCCATATCTACTCTTACTTATGCGACGAAATTATCCTTGATAACCTTACTTGTAATGAGAAAAAAACCTGATTCAAAATGCTTCATGACATGTCATCATTGCTAACGATCTATATAGATGAGATTTGGATAGCACTTTGCTTAGGTGTCTATAACTTGAAGAATCCCAATGTGCATTATTTGAAGTTCATGAAGGTATTTGTGGATCTCGCTCAAATGGTCTAACTCTAGCTCAAAAATAGCTAAGGGCTGGCTATTACTAGCTAGATATGGGAAAAGATGCTGTAAAATTTTCTAAAACTTGTGAGAAATTCCAGCTACATGGGAATCTCATACATGCTCCAACAAGGGAGCTAATACCTTTTATCACACATTAGCCTTTTCAGCAATGGGCATTTGACATCGTTGGCCAAATCTATCCTACATCATCTAAGGACAAAAGTCCATCATAAATGCCAGTGAATAATTTACTAAGTGGGTTGAAGTGCTTCCGCTAATCAAAGCAACCGACAAACAAGTGGCTATGTCCATTATTAACTATATTATCTGCAGGTATGGAATACCTTCTTTAATTGTGACTAACAATGGAGGATAGTTCAAAAACAAGGATCTAGATGAGCTTTGTGACAAGTTCAAAATCAAACAACATTGGTCTTCTATATACTACCCTCAAGGTAATGGACAAGCTGAAGCATCTAACAAAACTTTGTTAACTATCTTGCACAGAACAATCAACAAATCTGGGAAGGATTGGCATTTGTAGCTCAATCCTGCACCATGGGCTTATAGAACAAGTATCATAACACCTTTTTTTTTGGTGTATGGGGCCGAAGCAGTTGCCTATTGAGGTGGAAATTCATTCTTTGAGATTTTCCTTAAAGGTCTTATTACTGATCAAGATCACATAATATCTAGATTGTAAGAACTTGAGTTGTTGGATGAATGCCAACAAGTGGCTTTTGATCACCTCAAATCTTACCAAAAGAGAATGTCTAGAGGTTATAACAAGAAAGTTTGACAAAGAGAATTTTAGGTTGGTGACCTTGTTTTGAGAGAGAATCCTATAAAGTCAACAGTTTCGAGAACAAAAAGGCAAGTTTGAACCCAACTGGCTGGGTCCCTACATTGTTACTACAATATTTGGCTCTAGCACTTATCAATTCTCAACACCAAAAGGAGAACAACTTTGTGAACTGCTCAACACTATCCACTTGAAGAAATTCTACACTTAGCATTCTCTGATCTAGCAACCTGTACAACTAAAAAGTTAAAAAAACAAAAAAAAAGTTAAACAACAAATTGCATTGCATATCATTTTATTCAAAGCACTACATGACATATAGTTTCTTTTTTTTAAGTGCATCGCATTCACAATTTTTTGCATTTGCATATAGCAACATTAATAAAACAAGGAAACTATCCAAGTTTATCATTTGTTGCATTCAAGATAAACAACGGTCGTCTCCTTTCTTAGATATTCAAGCATGAAGTCTTTGAGGTCCTAAGGTCATTCATTTTCAACATTAGGTCATTCATTTTCAACATTACCCTATGATGATGCTTTACTTATGGTTAGGTAGAGATTTCACTATTTGAGACTTGTTAACCCTAAATATATCAATCAATATATCTCAAACACATTAACAAAATCTCTAATTCATTCTAGATACCTAGTTGATCATATGAATAGTGACAAATCTAAAATTCTACTTCAATGTCGCTGTAATTGTCACCCCCAAGTAGGTTTCATTACTTACAAGTCAAGGCAAGAAAAGAAAAAAATAAAAAGTGCTATGCCAAATATTCATCTCAAGGCAAAAGAGAAATTATATATAAATGAAATATCATGCATGCAAGTGCAACAAAAAACTTGACTATGGTAACATGCGAGTAACTCCATCAGGACTATGAATGCCTCCTGGCAATAGAGCAATATTTGAGAAATTATAGTCTATAACCTCATCAGAGCTCTAAAATCTTTCTAGTAGTGACGCTCTATTCGAGATGCTTTTGAAGTTATAATAATCCATGTAGCTAGTCATATAGGATGCTAACAATATTTAGTGAACAAAAGAGCATGAATTAACTCATTTGCACTCACATGGGCAAAAGAAGATCAAATTTTCAAGAACAAATGGGGAATTTTTCCGCATCTCCATTTTTAAATCCTAGTCACTAAGTGTGTTAATTTGGATGTTCCAAAGGACCTTAAGTATCAATTGACTTCTTATCTATAAAATATTTTGTACCTCCAATTCAAGTGGTGTATTACGAAATGCTAAATAAACACAGTCATCCTTGTTCAAATAGGAAATGAATCTTCATCATGCATATTGCATTAGCATAGGTCATAAAAAAATCATAAGTCTTGTAAAAAATAAAAAAAGTCCTGAAAAAATCCTAAATATCATATCAAAGCAAATTTGGTATTTCCTATTTTATTTCCTGCTTTCATGCATCTTTGCATTACTATTTGAGATTTGATTGAAATTTTCTTTGTGTGCTATCTTTTAAATTGATTTTTGCTTATTACTCCCTCTGAGTAACTCAAGGAAGTCTATCTTGACTAAGAGGAGCAAGGACTAGGGGCATAATACTTTTCTTTGTTTTCTTCTCATAGGAATAATTCTGATGATCTGAAACTATCTCATAAGCTGGGTGTCTATGATAAGTGCCTTCACATCAAGGTGAAATCACCACACATACCTCGACTCCATTTATTTGTATGATACAAGGAGCTTGGAATCATTTCCTTGTCTTTTTGAGTAAATTTTTTTATTATGCAATCTGGATGCATGCTTAATCTGTCCTAGGATATGAACGATAAAAGGGTCATTGCGGACAAGATAATTAATGATTTCATATAAAAAGGTGTTAAGTTCTGATACTAAATGTAAAGAACTGATGTCAATATCTAACAAGATGAGAGGGGGGGTGAATCATACAAACTTAATCTCCCATGAAATCAATAGATTCAACCTCGGTAACCTATGCTTCAACAATATAACAAAAAACTACTAAACATGCAAACTAATAAACACATAATCATCATAACACATATAACACCAGATTTAACGTGGAAACCCAAATAGGGAAAAACCACTATGGGATTTTGGACCCACTAATAAATATACTCTTCTAGAGTATGCTCGGTTAAAAGAAAATCATGTTAAAGATTACAAACACATTGCTAGATGTGACCCGGTTAAGGGATTTCCCTCAGATCTGTTAGGATCTTCACTTTGTTAGAAGTGACCTTGTCAAAGGGTTTCAAACACTCATTTAGAATGTCACCTTTCTAGAGGGTTTACAAATAAGACTGTTAAGTCCACTCGGTTAAGAGATTTTCTGTTACTTACAAAATAACAGTAATAAACTATATCTGCAAATTTACATCTAAAATACTAAAGCAAATTCTTATTTGCTCAAAACAATCTTGTCATAGGACTTATCTTGTCCCTTTGTTGGGCTCCTTACTTTGTTATTCAAACAGGACTTCAAGCTTCTGGGCTCGGTAATCACTATGTAGCATCCCTGTGCTTACACTTGCCCACATACATTGTTCATCAACAATTTCTTATTTATAAACAATTTGCTAACCATTGAATCTCCTTGATCAAATTTCCCATGATCAATCTTAGCCATCACATCTTCAATCTTGACTAGGTTCAATGCATCTCTTGATTTGAAAATGTTTTACCTTGCCTTGGGACTTGCATTCCTTTCTTGGAACTTGCAGAAGGTTATTGCGGTTCAATCTGTGTTGTAGATATTTCTGCCAATCTTCCATTGCCATAGATCCTTAACAAACTTCATGCATGTCATATCAATCATTTATACATCTCTAGCTAATCATTGTCCTTCATTAAATAATGCTTTTATCCATCCAATGCGATCTGTCATAACTTGGTTGCAACTCAGTAAATACTAAACTTTACTCGGTAGACATTCCACCTTCATTAACTGATATCGATAACCTTAGGGTTTACCGACTAGGTTCCTTAGGGTTTACCGACTAGGTTCTTTGCTCAGTAACATAGTATAGTATTAACCTTACAATCAACAACATATATAGGATATCAAAACAATCTAAACATCATGATCTCATCATTGTCTAACTCGGTAATAGTTGCCCATTAAATATCTTATTCCTCCCCTTTCTTATCACATTCTTTCTGTGTCTTTTACTGACATCTTAATTCTCTTCAAATCAATCTTCTCAAGATATGGCAGCATCATACTGAATCAGAAAATCAATTTCTTGACATCAATGAAAAAATAATGTTATAAAGATAGTTATCATCCTTTTTTAGTTATATCAAATAATCTTCAACAACCTTCTCAATATCCTTAATGAATATCAACAATCTTTCTATTGAAAATGCCAACAATCTCCCCCTTTGGCATTGATGGCAAAACCAACTTTTAAATGGTAATACCAACAAGATATTCAAATTGATTTGGATTTAGATTGTTGTTAGACTTCTCTTGTTATCCTTGAGCTATTAAAATCTCCTAAAGTCTTCTCCCTTTTGTATTCTTCTCCCCCTGTCATTAGTATTCTGTTATCTTCTTCATTTAAAACTTTACCATTTAGTCTTCTCCCCCTTTAACAAAAATGCCAAAAAGTAAAAGAACTAAATCATGATTTCTTCCTCTGTGAAGTGATGTGCCTTGTTGTGTATCATCTTAGTCTCGGTTAGAGAAAGTTGTCTCTATTCACTATTTCCTGCACACCTTTAGAAAACCTTCTAAAGTTCGTAAATTAGCATCAATCCACACATAATATTCGGTAGATTCATCGAATTGATGCTTTCATTGAACTTTGTCAGTGAGTAGAAGATAGGGGTAGGACCCCTAACTTGCTTCTGAGATTCTCAAAAGTGTCCCTTGGCAGTGGCTTTGTGAAAATGTCTGCTAATTGCTCCTTTGAACTGATATATTCCAGCACAACTTTCTTCTCTTGAACATCTTCTCTGAGATAATGATACTTTATAGAAATATGCTTTGTCTTAGAGTGCATTACTAGATTCTTTGAAATGTTAATGGAACTCGTATTATCATAGAATATAGTTACTGGCTTGGTAATTTTCTCATTTATACCTTCCAATAGTTGTTTGATCCATGCTATATTGGTACAATTCAATGCTGCAACAACATATTTAGCTTCTATTGTTGATTGTGAGATACATCCTTGTTTCTTACTAAGCCAACTCACGAGTCTTTCCCCCAAAAAGAAATCTCCACCACTTGTGCTTTTCCTGTCATCTATGTTGCCTGCCCAATCAACATCAGTATAAACTTTAAAATCAAAATCATTCCTCTTTTCATATACTAAGCCATAATCTTCAGTGCCTCTCATTTATCTGAAAATTCTCTTGATTGCTATCATATGGGTTTCCTTGGGATCTGCAGAGAATCTAGCAACAATACCTACTGCATGTGCTATATCCAATCTACTATGCACAACATATTGCAACTTCCCAATCATAGATCGGTAAAGTGTCTCATCAACAAATGCAGATTCATCATTCTTTGATAATTTACAGTTAGTAGTCATAGGAGTACTTATTGGTTTAGAATCCTCTATTCCAAATTTCTTCAAGATTTATTTTATGTACTTGGATTGAGTAATGAAAATCTCATCTTTCATTTGTAGTATCTGTAAACCTATAAAATACTTTATCTCACCGATTAATGACATCTCAAATTCTTTGCACATTTCATTCCCAAAATTCTTGCATAAGGAGTAATTACCACAAAAAATAATATCATCAACAAATATGGCTGAGATCAGTATACCATTGTTCTCATCATTCTTCATGTACATATTGCTATTTTCACTTGTCCTTATAAAACCAATCTTGATTAAGTAAGAGTGCAATCTCTCATACCATGCTCTAGGTGCTTGTTTCAGACCATATAAAGCTTTATTCAATTTGCATACCTGATCTTTACTTTTGTCTTCAACAAATCCTTCAGGTTGTTCAATGTAAACTTCTTCTTCTAGTATACCATTCAAAAATGCAGATTTAACATCCATTTGATATACCTTGAAATTTTTGAAAGCAACATATGCCAATAATGTTCTTACTCCCTCAAGTCTAGCCATAGGTGCAAAGGTCTCACCATAATCTATTCCTTCTTCTTGAGCATAACCTTTGCAAACTAGTCTTGCTTTGTTCCGAATGACTTCACCTTTTTCATTTAGCTTGTTTCTGAAAATCTACTTTGTACCGATTACATTTTTGTCCTTTGGTCTTGGGATTAGTGTCCATGTGTCATTCTTCTTGATTTGATCAATCTCTTCTGTCATAGCATTTACCCAATCTTCATTGTTAAATGCCTCTTTTACTATTCTCGGTTCAAATTTAGATATCAGACATGTGTTCTGCCTTAGTTTGTTCCTTGTCATCACTGGATCATCCTTATCTCCTATAATCTAACTTGATGCATGATGTCTTTTGACATATTTGGCTAATATAGGCTCGATAGGCTCTATATGATCTCCTTCATCACTCGGTAACTGAACATTCTCTTCATTTTCTTCAGCAGCTTTCTCGATAGGACTTCTCGGTTGAACATAAACAAATTCTTCATAATCTTCTGGTTCTTTGGAATTTCCTTCATCATTTCTTTCTGCAAATTCATCAATTTTCACATTTGCACTTTCTACTATTTTGTTAGATGATTTGATCAGACATTTAAATGGTTTACTTCTAGAAGAATAACCAAGAAATGTTCCTTCTTCACTTTTCTGATCAAATTTTCCATTTCTGTCATCTTTGTGAACATAGCATCTACTTCCAAAGATTTTAAAATAGCTTACATTAGGTTTCTTGTCATACCAGATCTCATATGGTGTCTTCATAGTTCCTTTCTTCAGTTGAACTCGGTTTAGAGTGTAAACTACAGTGTTGATTGATTCTCTCCAAAATGTTTGAGGTACCCTCTTTTCTATCATTAGGGTTCTTGCACAATCTACAATTGATCTATTTCTTCTCTCGGATATCTCATTTTGCTAAGGTGTTCTCGATGTAGATACTTGCCTTTTTATACCATGATCATTACAGAATAAGTTAAATTCATTAGAAGTGAACTCTCCTCCTCTATCAGATCTAGGACATTTCAGTTGTCTTCCTGTTTCATTTTCAACTCTTGCCTTGTACAACTTAAACATTTGAAAAGCTTATGATTTTTCTTTCAAAAACATAACTGACATCATCCTTGAGTAATCATCCACCAATAATATGAAGTATTTATCACCATAATAATTTTGAACTTTCATAGGACCACAAAGATCAGTATGTACTAGATCTAAAATTCCTTTAGAAGTGTAGGGCTTACTTGTAAAGCTTGATCTTGTCATCTTACCCATCTGGCATCCTCGACATATAGCATTCTTAGGTTTTTCAAGACTTGGTAGACCTCTTACTTGGTGCTTCTTGCTTATTTTGATCAGATTATCAAAATTTACATGACAAAACCTTTTATGTCATAACCAGGTATCATCTATTTTTGCATAAAGACACTTGTTTCGAGTTGAGTCAAGATGAAATGTGTTACCTTTTGTTTGTGTCTCGGTAGTAGCTAACTTTCCATTCTTGTCATGAACTTTGACAATTCCTTTTTGAAATTCTATTCGGTATCCTATATTGTTTAGTTGTGCTACACTCAACAAATTGTATTTCAATCCTTCAACCCAGTATACATCATCACATTTAGCATTGTCAAGAAGTGTTATAGATCCTTTACCTTTCATCAGACATGGTGCATCATTACCAAATCTTGCATAGCCTCCAACATAGTCTTCTAATTTAACAAACTTGTGTTTATCACCTGTCATGTGATGTGAGCATCCATTGTCTATGATCCAAGAATCATTATTATTTATGTGAGATACTAGGGCTTTTTCTTCATACCTTTCTTCATCTGATCCATCTTTAATAGCCACATAGACAACTTCCTCAGTATCCGTTTCATCAGATTTATCATCGTTAGATTCCTCATCAGCTATTAGGCATGTCTTTCTATCTCTTCTTCTGAAGTCTCGGTGTCCTCTGTATTGGTTGTCTTTCTGCCTGTTATCTCGGTATTCTCTCTTTTCACTAGATTCTTTGTCAAAATAGTTAGAAGCCATATGTCCTATTTTATCACAATTGAAACATTTTAAAGGTAGCTTTCCTTTATACTTACCTTTTCCTCTCGGTAACCTTCTAGCTAGTAATGATTCAAACTCTTCTTGCATCTTGATTTCCTCATACAGTTTGTGCACTTTTTCCATGTTCTTGCGAATTCTTTCACTTGATCCACTATGATTCCCTTTAGAGTACTTACTCATTCTATCATTGTAATCATCAGATTCACCAGATTCTACTTTATTTACTGAAGACCCACTATTATCAAAATTACTTAACTCAAATGCATGTTGCTTACCAATAGTAGCATCTAAAGAAACTAGCATGTTAGGTACATACCTCAATTCATTGATTGCAGAGAATCGAATGGCATAAGTAGGTAGAAGGGTTCTCAACAACTTACTTGTTATATCCTTCTCTTCACTATTTCCTCATGCTCCTTTAATTTGATTGACAGTCTCCTTTAATCTTGTACTGTATTGGGTTATGTTCTCACCTTCATTCATTCTCATGGATTCAAGTTGTCCTCTTAGACTATCTACTTTTTCTCTTTGGACATGTTCATCACTGCCATACATAGATATGAGCTTAGTCCACATTACTTTTGCATCATTGTAGCCTTCTAGATCATTAAACTCTGAGTCAGTCAATGATGATGTTATTTCAATCATGGCTTGAATATATTCTTTCTTTTCCTTTATCTCTTCCAAGGTCATTGGGTTAGTGCTTGGTGGTATGTAATCATTCTCCAAATAATATGTTGCATATTCTACAATTCCTGATAAATGCAGCTTCATCCTTTTCTGCCATGTGGAGAAACTTGACTTGTTCAGCTTTGGTGCATCCCTTTTATACATCTTCGGATCTTGGCCTCAAGTACCCTAAAAATTTTCTTCTAGAGTCCAAACCTTTGATACCAATTGTTAAGTTCTGATACTAAATGTAAAGAACTGATGTCAATAGCTAAAAAGATGAGAGGGGGGAGGGGTGAATCATACAAAATTAATCTCCCATAAAATCAACAGATTCAACCTCGGTAACCTATGCTTCAGCAATATAACCAAAAATTGCTAAACATGCAAACACATAAACACATAATCATCATAACACATATAACACCAGATTTAACGTGGAAACCCAAATAGGGAAAAAGCACTATGGGATTCCGGACCCACTATGAAATATACTCTTCTAGAGTATGCTCAGTTAAAAGAAAATCCTGTTAAAGATTACAAACACATTGCTAGATGTGACCCGGTTAAGGGATTTCCCTAAGATCTGTTAGGATCTTCACTTTGTTAGAAGTGACCTTGTCAAAGGGTTTCAAACACTCATTTAGAATGTCACCTTTCTAGAGGTTTTACAAATAAGTCTGTTAAGTCCACTTAGTTAAGAGATTTTCTGTTACTTACAAAATAACAGTAATAAACTATATCTGCAACTTTACATCTAAAATTCTAAAGCAGATTCTTATTTGCTCAAAACAATCTTGTCATAGGACTTATCTTGTCCCTCTGCTTGGCTCCTTAGTCTGTTATTCAAATAGGTCTTCAATCTTTTGTGCTCGGTAATCACTATGTAGCATCCCTGTGCTTAAACTTGCCCGCATACATTGTTCATAAACAATTTCTTATTTATAAACAATTTTCTAACCACTTAATCTCCTTGATCACATTTCCCATGTTCAATCTTAGCCATCAGATCTTCAATCTTGACTAGGTTCAATGCATCTTTCGGTCTGAAAACATTTTACCTTGCCTTGGGACTTGCTTTCCTTTCTTGGAACTTTCACAAGGTTATTGCGGTTCAATCTGTGTTGTAGATCTTTCTGTCGATCTTCCATTTCCATAGATGCTTAACAAACTTCATGCATGGCATATCAATCATTTATACATCTCTAGCTAATCATTGTCCTTCATTAAATAATGCTTTTATCCATCCAATGCGATCTGTCATAACTCGGTTGCAACTCGGTAAATACTAAACTTTACTCGGTAGACATTCTGCCTTCATTAACCGATATTGATAACCTTAGGGTTTACCGACTAGGTTCCTTAGGGTTTACCGACTAGGTTCTTTGCTTGGTAACATAGTATAGTATTAACCTTACAATCAACAACATATGTAGGATATCAAAACAATCTAAACATCATGATCTCATCATTGTCTAACTCAGTAATAGTTGCCCATTAAATATCTTATTCCTCCCCTTTCTTATCACATTCTTTCTATGTCTTTTACCGACATCTTAATTCTCTTCAAATCAATCTTCTCAAGATATGACAACATCATACTGAATCAGAAAATCAATTTCTTGACATCAATGACAAAATAATGTTATAAAGATAGTTATCATCCTTTTTCAGTTATATCAAATAATCTTCAACAACCTTCTCAATATCCTTAATGAATATCAACAATCTTTCTATTGAAAATGCCAACAAAAGGAAGGAACTCTACTTTGTCTGGTGTTTTTGCATGCAATTAACATTTACGTCATCTTGGCTCTTCATGCCTTGGTGATTATGTTCACTTGCTATATTGTAAAATGCTCAGTGATGATAAATAAGCATACCAAATCCAGTGACTAAGTTTTAGGCTGCATTTATACTATATTTTTCATTTACAGTGATTTTAGCATGATAACATTATTCTCTTCATCCTTTGAATAAGAGCCTGAATTTGGAACAATAACATTTCTTCGCTAATTTTTGGGATTGAAATCAAAATCTAACATCAATTTTCTTGTCAAAATTTCACAATGTTGACCACTTGGCACTTTCATCTTTTTCAAATCAATTTTGATCTCAATTTAATTCTTACATCAATCTTCATGCTCATATTATCATCGCTAAATCATTTTAATAAAATTGCCTAAAATCAATGCGATCTCGCTATCTTTCAATTTTTCTCTCAAGGGGGAATACTCATTACATCATCATTATTAGTGATTACATCATTGAAAAGTCAAGAAATTTTTCAAATCTTTATCAAAATTTGAGCATAAAATATTTTCAAATCAAAGCTTAATCGAACTTCAATCAATCTCTAGGGGCATATTAGTTTCATTGCACGAAATCAAGCTGATATTGTCTTCATCTGTACCAATGTTTTAACGGTAATCAGTTTCATCGCATCTCATCAAGTTGGTTATTCATTTAAACCTAATCAAGGGTTTAAAGAGTCTTTTTGACAGTGATCACATGCTCAAACTTAAACTAGGTGTTCAGTTTCATTGCATCAAATCAAGCTGGGCATTGTGTTTCGCTAATCGGTTTTTGTTCAATCAATTTTGGAATCAGTTTTATCTTTTTTCTCAACTAATTATAGTTCAATCAAGTTCAAGAATGATATCTCACTCTTTATCGGTCCTAGTTCAGTCAAGTTCAAGATCAATATCTCTTTAATCAATCTTTTCAGTTTCATCACTTCAAATCAAGCTGAACATCTCGCTCTTTATTGGTTTGTGATCCATCAAGTTCAGAAATGATATCTCTTTGACATCAACAATTCTTTTACTCAATGTGTTTCTCACACATCAGTTCAAAGAGGGGCAAATGTAATACCCTAAAATGGTCACCTAAACCATGGGCCCTTGATATCAACAACATCACCAAGGTCCTAACCAAAGGCAATTAAATCAATCTTGAGCACCTAATTAATTAATTCCTCAATGATCAATGTCACATGGAAAATAAATCATTCTATATTATTTAAATATTTATTTAATTAATTAATTAATCATTCCAAGTAAATCATTTTAATCAATTATCCTATTTAATTAATTAAATATCCTAGTATATTTAATTAATAAATCAACTTGCCATTTAAATCATCAAAAATG
Organism: Cryptomeria japonica; assembly: GCF_030272615.1. Taxonomy (NCBI): domain Eukaryota; kingdom Viridiplantae; phylum Streptophyta; class Pinopsida; order Cupressales; family Cupressaceae; genus Cryptomeria; species Cryptomeria japonica. The sequence continues at coordinate 424,501,405 of NC_081409.1, read as the reverse complement.
AATTAAATTACAAAAGGAATTAATTTACAAAAGGAATTAATTTTCAAAAAAGGAATTAAATTGAGAAAAGAAATCAACTTGAGATATTTCTTTTTCTAAAATTGAGACAACTTGAGAAATCTCAGAAAAGCAAGAAAAATAATTAAATTGAATAAATCATTTTCTCTAAAAATAAAACTCAAAGAAAATCTTGAGGAAAAGAAGTTTAGTTGCATTGAAGGGGATTTTTCTAAATAAAGATCTTGAGAAAATAAGAGGAATGTGCATGGAATTAACTAATTTTATCTCAAGTGCATGGAATCAACTAATTTTATCTCCAATAAAAACTCAGACTTATAATCTCAATGCATTCAATCAAGCTTTGATTAGAATTTATCTCAAGATTAACTCAATCTAATAGATGTTCTCTTTGTCTTGAGGAGGAAGAGTATGTGGACCATTTGGCTATCCACTGCTCCTTTACTACTTCAATTTGGGAAAGACTTCTTAAGAATTTTTGCATTGATTGGGTTTTTCCTAACACTATCATTGATTTGTTCCATTCTTGGAATTATCACTGGGCTAACCTCTTTTTGAGATCTTTGTGGTAGCTATCTCTCCCTCACATTTTGTGGGGGATATAGAAAGAAAGGAACAACCGTATCTTCAGGCACACTTCTCTCACCCAGGATGTTGTTTTATAGAAAATTCAATGGGCTATTGTGGAGAATATTGGAATCATTGGGAATCCTTGTATTTTTGCCAACCCCATGGAAACTCACATTTTAAGTTCCTGGAATCTGAAGAATGCTGGTAGTTCTGATCCCACTCTAAACAAAAGACTAGAAGCTAGATGGCATACTCCCCCACATGGTTGGCTCAAAGTCATCTTCAATAGTGCTGCAAAAGGCAATCCTGGTTCTGCAGGATGTGGTGCAATCCTCAAAGATGAAAATGGTAACTGTAAGGAAATGATTGTTGTTCTTATAGGGAGTCAAACTAACCACAAGGCAGAAGCAATGGCTGCACTCCAAGGTATTCTCCTGGCCAAAAGATGGAACTATCCCTATCTGAGGATAAAAGGGGATTCTAATAACATCATCAAATGCCTAAAGGGAATCTATAAGCCTTCATGGACTATCAATAACATAATAAAGGCTTCTAGAGATATCATCAACACTTTTGAGAAATGCTTCATATCTCATATCTATCGTGAAGCTAATGGTTCTACTTGTTAGGTCCCAGAGACAACTAAGAGGGGTGGGGGGGGGGGGTGAATCAGTTGTCAAATAAATTCAAACCAAAAACAACTTAACCAACCTTAATGCTTAATACCGGTAAACAAAACTTTATGCCGGTAAATAGTTTATCAGTTAATTACAGTACCAATAAAAATTAATGCATGAAACAGAAAGACAATAACACCCACAACACATAACACCAATATTTGTATATGGAAACCCTGTAAGGGGAAAAACCACGGTGGGAAACCTTACCCACAATCAGATGATACTACTACAGATAGTATGTGTAAAAAAATGGGGTCTACACATGCAGAAAGGCCAAGCCCCTAGAGCTCACTGCTCAAACACAAATAGGAGTCACACTGACTACAATTGGATGGTTAAATCCAAAAAGAATGTACTACTCAAAATAGCATCTTCATATGCTGGATTCAGTACCAGTGTAGTTCTGATTGTCTTTACAAATACCTTGCTTCACCTTCAAATGATGTCCACATGTATAGCTCTTCTTATTCTCGCATATACCTTCTTACAATTCCTTATCCCTATTGCATATTGATCTTACAAATAAGATCTTACATATATACCATAACCTAAGACCAATTTTAGTAGGTCGGCTCTAAAAGATATTACAATAAAACAATTACAAGTAAATCAATAACTAATGCAATATCCAATTCAACATGTCAGCTTAATGCATTTACAATAACAACAAAATCATCTCCAAAGCATGTCGTGCTGATCTGGAATAGATAAGCCTGTCGGTGCATAACCTAGACCTATTTGTCGGTAACAAAAAATATGCAAATATGAATATGCCAATGAAAAAATCTCCAAGACAAAGTGTCCAAATGATGTCTTCAACATAACCAGATGTTTTTCATATCATTCTAAGTGCTGGTGAACAATATATCCTATCGGTGTACTAGATACTGGTGACTATGCATAAGTGACTTGCTTGCCAGTGAGCATTGCTGATCCTCCAAAGTGCCAGAGTTGATAAGTGTTAATAGGTGTTGACATAAATGACAAAACCATACCAAAATACCAAGACTACTGATTGGGTAGCCAATGTGGTGGTCATTCAAGATAAAATGATCACATGGAAGGGTGAAGAGCACATCCCCGATGATGTCAGATCAATCATTTTTAAGGATTGATACAATAGTACCCCAAAGATCATAAATGGACAAAGTAATGATGAAATGGATTAATAGGAGTGCTCTGAGTAATTATAATAATGTCAGTACCATTTATTGAAAGACTTATGCTATTGCTTCCCACACTTTCTGGGTATATTTGGTAGCTCTGAGAAATTTCTTGCCTAAAGCTCTCTGCAATTCTTGATCTGTTGCTCTGAATAGTGAGAAAATGGGAGGATGTTGACGTCACTATGAACCCAGCAACTACAAGGAGTGGAAGCAAAAGGAGGTTCTTTGGAACATTTTGCAGAAGGGTGGGTTTTCAAAGTTTATGGAGAGGCTCCATGGGCGTGACGCCATAGTTTCTAATTTCTTTTTTAAAAATTGGAGAAAGAGCACTCTGAAGATGGGAGATCAATCAATCTCCATAGATGAAGACCCCATTGCTCAAGTTATGGGTCTCCACAAGGAAGGAAGCAATCACTACAGAGACAGGAAATTGAGCAAGGAGGCCATTGAAAGATATCCTGAAATGGCAAAGGAGAAAAAGCGCTTGGTTAAGCTAAGTAAATCTTACTATCCTCCTAGGGCTTTTGTTAAACCATGGAGGGAGGTCTTATTTTCTATAATGCGCTATGTAACTTTGCATGGTAGATTCACAAGTGTATGGCTACCATTTTGTTTTGCTAAACCATTTTAGGTATGATGAAAAAGTTAATATCCCATATTTTTTGTTGTGCTCTATGATTGCTACCATTAAGGCCCATAAAGAGAACCCTAAGGGTGATACAACCATGCATCAAGGTATCATGGTTTTAATTTATGACCACCTAAAATCCAACCAAATTTCCCACCCTCAGCCTTCTATCTCTAAGTCTGAGGAGGAAGGGTTGGATTCTATTTTTTCTATGGGTGAGGAGTCAGATAGTGATTCGATGAGTGAGTTCAAAGAGAGCCTAGATGACTCTGAAGTGGAAACTCGTAAGAAAAGAAAACATGTGAGAACCAAGCCTTTCTCCTCAAAGGGTAAGAATAAATATAAAGATAAAGTTCTCCAAATTAGCTCCTCCTCAGAGGAAGAGGTCTCTGAGGATTCTGAGAAGGAACCCTAGTCTCCTCAAAAAAAGAAAAACAAAATTTCTATTCAGACAAGGAACAAATAGAAGAAACATGATGTCAATATTATGGAGCTTAATGAACAGGTGCAGAGAAAGAATCCGGACTTCGACCAGAATTTGGAGTAGGAGACCACTGGGGAAGGTTTTGAACAGAGAATCGTAAAATTTGGTAAAATCACTATTGGAGACACCTCCAATAAGGAAAAAGACAACTCTGGTGAGAAATCACCCTCCTCAAATCCTCCTCCTGAGGGTTTGAAAGGCTTTTTGGACACCATTAATTGGCTAATTTCTAGTTACAAGAAAGTTGTGGAGAATATTAAGAAGCTCAATCACAGAGTCCAAATCCTGGAGACTATCAGTTGTGGTGGAGGCAAGTCAATGGCAGAACAAGTTGAGGATTTGACTAAAACCATTGCCATAGCGAAAGAGATCAGAGACTCCTTTAACCCCAGGTTCAAGCAAATAAAGAAAGACCTGACTGAGAGGAAAAATAATGAGATTGGTATGGATCAAAGAATGGAGGAAACTGATAAAAAAGTCAATAAAATTGAAGAAAGCCTTAAAAGCATTGTAGAACAAAGCTTAAATATTTTGAAGGCCTCAACTGGCAATACAAAAATCCTCATCAGCAAAATGGAAGAGGAGAAGGACTTCTTGGAGATTGAACCAGACATGGATGGAACGGGAGAAGTGCAAGGACCTAGAATAAGGACCAGAGGTAAAAAGAAGGAGAAAAAGCCAAACAAGAACATGGAAGAATTCAAAGATGTCACGACAAACTATGATCAACTGGTGAATAAGGCGGGGGAGCTCCTCAAGTCTTTTTAGATGTGTTGTGTTTTCTCTGGTTTTTTCTGCTCTGTTGTTCCTTTCCTTTGCTGTCCTTTCGATTGACTGGTTTTTCCCAGTCATTTTGTAAGTTGTTCCTAGCAGATCTGGATGCTTTTTGATGAACTATTTTATGCTCCTATGTTAAAGGTTTCGGGTCCTTAAAACCTATTTTTCTTATTAATCAAAACTCAATCTAATCTTCTCTGAAACTGAATCAAAGCATCCAATTATTTCAATTCACCTAGATTGTGATTTCTCTTGAGGAATCTCAACTGCTCATCATTAATTGATCTTGACCGTTGGTCTCTCTTTTGATTCTCTATCAATCCTATGTGTTGCTCATTTTCCCCTCTTCACTCTGGCATGTCCGGTGGGACCCATGTCCCTAGAATTTAATCTTTTTTGAAATCTTTTGTGAGTTTTTGTTTGTAGGTGTCAAAACAATGCAAATGCCTGCAAACTAGCATGACCGCCACTGGATCAGTGCGAGCGTCACCTACTTTGGCACGCCTGCACACGCTTTAGTGCATGGGATGAGAGTTTAAATTTTTTTGACCTGCCCTTTTGTAGTTCTATAGAATAGCATGAGCACTGCAGGAACAGTGCGTTTGCCTATAGCGTCAATCCTATTCCTTCTTCTCTCTTCTATTCTTCCACCTTCTATTTTTATTCTGGAATTAGTACTTAAAAACACTCTAAAAAGAAAAAAAAAAAATTTAAAAATAAAAAAATCTAGTTAATTTTGTATCTAGCTATCTTTTTTATTTCAGAAGTGTCACTTTAGCGTGAGCGCTCTGCGAATAGCGCGGGTGCTCTGGTAGAATCTCACTTTTTTTTGAATTTTTAAAATTAAAAATTTTTGGTTGTGCTAACCTTCTTCAGCGCGACCTCCATTAGAATAATGAGTCTTCCTTAGGTATATTCTACTTTTTTTCAAATTTTGTCCTTCTCTACATTTTTTGCTTTTCTCTTTTTGGACCTCCTTTAGCGTGTATGTAGGCATTTCAGTGTCTGCATAGACACTTCAACGTGGGTGTCTATAGAACAACATGAGTGCTATTTCTGCATAATTTTGTCTACTAATCAAATTTTGAGTTTTATAGGTCCCGTCGGAGTGGTCAAAGACATAAACAAAGCTACTAATATTATTTTCTGTAGGTTGCCTAAGGAATTCCAACCAACCATTGCATTTTTCTTAATCTTTTCTTTCTAGTTAGCTAGATCTAATTAGGGGTAAAGGAACATCTCCTTGAAGTGTTTGAGAAAAGTGTGAAAGTAGGAGAGTATGCTCTTGTCTATCTAGACAATCAAAAATCCAGACCTTTGGTAGTTTTTCTAGCTTGTTGTGTGCTTTCCCTTAGTGGGCCTACCCTCCTAAATTTTTTAAGCATTGGTGAGAGGGGAATGACCCAAGTGAGTATAGTCGGACCTAGGCATTCTAACTCACTATAATAAATAGGCCTCTTGAGATGAAAGTTTCAGACAACAGAGCTATTTGAGAGTTCACTCTCATATTGAGCACTTTGTAAGGCCCCTTGAGGTCTCAATCATGCTTGTGTGACTACATCTTGCTTAGTACTTTGTAGGGCTATAGGCCTCAATCAAACTTGCATGACTACAACGAGTAGTCTTCGAATGGAAATCCATATTAAAAACCCTAGGAATAGAAGCCACCCCGTTCACCTCCGAAAGGTGGATAATCTTTGTGCAAGGGAGATAGTAACTCCCCCAAGAGACTTGCCATATCATTCCCCCATTAGTGTTTGGAGTTGGCTAATACAGCATTGGGAATCCATTGTGTGAGACCCAGTGACTATATTTTGATTAGCTATTGGGTCGGAACCTGAGTCAACAAGCAAAGGTTTTCCTCCTCATCCAACTTCCTAGGATATGTTGTGTTTGGATTCTCTATGTGCATCAGTGGCCAATATGTATTCATTTCTTGATATCTCTTGCCAAGTCCATCATTCCTCCAACCAATCAATCCTCCCTCTTTCCAAATTCCATCTTGTCATCATCAAATCTTTAACTCATTTCTATCTATCCAAGTTATTCTCCAAGCGACAATCCACTTTCATCCATTTAAACAATCATCCTTTCTCAACCAATATTTATGTCCAAATAATTCATCCGACTTTGGGTAGCTTTCCCCTTTCTTCTTCCTATTATCTATCCATTCTTCCATAATCATTCTCCCTCTAATCCAATCAAATCTCCAAAATTACAATCAATCAAATTAATCCATCTTTCTAATCCGATTATCCAATCCCTCATCAATCAATCATTTAATCCAATCTAATCTAATCCAATCCAATTCAATCCAATTCAATCCAAACCAATCTAATCCAATCCAATCAAGTCCTAATACAAGGACCAATCCAATCAAATAAAGTCCTACTCCAAGGACAAATCCAATCAAATCAAATCCAATCCAATTAGATCCAATCAAATCAATCAAATCAATTAAATCAATCCATCCTCAATCAAAATCCAAAATTCCTAAGTCCTAATCCTCATATTCATCCAATTCCAATCTAATGCTTCATTCTCAACATGGCTACCCATAATTTCAAAGCTTGGTATGAGAAGATTCCCATGGAGCACGAACCACCTCAACCTGCCTACCAAGTCATTCCCATAACATCCCATCCATCTATCATATCCCCATCCATTCCATCTCAACACACTATATCCAATCCCAATCTATATCACATCTCTTACCCTTCCTCTACCTTTGACAAGGGAAATCCATCTTATTCCCCATCCACCTCTCCATATTATCCTTCATCTACATACCCCTCTAATCCAATAGGTATACATTCATCTCCCCTCCCATCTACATCCCAATCCTCATCCTTTTACAACACATTCATTACCTCTACTCCCTATCCAAATATTTTACTCCATAATCCTTCGAGCATTAATCCCAATTCCTCAATCCATTATCCTAATCCTTCATCCAATCCTCATCCCCCATCTATTCCCAATTATTCATCTAATCCTAATCCTCCAAAATCCATATTATCCATGTCCTCCAAGTCCATCATCCATAATCTTATCCAAGAAATGCTAACAAAGGAGACAAAATCCCCACCTCAAAACAAAGTGGTGAAGTCTCCTCAAATCATCCTTCCACCTCCATCACCTCCACCTCAAAACAAATCTCAATACCCCACACCTCATGATACCCCCATTCCTCCATTTACTCACATTAAGCTCCCGTATTCTCCTCCATCACACAATCTCCACAAATCCAAACATGCCAAAACCTTGTTCCAAATCATTCTAGCATAGAATCCTCTCCATCTCATGGTGCATCTCCCTCCACTCCATCTAATGATATCATTCCCTCCACTTCCTCTCATGATCATATGATCCCTACATCCAATTCTCTCCCACCAACACATGATCCTCTTCCATCTCATGATCCAATCACCCCTCCCACTCCATCTCATGGTACTCTCCCTAATAAAGATCAAAGTATCCCTTCATCTCCATGTCATAATCCCAATCCATCTAAAGATCCTAATCTTCCTTCCACATCTCATCTCCTTTAAAATGGACTCGCATATTGTTTCCGAAATAATAAGGGTCCTCAAGCTAGTTCTCAAGATGTTGGTACATCCTCTATTCCTCCCAAATCCAAAATTCCTTCATGCAAATCAAAATCCCATCATCCACATCCATTTTGGGACCTTGTACTCCAAAGCTAAATCCTCCATTCCTTCCATCCATTTTGGGTCCTTAAATCCCTCCATCCACTATCCCTAAGCAATATCAACAAAGGCACACATCATTTAATGCCTCCCAACACTCTCCTTCCATCATCCCACCATCCATAAAATTCTTAAGTCATTCACCCTCATGCACCCATCCCATTGCCATTGGAAGCAATTTGGATGCTCAATCTAAAAAGCATAAAGCTCAAAATCCACAAAAATAAAAGGATCAATATGTCCCCTCAAAACAACATGCTCAAAACGAAAATATGACCCAAAAGAAAGAAAAATTAAAATGGCCACAAAGGCCCCAAAAGAAAAAATCAAAAACTATGTGGATTCCCAAACTACTCAAAGAAGAAATGCATCCCAAAGTAAAATCAAAATTGGCATCCAAACTTGGTAATCCAAAAGATCCATCCATTCATAAGTCCTTCAGTCTGCCATCTAACACTCTTCCATCTTCAAAATCTATTTTGGGTCCTTATGTCCCAAAATCCACCATCCCAACTCCATCATCCTCTTCTTCTATTTTGGGTCTTCATGTCCCAAAATCCACACTTTATTCTCAATCTAATTAAAAACACTCTCTTCCACTACTCCACCACCCTTTGAGGTGTGTGCCAATGTTGATATTCCACAAAAACTTCAAAACCCCATCCATTATCCACCATCCATTTTTCACAATCCCATTTTGTTAGTCCAATCCTTTACAAATTCTCATCTTCCATCCCCTATCCATTTCATTGCTACCAACATCTATGAGCATACCTCCAGTTTAAAGAAATACTAAGGGATAGCATCCATGGAGCTATATGCTTGAGTCCCCCCTTCCTTATTCACACATCCACTATCCACTCATCCTCATCCTTACCCATGAAAGCTATTCCCAAAATTTAAAAAAATCAAAAAATCAAGAAAAATACAAAAAAAATAAAATAAATATATATTAAAAAAAGTTTTAAAAAATCAGAAAAAGTAAAGAAAAATCATTTCATCCAATGGTGAAAACCACTTCTTGTGGCACCTTGGGTAAGTACCATTAAAAAAACTTGGCAAACAAGCATCATGTGTAATTCCCTCATCCTCTTGCACTCTACACTTGGGGGCAAGATTCATCCATGTAATTGCCCCATCCATTTGCATCATATCTAAGTCCATTCTCCTTTCCTATCTATGATCTTGACTATCCTATCCATATCCTCCATCTCATATCCCTCATCCTATCCAAATGCAATCCTCCATGTTAGAGGCAAAATAATGTATATTTGTGCATGCTTTGGAAAACACAATCCTTAAGTCCTCTACCATCCATATCCATTACATATTATCCTTCAAACTCATACATCTTTATCCACCATCCTTACATCCTTAATTTCACTACCTCTATTGTGGGGCATTGCACTCCTTTGCATCATAGTCCTTGGGTCTCCACCATCTTACCCTCCATCCTTTATTCCTTCATTCACTATCCATATCCATCCATTTAATCCATCTATCCAAACAATATATGTGTCCATTCATCCATCCATTCTCTTGCTAATCCTTGGTTCTCCCTTGTCATTGGTTCCAGTCCATCTATCCTATATCCACCAATCCACCCCATCCTATCCAATTATATTTTTAATCCAATCCTATCTCATCCAATCATATTCTCCACCTCTTCCAATTCAATCATTAATCTCATCCCCAATCCAATCCTACTTAATCATCCATCACCTTTTTCATCCTATCTAATAATTTATCCTTCTTCCATCCTATCCAATAATTTATCCTTCTTCCATCCTATCCAATCCATCAAACTGAGCTTTTCCCATCTACCTGAGCTCACATTGACTTGTGCCTAATCCAAGAACCTGTGCTAATAAAATCCAAGTGGAAATCCTCTCATCTGTAGATATTGCACATCCAACTTGTCTTTTGTCATCCATCAATCAATCCATCATCCTACCCATCAGGATGAATCCTTCCCAGGTTTGGCAATTCATTCAAATCTATCACCTGCCCATCGGGATGCATCCTTCCCTAGTCCGACAACTTATCCAAATCCATGTCCTACACTTGGTAAGAGATGTGAGTTGGTCATGTCATGTTGTTTGCATGCTTGATCTTTTTTCTTTAATTTTCATCTTCTGTCCTAGGACTATACTTGTTAAGGACTGCCTTGATCATCCTATATCTTGGTATGTCTTGGTTGGTGTATAATGGGGCATAATTTTCATGACATGGTGTGTTTGAAGGTTTTCCTTGTATGATCTAACAACCCTGCATTAGTGTTTATCAACACTTGCATGATTGTGTGCAAGGCATTCCTATTTGATTGAGCGTCAACCCATGCCTCAAATCTTCACATCATCCTGGTTCTTTTATTCAGTGGTGTAGACTATCCATGGCAATATGAAACCTAGGTTTTCTCTCTATATTTTCTCAACCAGAAATCCCATCCATTTATCATTTCTTTATCTCATTTCATTCACAAAACCCCAATCCATTCATTTATTCCCTCTTTGATTACCTTTATCCTTTCATCACCTAGTCTTCTAGTCTATTTCGAGAGCACACCCATGTTCTTTGAAATTGCATGTCCTCTTGAGGGGGCATAAAACTACTTCCTCGTCATGCTTCCTCCTCGCCATTCTTCCTCATCTCATGACTAGGGCATCATGCTACTTATCCTTATCCTTTTCATCCACTAGGTTTTATTCTTCTTTGATATAACATCACTTCATGATGCTATATCAAAGAGGGGCAAAATGTAGATGCCTAAAATTAATTAAACCAATATTTATTTAATTTAAGCCTGTCAACATAATTAATTAATTTAATTGTGTTATCCTTATTCCTCTTAGAATTAATTAAATCCAATTTAATTAATCATGTCACTATAGTCCAATAATTAATTTATCAAATAAATTAATTATTTCCTTATTCCTCCAAAGTTATCTCAATCATTAATTCTTTAAATCCCTTTTGGTTAACTAGTTTTAATTAATCAACCTAATCATGTGATTCCTACAAATCACTTTTCTTAGTTCCCACTTAGCCTAATTAATCCTTCTAAAATCTCTCATAATCATTCTTATCATTATTTTTTCAATTTTATATTCCCCACTGTTGTCACATCAAGAATGAGCCTCTCAAAGAAATTCAAATTTCTTTGAATCCCTCCATGCATCCTCTATTTTGGAATTTTTAATTCCTTAGTTTGAAATTCAAATTTCTTTTCTCCCCTCTTCTCAAGGAATTTTATATTCATGTTTATTTTCCAAAGGCACCCTTGATCCATGCCTTCCATATTAAATCAATCTCATCCCTCCATAACCAAATCAATCTTGTCCCTTCATTGGCCTCCTCCAATCTATAAATTGGAGTCCAATCTCCTCAAAAAAGGATCCACTTCCTCCATAGCATTCTCATGCTGCGCATTTTCTCTTCTATCTTCTTCCTTAAATATTCCAATCCAAATCAATCCAAATCCTATCAAATCCTATCAGATCCAATCCCTCTTGTTGAGAAAAGGAGAGGAATCCACATCCCCATCAAGGACCAATCTGATCAAGTGAGGAAGGGGTGCATTATTCACTTCACCAAAGGTCTAATCCGAAGGAGAAGGCAAGATAGAAAGGTATAAGTGGTTTGTTATATGTTTGAATGCTTTATTTGAATACTAACCATCAATCCTATACATTCCTAATTTTACCCTCTTCAGCAACTATGTGTCTATAGTCATCTGAGTCCTACAATTCAATCGATAAGCAAAGACAATTTTTATTAGAAATGGTAATTAGGACTTTAACCGGTAAAAGAAACAAAATAATATTCTGACAACCGGTACAAGAAATTTATGAAGAATGAGATGATGCGGTTTTGCAGAAGGAATGAAGACTGGTAGATGAAGTTATGTTCATGATCGTATATGCAGATTCAATCAGGTGAATGAGATTTGAGTTACAAAGTAGGTATTCTGATGGACATTCAACCGGTAGTGATGAAAATCACTTAGATTAGTAAAATGACACAAAATTATATTTGTTATGTCGGTGGCCAACATAAGTAAGGTGTGCAATCCAAGATTTTCTAGATTCATTGAACCTAGGGAATTTTTCCAAGGTTCTAGCCGGCCTAATGATGTTTATAAAATGTGTGATGAGGTATGAAGGTATATATGAGTATGAGCTTGAATGTGTAAGAATTTATTAGTGAATTTCATCTTTCTGATAGTGCGGCAATCAGATGAGTTCTGAGATGAAGTATATGTGATTTTGTAATGTTCTTAAGTGGATCTTATTAAACATTGATGGTGTTATACTAAGATCACTTGAACTTGTTGTCTCCCTAGTAGTTGCAACAAGAAAATCCTCTCACAAGGTCACTCCTAGCAGGGTGCAATCGGATCCTAATAGGTCTAATCATTAAATCCTCTAACCAGGTGACACATTAACTTATGTATACAAATACTAGTAATGTGGGTAGCTCCTAACAGGGGTGGTCCTCACAAGCCTTTTTGTATAGATCTTAACTAGGCTTAGAAACTCCTAACATGGAGTGCCCTTAACTGGGTGTTGTAGACCTTAACTGATCAGATCTCTATACTACAGATGGTGGATCTTTATGGGTACTAACTCCCACCGTTGTTTTTCCCATTTGGGTTTTCCATGTATAATCTCTTGTGTCAAAGTGGTTTATACTTTATGTGGTGATTTCTCACTTGGTTTTATTCTTATATGCCTATTGAGTTTTAAGTTGGTGAAATTGATAATCAGATTTGTATTGTTTTTACTAGCATTGATTCACCTCCCCTCTTAGTGCCTTATAAGTTCATCAATTGGTATCAGAGCCAAACTTCCTTAAGGCTTAACCACTTGGAAGGGATCTATAATCCTAAGGAAAATATGGGGGAATGAATGAGTTACAAAGAGATGGCTAGGAAACTTGCAGAAACCAAGGAAGACCTAGAAACCCTAAGAGGCAAGTATAAGGCATCACTAGCTAAAAGGAAAGAACTGATCAAACAATTGTTGGAGATCAATGAAATAATCTCTTCTGATGGAGAAAACATAGATGCATTGGTTGAGGAAGTGGAGAAACTAAATGGTAATAAAATTAATCTGAGGAGAGAGCTTGAAGCCCTTACAATCCAGATGAGTCAAGAACTTGAAGCTAGGATGGTAGGTGAAGACACAATCAAAGAGAAAGATCATGAGATCTTTAAGATAAATCATGAAATGGCACTCTATATGCACACTGGCATGAGGAGAAAGAAGAGAAAGAATAAATCAAAGAAGATCTTGATATGGAAATGTCCCTTAGAGAGACTCTTATGAAGGAGAATGGAGATCTTACTAAAGAGATTGTAGAAGCTAATGAGAAGCTTGTAAAATTCAACAAGAGTTCTACCATGTTGGGTGAACAGATCCAATCTCAGAGGATGAATGGTGATAGATCTGGGTTAGGATATAATACATTTAAGAAAGGAGAACCTTATGGTACCAAGAGCAACATGCATGAAGGTAAATCAACTCCTAAGGCTCATAAACCTACCGGTAAGAAAGCTTACAAACCTATTTATTTTAATTGTCATAAACCTGGACATACTACTAATATTTGTAGAAGCAGATCTGATGCTAATATTGGTTATTGATCTAATACTAGATATGTGCCTAGAAAATTTGAAGGTTATTGTTATACATGCAACATGTATGGGCATAGATCTATCAAATGTCAGTATGGAGCTCACAATCCAACACCTCATATGAATCCAATATCTATTGGTGATTGGAGAACGAATTCCAATGACCAGAGAAGCACTAATTGGCAAAGACCCTATGTTAACCAGTCTAGTCCCTATGAGATGGAGAGAAGAGAATGTGATTTGTTTAATCTACAAAAATTATGGACATGTGGAAATTAATTGTAGAAGAAGGACATGTAGAGGTAATGCAAGACCGTAGAGAGCATCTAGAATGGCATATTATCATTGTAACAAACTGGGACACATTGCTAATTTTTGTAGAACACAGAAGAACCAGCTAGTGAATCATTCTGCAGACCGGAGAGGAAAGAAGAAAGTTGATATTGAAGAAACTAGAGCTGAGATGAATAGATTATAGAAGAAGAAGAGTGATGACAAACCATTTGAGGAATCAAATTCTTCACCTAGTGTGGAGAATCCATCATTGAAAAACTAAGTTGTTTCTACAACTTGGGGTGAGCATATTGTCAAATATTGAGATGAACCCTTGGATGAAGTACTATAAGTTAAATCTACATATTTTGATGTATTTTGATGTTTATGTCTTTTTCAATCATAATAGGTAAATAACATACAATATTAACCAACAATATGCTTACGAGTGTTTTAAGGGATTTTAGTGTTTTGTCGGTTAAAGTATTTAATGTGGTAGATAGAAAGAAAATAAAAAGAACATTTTGAATTTCATTTCTCACATTGTGATCTTGAGAGCATTTGGCGAGCAAGTAGAGCAAAGAAAATCTTGTGATTGCATCATGTAGCATGTTTAGCAGAGATTTGAAGAAATTTGAAGAACATTCTATATCGGTACATGGTGTTGAAGGTTTTGACTGTGTGAAACCCTTGTACTGAAGCAAGAAAGGTATTTATCAGAAAAATCTTACTCTTTGTTTCGAGATTTTGCATATTTTAGTATGGATACTTTGCATCTTGTTGATGCGACTGAGAGACCACGACCGGAGTTCAAACATCATCCTTTCAAATCAAAAGAAATAGACCCCGTTGGTTCCCTATCTAGTGTACCATATGGAGTTTTGCAAGTTGAAGATATCAGATCATTTTATCACTGCAAACTGGAGGACATGGGCGTATCAATTATTCATGACTAGTATAAATCATTGTGTGATGACCAGGGCATACTGAAAGAAAAATTTAAGAATGTTGCTGAGAAAGGGTTTCATCATAAAATCAACTTAATTAATGATTTTGATAATGAGTTAGTCAGATTTATTTCAAGTTGGATTCATGATCAATTTATGTGGTTGGATCGAGCGCAAAAAATAACCAAGGAAGTCATCCATGCAGTAACCGGATTTTGCTCAACCGGTGAAGTGCCCTTACTTAGATCAATACCCAAGAATGATGTGGAGAAGTTGACCAAATTAAAATGGGATGGTAGAACCATGACAGTAAACAACATCAATGATCCAATTGTGAAATATGCCTCTATGGTGATTGGGTATAGGATTTACTATTCAAGAAGAAAGAACAACATACTGGCAACAACTATTCATACTGCCTACCAGATGGTAAAAGATAACATTGATTATGATTTGGAAGAGGAAATAAGAAGCCAATTGATGGTGAATATAGAAGTTGTGAAGAAATACAAGAAGTTGAGATTTAAATTTGGTCAATTGATTTTAGGTTTATTCTTCTATTATCAAAACTATTTCCCTGGTATTGGAGATGTTCAATGGATTGAAGGTACCCCTACACTAATACAAATGAATAACAACATCATGATGTTGAAGGACAAGTTTGATAATATTTTTTGGGGTTAGTTCAAGGAGTTTCAAAATAAAATGCATGTTAGAGAGCGTATACCGACAAAAGTAGTTAATCGGTATCAGAAAACAATCTATTTCATGGTAGATATAGATACTTGTATGATGGAAGCAATTATCCCTAGAACCACATGGGAATTACCTATGGGATATGAGGTAGACAAGGATATACTCATTGATTATTCTGATCATATGTTAGAGCAACCGGTGGATAGCACTGTAGAGAGATTTGGGACATACAAAGAAAAATCACTACAACTCCACTTTGAGCTGCATAGACCAGTGATTGCAAATAAAATTAAGGAGGTAGAAGCATTCATTAAGCAGACATGATTTACAAAAGAACATATAGTAGTAGCTAGGGCAAAGCACACATCGGAGCAAGGTGAAGCATCTAGTGTACCTATTGGTACCCCTACTAGTAATAATAGAGCTGCAAAAGCCAAAGCAAAAAAAAATAATATGGAAGAAGAAATCGCAAAGAAACCGATTGGATCACAAATAGGTAAACCATCTAAAATTTAGTTCTGGAAAAAGAAGAAAACTATTGATCCATCTGTTGCACCAATACAAACTAGAAAGAGGAAGAAGCAACAAGTGCACAAATTGGGAAATGATGAAGATGCTACTCAATTAGATGAGGATAAAAGAGCACTTAGAGAAAGTGTTCAGAAGCCTAAGACAATTGGTAAGGGAAAACCACCTAAGAAACCATTTACATTAGAATAATCTTTCAATAGGATGATCAAAATAATTAAGGATTATGGGATATACAAAGGTTTGAACATATTGTTTATTCATTTATCTAAAAATCAACAAAGGGAGATTGAAGATGCAGTCATCTTCAATATGAATAAATTTAACAGAGCCCTCATTGAGCTACAAGGGAAGATTCCAAATTCTTTGTATAACTTAATTGATGCAAGGTGGTAGGTTACCATTAGCGAAGACAAATAACTCATTGATTATATCTTTAAGCACCTGTAACCAAAAGAAAGTGAAGAGGAGATTGAAGAAATAAAAGATCAATGCTAAAGCATCATTCAGATCCAAAAAGAGATTAACAAGAATGTTAATAGGAGAGACCGAATCAATCCAGAAGGAGACTAAGATTTTGATCAAGAAGGCTTTAGGTCTCATCCCAGATGAAGAAGAGGAAAAAAATGAACAAGTAGAGGAAGATAGTTCTAAAAGGCTAAAGGAAAAAGAACTCCCTAAAGGTATTAAGATCACAAATTTTGAACTGGATAATAAGTATATGCAAGATGATCCTATTGATACTGAACCGCCAATCATTCCTAATGATAACACCAGAGAAAATATTGATAATATTGTTGATAACATAGATGTATTTGATGTTGATGTTCATATGTTTGAACAACATGAACAACAATAAGAACAAGTGGAGAAGAAATATAAAGAAAAGAGCTCTGATGAGCCATTGGTGAACGCAGTGCCTACTGATACTCAAACTCCATTGGTAAGTGTAAATGTAAATATTGATGATAGTCAAAAGCAAGAGACTGATGAAAAGAAGAATGAGGAAGCACCGGTGAATGAACAAAATGTGGAAACTCACCCACCACCAATCAAGGACACAACTGAAGAAGAGAAAATAGAAGCATTCATTAAGCAGACATGATTTACAAAAGAACATATAGTAGCAGCTAGGGCAAAGCACACATCAGAGCAAGGTGAAGCATCTAGTGTACCTACTAGTACCCCTACTAGTAATAATAGAGCTGCAAAAGCCAAAGCAAAAAAAAATAATATGGAAGAAGAAATCACAGAGAAACCGGTTGGATCACAAATAGGTAAACCATCTAAAATTCAGTTCCGGACAAAGCAGAAAACTGTTGATCCATCTGTTGCACCAATACAAACTAGAAAGAGGAAGAAGCAACAAGTGCACAAACTGGGAAATGATGAAGATGCTACTCAATTAGATGAGGATAAAAGAGCACTTAGAGAAAGTGTTCAGAAGCCTAAGACAATTGGTAAGGGAAAACCACCTAAGAAACCATTTACATTAGAATAATCTTTCAATAGGATGATCAAAATAATTAAGGATTATGGGATATACAAAGGTTTGAACATATTGTTCATTCATTTATCTGAAAATCAACAAAGGGAGATTGAAGATGCAGTCATCTTTAGTATGAATAAATTTAGCAGAGCCCTCATTGAGCTACAAGGGAAGATTCCAAATTCTTTGTATAACTTAATTGATACAAGGTGGCAAGTTACCATTAGCCAAGACAAATAAATCATTGATTATATATTTAAGCACCCGTAACCAAAAGAAAGTGAAGAGGAGATTGAAGAAATAAAAGATCAATGCTAAAGCATCATTCAGATCCAAAAAGAGATTAACAAGAATGTTAATAGGAGAGACCGAATCAGTCCAGAAGGAGACTAAGATTTTGATCAAGAAGGATTTAGGTCTCATCCCAGATGAAGAAGAGGAAAAAAATGAACAAGTAGAGGAAGATAGTTCTAAAAGGCTAAAGGAAAAGGAACTCCCTAAAGGTATTAAGATCACAAATTTTGAACTGGATAATAAGTATATGCAAGATGATCCTATTGATACTGAACCGCCGATCATTCCTGATGATAACACCAGAGAAAATATTGATAATATTGTTGATAACATAGATGTATTTGATGTTGATGTTCATATGTTTGAACAATGTGAACAACAACAAGAACAAGTGGAGAAGAAATATAAAGAAAAGAGCTCTGATGAGCCACTGGTGAACACACTACCTACTGATACTCAAACTCCATTGGGAAGTGTAAATGCAAATATTGATGATAGTCAAAAGGAAGAGACTAATGAAAAGAAGAATGAGGAAGCACTAGTGAATGAACAAAATGTGGAAACTCAACCACCACCAATCAAGGACACAACTGAAGAAGAGAAAATAGAAGAAGATAAGACAGAGAAGGAGAAAATAGAGAAAGAAAAGGCAGAGAGAAAGGAGACAAAGGAGACGAAAATAATTGATGATGATGATGACAAATCAGTTAGTATTAAAGGACCTATTGATCAATCTGAGTTCCTCTCAATTGATGGAGACTGCAACAACAATGCAATCCAGAGCTCAAAAGAAGAGAATGGAGGAACATCAGAGAGAGGAAGAAACAATAAGGACAATATTTCATATTTTGTCTTGTCTCCTACCGGAGACTGATATTGAAAGTTTTGTTACTCCCATTGACAAACTTGGACACTTGGTTACTGATGTCAGAGATCAACTCAAGACTTTTGAAGATGCAAGTTACATATCAGTTGAAAAGGACTACACGAAGAAAAGGATAGAACAATTGTTGTCTAGGATAGATAAAGGTAAGGTAGCTCTTACTGTTAATAAGGACTTGCTGAAGAATGGACTGGAAATCAGAGGAAATATTCTGGTTACCATTTCCAAATTTTCACTATTTTGTGCTAAATTGAAGGAGAAAAGGTAAGATGCTGAGAAAGAACTTGAAATCTTGAGTGAAATATTTAGACCACTGAATGACTCATCTATTCATTTTGGTAGATCAGTTGTAGAAATCCATCACAAACTTGAATTTTATGAGCATGAACAAGTCAAACAGGTAAGATAATTGAAGGAGCTCCAGACTCAACTAATTCCTAAAGTGGAAATTTTACAATGAGTGTACAAGGAATCAAAGGTTATCTTATTTACTCCAGAAATGAACACAATTGATTCAATGTAGGAATTAGCAGGGCAGATAAAGACACATGTTGAGATTATCGGCACACTGTTAGAGACATGGGATAATGATCTAAAACAGTTGAAGTTTCATTTTAGTGATTCTTTTTCTAAAATTGCTTTGTAAAAACTTTATGATCTTATATCTATATATATGTGTGTGTTTGATGCAAATTTTGATGTATGATGTATATATCTTTCATGTATTTCACTTCTTTATTTGGCATTGTTGTCAAAGGGGGAGTAATAGTTAAAGAGTCAGTCAAAATTTTGTATGTAATGTAAAGGGGGAGTAATAGGAGCAATTGCTAAGGGGGAGTACATGTCATGTAGTCAATTTTTCTATTGCACACTTAGCTGACAAAAAAATTTCCTAAGTGTTGCCATCAATGCCAAAGGGGGAGAATGTTGGCATTTGATCACTTGATCTGAACCAATAAATGCTCGTTTGCTTGATGCAATCGGTACATGTCTATTTTGTAAAGAGATTAGATTGTTGTATGATGACTATGTTGTCTATTGTCATTGATGGTAACTATGTGTCTATAGTCATCTAAATCCTATAGTTCAACTGGTAAGGCTTAACCGGTAAGCAGAGACAGTTTTTATCAGAACCGGTAATTAGGACTTTAACGGGTAAAAGATAACAGAATAATATTCTGACAACTGGTACAGGAAATTTATGAAGAATGGGATGATGCAATTTTGTAGTAGCAATGAAGACTGGTAGATAAATTTATTTCTGTGACTGGATGTGCAGATTCAATCAGGTAAATGAGATTTGAGTTACAAACTAGGTATTCTTATGGACATTCAACCGGTAGTGATGAAAATCACTTAGATCAGTAAAACGACACATAATTAGATTTGTTATGTCGGTGGCTGACATATGTAAGGCATGCAATGCAAGATTGTCTAGATTCATTGAACCTAGGGAATTTTTCCAAGGTTCTAGCCAACCTAATGATGTTTTTAAAATGTGTGATGAGGTATGAAGGTATATATGAGTATGAGCTTGAATGTGTAAGAAATTATTAGCGAATTTTTTCTTTCTAATAGTGCAATGATCATAGGAGTTATGAGATGAAGTATATGTGATGTTGTAATGTTCTAAAGCAGTATCAGACACTGATGGTGTTATACTAAGATCACTTGAACTTGTTGTCTCCCTAACAGTTGTAGCAAACAAATCATCTCACAAGGTCATTTCTAACAGGGTGCAGTCGGATCCTAACAGGTCTAATCATTAAATCCTCTAACCAGGTGACACATTAACTTGTGTTTGAAAATCCCAATAACATGGGTATCTCCTAATAGGGCTAGTCCTCATAGGTCTTTTTGTATAGCTCTTAACTGGGATTAGACACTCCTAATAGGGTGTGCCCCCAACCGGGTGTTGTAGACCTTAACCAGTCAGATCTCTATACTACAGATAGTGGATCTTTGTGGGTACTAACTCCCACCAAGGTTTTTCCCTTTTGGGTTTCCCATGTATAACCTCTTGTGTCATGTGGTTTATACTTTATGTGGCAATTGCTTACTTGGTGTTATTTCTTATATGCCTATTGATTTTTAAGTTGGTGAAATTGATAATTAGATTTGTATTGTTTTTAATTGCACTGATTCACCCCCCCTACCACCTTCAGTGCCTTATAAGTTCATCAACATCCATTTAGCTCAATTTTGTGCTCATATAGATTAAACCTTCATCTTGGTGTAGTCTAGTTACTGGTATTTATTAGACAAATCTGGTAGCAAGTCTATACTCGCATCTTGTAGAAGGCAATAGATCAATTTGTTATGGTTTTAATATTCATTATTATATATGTCTAACCATGTATGCAATAATTTATTGAAGTGTTTGTGCCTTAAAACTTGTAGATTACCACTTTTCACTCACACACTAAGTGATAAGGCTAGGGAGTTAAGCTTCACATCCCTTTGTGATTGTATCATATTTCATTCTTCTAGAATATAGATTTTATTTTCTTATGTATTCTTTTTGTTATCTCTATTATGTTTTCTAGATCCATGTCTTCCATTTCAATCATCCCCTTAGTAGGTTAGTTTGGACCAGAGTTTCAACAAGGACCAACAAAGAGGTTTAAAAGGATCTAGAGGTGTTGTTGGGAGGTCAAACTCTATAGACAATGTCTCACCTAACATGCGAGTCTTGAGTTGTCTAAGGCTACAATACCACTTCATCATGTACCCTATTTTACAAAATTTGAAATTTATCATTATGCCACTTATCTTTGGTATCATATTTAACAAGTAGTATATTCATGCAAAACAAATATATTTACTCATACATGTAACTGTTGAACACAATGTACCACTGAGAGGGGTTTGAATCAATGGTTCCCAAACTTCTTCTTTTTTTGATCCTAAGAGAGAGTGTCAATTAGCAAAGCAAACACAAGTAAACCTACCGATGAGATAATGCAAGACTTCACAATGCAATCACACAAAAGGCACATCACATAACACTGGTATATATGAGGAAAACCTAAGATGGGAAAAACCTCGGTGAGAAGTGTCGCAAGAGTTTACTGCTCCAATCAAGCCTCACAATGAAAACCTCGGTTACAAAATTTAGGGCACAAACCCAAGGAGTACCATTCCTCCTTTAGGGAACCAAACCAAGGAGCACAAACCCCTTCATCAAGCTCCTACTTAGTAATCTATCATGTACATAATCAGTTACAAAAGTAATAGTCTGGTTACAAGTGAATCTTGTAACCACAACATACACTTTACCCTACCGGTTTCTCACCTCCTCTGCCTCATCGGTTGACTTCTAATATTCCTTCTATCTCCCTCTCAATCTCTCTGCTCACCTTCACTTGTCGCTATTGATACACTGGTTCAACCTCTTCCAGTTGGATGAACAGTCAGAACATACACCCGCTACCAGTTACTCTGCTCACCAATTTATCCTTTCTCTGCTCACTACCTGCATGATCTTCTCTCCCATACACACATGCAGCTACTTTACTCTCCACTACCTTCCAGTTGGCTTGAACACTACCGAATCTGACCTTTGCAACTCACTTTGCAGTTTTCTAGTTTGTCTGATCTTGCCAGTTAGCCAATGTTAAACCCTTCGCCGGTTTAACCTTCCCTGCTATCTCTTTTCTTTAGATGTTGAGTACCTTGACTTTTCTCAGTATTATCTACTCTCTTCTCTACTCAGGAACACTCTCCTTCACCAACCAACAAAATCAAATCTTGTCTTCTGCCTCCATTCTTACTTCTAAGCTTTCCCGCCAAAATGCAGCTTCAAAATCTTGGTGTGCTAGGGTTTCTTCCACTAATCATGAGGACATTCAGATCCAATCAGATCTCGTTCTGCACAAAGATAAACAACCTGCAAGAAATTAGGCATCACCTACCATATCTTCTTTCTTCCAAGGCATATTTTCTAAACTTAGCAAACAAAGATAGTTTACTGGCAAGGCACTTGATCAATTACCATAAATGGTTCAGTAGATTACATCACCAACCTCATTCTGAACCTGGACATTTTGCATCGATCGATACATCCCATCGATCACCTCTATTTGACCTTCCTTGATTCACACACCTCTGCAATACCTCCCATGATTTACAGGGTCTGCATTTAATGTCAATCGACTCTATAACAACCTCGTTGGTGCACACTCCATCTATCACTGCATGCATGTCAGCCACCTTGACACCACGTGGCACCTTTGCTAACATCCACCTTATCTCACCAAGTCAGTCCAACTTGGTCATCGACAAATTATACACAACTGGTATGTGCATCAAACCATTGGTCCCTCTTTGCCTGTCGGTTCTCTAACCCTATTGGTATATCTTTCCTTATCGATTAACCTTCTTGCCTTCTCCTTCCTTGTGCCAATGGATCTTGTTAGCCCTGTCATCACACATACAGGTTCACATCTCTGTGTTGCCAGTATACCATATTGACCAGTCATTATCCTTGCAGATCAACATGCTTATCTTCATCTCATGAGAGACTTTCACTTGTGCTCTTTCTTGCATACCCGTAGTCCTGGTTACCGGTGGACACTACATCTACCTTCATGTCAATAAAATGCATGATTATCATCATGCAAGCAGTCTTCAACTATCATTGCACCAACCTGCATCTTCATTTCGGTTGCACTCTCTGTCTACAACTAAACCTTTCCTTCTTCTTCATTTGATAGGTTCTCCTCTTATCCTATTTTTCAAAGTGACAAACTCATCATTCCTTATTTGTTTCGATAGCTCACCTACTTACTCTGTTGATTAGGTGCACATCCCTAATCTCACATGTTGGAGGCTCACACATATCATCTGATCGATTGAGGTGGATACACAGTGGCTCTCAATTTACCAATCACTAGTGGGAGAGGATCTATGTGATATGTTGGCCAATAGTGTGACTTCCTTGTTATTGAGTAGATGCAACTGCCTTATAATCCTCGGGAAGCATTCTTCCTCCAGTCTTCTCTTCATCTAGGGGTAACATCATTTACCAGTGGGAGTCTTTCCAGATGACCTCACACTAGCATACAGATTGCACTACTAACCCTTTATTAGATCATACTGTAGTGAGATCTACTGGTCACATGTTTTCTGGTTTTCATCACTCGTCGATCACTTCTTTATAATGCTTGTTCAACATCATCATGCATACTCAAAAACCAGTTCCTTCTTCCCAATACTGAAATGTAAACCGGTTACTCCAACATGCTTACCTAGTGGCTTCACTATCCACACTACCAGTGGATAACACTACCAACATTGCAATTATTCTTCCCATACCATATGTCCTGATATACCAGTAACATGCTATACCGGTTGACATCAATGACAAAACAATGCCAACAGTCACCTTTTCGTGCTTTATTTTTATTGGATGCCCTTTTATAATTATTGCTTCTCTCTTTTTTACTAACATATATTTTCTTTGTTTCAAACAATAACAAAAATTCATTAATCTTGTTGCTCGAAGTATAAGTAAATCTTGCCTCTAATATTTTTATTTTATATTTTTTTTAAAAACAAAACAAAGGCCCAATAGCATAGGAGTTCTAGTTAACTGTAATAACCAAATAATTTATTTAACTTATACCTCATTTTTATTTATTAATATTACCATTTCTCTATAAATTTTAATATGATTGGTTGTATCGACTTATGGTCCAATATAATAATTGTATTAGCATACAAACCACTTTATAGAAAGTCGAATCAAATCTTGGTGGGTAGGAAGAACAAAAAAGAAATCTTAAACTAATTTCATATATAAACCTAGTAGTTAACATCTCTACATATATGCTTTTGGTCTAATATATTTGTTTGACAGGAATAACACACTTAAATATGTTATTAACCTCTTTGTAATAATTGGGACTTGATTTACATATGCTCTTACTTCTACAAAATTATATCTAGAAATAAATTCCTCTCTTTTATTTAAAAGGAACATAACACATTTTAATACATAAAGAGACAAACAAACACCAATTCATTCTGTTTTTATTTTTTGTTTAAGAAATAATGTAGCACATGAACTATTCCAAGGCTTGAAAACACACACACACACACACACAAATATATATATATATACATACATATACATATACATATACATATATACATACATATACATACATACATATATATATGTATATGTATGTATATATATATGCATATGTATATGTATATACATATGTATCTATATATATATGTATATGTATATGTATATGTGTATGTATATGTGTATGTATATATACATATATCTATATATACATATGTATATATCTATGTATATATATATGTATATACATAGATATATACATATGCATATATCTATATACATATATGTATATATATACATATACATATGTATGTATATATATGCATATATACATACATATACATATGTATATATGCATATATATACATATATATATGTATACATATATATATGTATATGTATATGTATATATGTATATATATACATATATACATATATACATATTTACATATGTATATGTATGTATATATGCATATATATATATGTATGTATATATGTATATATACATATGTACATATATATGCATATGTATATACATATGTATATGTATATACACACACAGAGAGAGATATATAAGTTCTTTTATAGAGTATGAACATAACATTTTATTGCAACACTAATTATACTAAAACAATCAATTTTTTTTTTTATGTCATAAAATCATAAATAGGGAAATGCATTTTCCAACATCAACATTCAATAGAGGTATCATTTTCATTATTCAGTAGAACATAGTAGAGTTTTTTGCTACCTATAAAAAATAAATAAATAGAGACAACTACAAATACTTCTTACACATTCATATTTCAGAAGGGAAAGGGAGGGAGAATAACCTAGCCATTTTTACAGCATGTAGTAACATAAGAAGCACGTTGTTTCCAAGTCATACAATGGACACCACATTTCAATTATAACTACAAGAACTTAAAGAGGTTTATTTCTTTCAATCTTCATATTCTCTTCAAGTCCTCTAGACCCACACAAGACATGTATGAACAACAAACTTTCTTTCTTGGCCATGGTGGAGATCACCTCTCAACCACATATCTTCTCAAAAGGCCTCCATTGAGATAGGAGAATCCTAAGGAGATCATGTTTACATGCAAAATCACCATTTATGCAATGCATAAGGAAAAAAATACATTGAATACACAATGACTCCCACCCAAGGTTTTACACATAAAAGTGAATCCCAAACAAGTTCATAAATGGGGAGAATTCATTTGGTCATACAAATTCAATTTTATTCCCATAATACACACCACCCATACACCAACGAGAGTACTCACACACTATTATCAAGAGCATTCTCATACTCTATAGAACTCCTCTAAGGAGGTGAAATATATTACCTCCAAAAGAGGGTCTTACTTCTCTCCCCATGCACAAGGATGCTCTTATCTCATGGGTGAGCTTGACCATAACAATTCCTTTGTCACACAAAATATATCAATACTCCATACAATAAAACAAGAACATAAGGCCACATCCATATACAAATAAGTTCTATTACAACATATTAAAATAAAATTATGAGGCCTACCTCAAAGTTCTTCAATAATGGAAGATTTTAGGATGAGCTTTTTACAATTCCCCCCCTAGGATCCTTCCTCTAAGAAAAAAAAGAGTGCTCCACATACTTCATAAAAATACCCTCGAAATTTGTTCAAAGAATGAAAAACAAAACCATCAAGAAACCCCCTCCTTCTCTTTCCTTACAAGATTAATATATATTTAAGTTTGGATCTCTTCAATAGGAGAGGACACATGTCACGATCCTATTCATCCCTCTTACATATCTCCTTAAAAGATCTCACACATGTGTGATACATTTTTGTGGAGTGAGAAGAGTGTACTTGTACACTTATCCCAAACTCTTCCAAGGGTGGCTCACACATGTGAGCACCCTTTTATCTTCCCAAGTTTATTATTGATTTTGGGAAAGTGGGGTTGGAGGTTGAAAAGTCTCTCTCCCAAGTCCCCAAAACCATTTATTTTTGTCATTTTTAAAATGACTCATTTTGATGGATCATATCCTAACCAAAATCAAAAGTAATGCCTCAACCTCTAGGTGTACATCGTAGGAACCATAGAACCAAGGGAAAACATAAAATACATGTTTTCTAACCTCTCAAAAATCTTCCAAAAGGGTAAATCTGAAAATGGCCACATATGTTTCCAACACGTCTCCTAGTAGACATAAAACAAAAAAGAAAATCATCACACACATTAAAAATCACATTACAAAGTAAACACTTTATGAATGAGACTTTAATCCCTCCATATGGACTAGGGTCTTGGATTTCACATTGATACACATAGGGTCTCTTAGGAATTTTTTATTTCATGGCTCATGAATATATATAAACCTACACACATAAAATTACCCATCAATACATCCAACATACCATAGCCAAAGCAGCTTAATTACATAAAAATACATTCACACATTTTACTCACGTTCACTTTAATGCACCATCACAAAATTCAAGGTATCACCATTCTAATTGATCTAGTCCTATGATTATCACCGTTTTATTTACAATAGAGACTTCATATAACCCTCACAAGGTAATCAAGACAATATTATTAATTAACTGTATGATCGATTATTTTAGGCTATCATATTATTGCAATTATATCAGTATCACATCATTAGTTTCTATTTGAAGGATAAATGATTGCTAAAGAATGTTTATCCAATTTAATCATAAAGTATAATCAAATTTAGTGTCTAATAAAGCATCAAATTTTTAAATCATCAAGTCACATGGATTATCATAAGGTATCATATAATACGTAAATCATAATAATGCCAATGCTAACTCCATAAATAAGATGGCCTCTTGAATGGGTTATTCTAGATCAAGGTCCATGAAATAATTCTAGGTATTGCAACAAAGGGACTAAGTCAAGTAGAAGTAGAGATTGGGGATAGTCTCTAAAAGGAAACCAAAAGAGAAGGAGAAATAATGGAAAATATAAATAAGGGAGGCATCAACATAGTTGACCTTTCTACCCAAAGAACTAGTGACAGATCCATTGAGAAAGAAAAATGAATATATGATAGATAGTTTGAATAAACTTTAATAGTGACAATAACTTTTAACATACTTATCCATAGCGTTATAGGACCCTAAATCAAGTACCAATATAAAAAATGGAGTTAGGAGCGAAATTCACCAATAGTGCAAAGCATGATCTAATACATATAAAAACATCACATTGGGAAAAGGTATGAATAAGATAATCCAAATGTAAATCAACAATAACCAAAAATATAGATAGATTTATCAAAACCAATAGAAACTAATTTAGAAGGGACATTACAAGGATTGCTAAATCAACAAGCAATTTGGAGTAGGAAAAATAGAATATTAGGAAATAAATCATAGTAAAATATGAACAATAAAATTGAGCCACTCACAATATAATTGGAGAAATAGCCAAAAATATTTGGCTCAATAAATTAAGGAACTAGAAGATTCATGTGGTAGCATCATATTAATACCACACAAACTATTTGTAAATTTCATCATGGACGAAAATAATCAATTAGACGCCTTAAAGGTTCAAATTATAAAATTTCAAGCAAATATAATATAATGGTTGACCTAGATGTCTTATAGTGAGAACAATTGCAAAATATCCAATCATGAAATAACCAAATGAGGAAACAAATAATGAAATCAATAACATAAATGAAGGATTTAGGGTTGGAGGTAAACTTCTACTTATCCATTCTATGCACTTCAATAAGAAATATAATAGGCCATTTTGACACTTGCACAACTAGCTACCCTAACAAATATGTATAGAGGAAATATGGACCTTTTAACAATGAGACAAATAATTTTATATATGGTGTAGATATGAAAAATAAAGATTAACTACAAACATTTATTACCTTACATAATAATGAAACAAATTTTGATATGAAATATCCCTGTTGGATAGTGAAAGATGCCTTTAGGAGAAGACATATGATTAGGCCATAGAAAGATTTTGGTAGGGAAAGAACCAAAAACATGATAAACCAACACTTATTAGAAGGTTGTCTTGGTATGAAATATCATCATGTCATTTATTAAAAAGGATCAAAAGACACAATGACACATCCCTATACTAGATAAACAATACATAAGCACCTAGCCTCCAAAAAATGAATATATACGGATGCAAAGTGAAGAACGAGTAATATATGTTATATATGCTTCCCAAGATTATGTGATATGTATATCTATGCTTGTGGTAAAAAACTATACATTGTACAAGATTAAATGATATTATTATGAGTATATGTACCTTATGGAATCCATGAATGTGCATAATTTTGTTAATATTTATGTTATGTATGTGTTATCTGCTACACTATTCTTATTTCCTTATTATTGCATTACATGAGGGTCAACTTGTGTAAGATAAATCATCTAGACCTTAGGCTAGTATTTTATTGTCAACAACTTGAAAAAATAAGAAATATAGAGAAATGAAATTGTAGAAGATATTAAAAATAAATAAATCAAGGAATTATAAGAACATGGAAAACATAATCAAACATTCAATAAATTAGGAAAATAAGCCACTATTTAAAGAACTTTGTCATATTGAGTTATAGGTCATAATGGTTTTGTCATCATTATATAGGATTTACCCTAAGTATTGCATTAAATGAGATTTATCCACTTGCACAAGTTTTAAATATGCATTAATTATTTCATTCATTTTTGTCCATTTAAACAAACAAAAAAAAACAACCTATGTGTTAAGTCATAATTTCACATAATCAGTCAAACATGTACTCTTCATACATAGACCTTTCTCAACAATATGACAAGTAATTTTTATTTCCCTTTCCTTGTATCTCATAAATTTTTTATTTTATTTTATTTTGAACTCGATGATATATTAGTTATTTCAATGTTTCAAAATTTTGTTTAGGAACAAATTCACCCTTCTCTCACAAGTGTATTGCTTTCTAACAAAATCCTCTCACTTGCTTACTAGTGACAACTCTTCTTCATCAACTCAAATATTATACATCTTAAGTGGTTATTGTTAGAATCAGTGTTCTATCAGAGATCAAACTTAAAAACTTATTCTTTATCCATCAATTAGCAATGTATAATAGTAAAGAACATAAGCAAGTAATAAATAAACCACAAATCCACAACACCGAAATTTTTACGTGGAAACCCGAAAAGGGAAAAAATATAGTGGGGATGGAACCCACAATATTCATATACTATGGCCAGGAGTACATAAATATTACATAGATGGGGAATGCACTTGCATTCAGGCTCACTGCCTAGAGCTCATTGCTCAATTACAATGACTCAGGAGGATACAACCTTCAGGAAAGTCTCATTGACTTACAATTTAATTACAATGAGGAAATACAATTAAAGAACTTTGAAATAGCATCTAAGAATGCAAGAATGAGTTCCGGTTAAGCACAATATCTTTGATTGTACTTGCTTTGCAATATGCTCTGTTTCTGTCTCAATCGGCTACTAGATCACCTAGGAATCAAATGCGCATGTGAAATGACGCTCAATCGCACCAAAATGGATCACCACAACAATAATACACCAAAAACCAATCACCAACTCAATCTTATATATCTGATCTTATTAAAAATAATCTCCTCCAAGTCGGCTATAAAAAATGTAATGTGTAGCATCAAGTCGACTTCAATCTCTAACAAAACATATCACCGAACCAAATTTTTTTCCAAAATGCTTCACCAATGTCGGCCTCATAATTTTCACCTCAAACTTAGTCACCAAATCACCACAATCATCAAAAATATTTTTGGACCAAAATTGCACTGGAATAATCTTGATTTACCAGTTAAGACTTGCTTTCGGATAAGAAGAATTACGACCACTAGATCAAATCTCCAAGAAGAGTTTCCATCAATGACAACCCTAAACCATAATCAAGTATCGAAAATCACCACATGAGTGTTAATGGCCAACAATCACCCCCTTTGTCATTGATGGCAACACCTATGAAAAATGGCTAAGTGTTGAAACATATGAAACCTATACACTGGATCAAGAATGAAAGAATTTTAAGCCTCCCCCTTAGATTAAAAACCCAAAAACCTATAGAAATATGTATACTCCATTCACATTGTATATTTTTCACCTTATCTCTCCCCCTATGACAACATTGCCAAAGATATGATGCGGATCAAAAGTTACCATGTACATGTATACACACCAGATGAATAGATCTATACATACTTGATAACATATGCATATGTAGAATTAAGAAATCCAAAATAGGTATTCCAACCTGCCCGCAATTTTTCAAAATTGAGACAAAACCGTTCAGAATATAAGCATGGAATTCGATTGCATGCAACTCAGTTGGTTTCTCCCGAGTCATATTCTAAATAAATTCCATCTTATGGCACACCAAAGTTTCTAGTTGGGGACCAATTATGTTCCAAAGCTCACCTATCCTTATCTGCATCTTGTCCTTTTCCTTCTCCAGATTACCAATCTGTCCCATAAGAGTCAAAATTTGACCTTCAACATTTTCGTTAAGTTTACTATGGGATCATATGGAGAAATTTAGGCTAATAGTCCTCTGTAATTATTTATCTGCTTGTTTATTTCAATAGTAAAATTTGTCAAAATTAGACAAGACTTATAAATCTTTCTAACTTCCTATAAGGCCTCATCAATTAATTTCAGTTCTTTGTCTAGCTAGGTCTTACCACTTACAATCATTTGCAAAAATGTTTGTATTCTAGCATCTTTGAATTTCTCCATATCCTGCCTAGCTAAAGGCTTGGTCAAAAAATCAAATTGAGTAGATATATGATCTATTAAGTGCTTGAGCTTACTGAATGAGCTGGCATCAACATCAAGTTGCAATTCCAATACCACATGTTCTAAAACTTTAACAGTTTTCTCAATAAGCTTCTTTTCTTTAGACTCAGATTTTGCTAACTCCTAACTAGCTTGAGATTGAATAGCAACAAAAATAATCATTCTTTTAGCTAGAGACATTTGATTAAACGACTTGTCAAAACTGATGTTAAATTGAGGAAAAGTCCATTAGCTTTGAATTTTGGAAGTGTCAATTTCCATAAGGATTGGAGTTTCTAATGCTTTTCTTTTCTCCTTGTCCTTTTTTTATTGCTTCTCCTCTTCCCTTTTCTCTGCCTCATCCTACCTTGCTTTTCCTTTATCCTCTATGGGTGCCTTATGTGCATCAACGTCGCCACTTGGTGCACCAACCTCTATCTCAACTGATTTATCTTGTGCCTTATCAAACTCAACCTCTGTTGTATCCAAAACTTGTTACTCTGCAACATCCAGTGTATCCTCCATCTTTTCTTCATCTGGCACCAGAAGTATCTCTTTCTGAGTAGTTGTATCTTGTGAATCTACTTTCGGAGGGGAAGTCATTTGTAGCCAGTTCTTAGTGAGAAATTTCTTGTGTATCTCAATGGTTTCTTTTCTGATTTACTCCACTATTCCCACCATAAGACTATTAACTCTGTGTTTTATTTTAAACTCCTTTTTATTCACTTGCAAAATCAACCTATATATCTCTTCAACAATAATATTGGTGCACAAATTGACCAGTTCATTTTCTTTCATTTCTTTGACCATTTGACTTGAAGATTTTCTTCTAGCATCAAGAAGACTATATAGATCTTTTGGAAGATAGCATTCTAAATCAATTAAGGTTTTGCTAAATACATCCAAATCTAACTCTATATCTTCCTTAATCTGTCTTTTATCCCTATCATATAGGTTTTCATAATATACAAAAATATTCTTCAAGGTCCCATCCTTGATAATTTCATCAATTAATTCTTGAGCAGATAAAGGAGGAATAATATGATCCTTGGTTTGAACGGTTTCCATCTTACCGGATTCAATCGCTTCATCCAAGTCAGATTTAACTCTTCGTCCTCTCTTTGATCTGTTGGATGGAACAAGTTCAAATTTCACTTTCTTCTCTTTCTGCCCTTCCTTTTCTTCATCAAATTAAGGCTTATGGATTACCCTTACAAATTATCCTTTCTTGGGACCTTTTTTAATTTTTGCATCTGATTCTGTTTCAAATGCCACCAAAGATACTCCTACATACTCTCTCTGAGATTTCTGCTTCTACCTCAGAAAACCCTTTCCCTTAGTTGATGAGCTAGAGGCTTTAGTTTGAGCCAGAGGTGTCTTCACCAGAGCGGGAAAAGACCCTGTCACCTTAGATTTGGCTGGAGCTAGAGTAGTCCTTGGTTTCTTGTCTTTTTCTTAGCATCTCTCATAGCCCTTGCAACCCTGACCTTTTCTCTTGGGTGACCTTCCTCCACCATCTTAGCAACTTTCCTTTTTCTCTTCGGTTCGGTGAACTTGGTGTGAAGTTCCATAGACTTCTCTTTGCATGTGCCAAACCTTTCTTCCTTTGTATCAATCAGAGCATTCAAAAAGTGTTGTGCATATGCATCAAGTGTTCTTGCATCAACCTCATAACCCATCGGCAAAATCCACACTATCTAGTGTTCAACTACCTCCATAAGGCATTCATCCTTGTTAACCATAAAATAGATTATCCCTTCATATTTGTTGACAATATCCTTATGGATTCTTACCCTCTGCTTCATCTTATCCTGGAATGTTAAAAAATGCCCATAAAGCTGCATTATGATTATCTTTGTTTCCAAGTCTATCAAGACCTTGTTTGATCTACTGGGCTACTGGTTTGTCAAATGCCCATTGTACTCTATCAATTCTGGGAATTTGGTTCAAGAAGAGAAGTGCCAAACATATAACTAGAGAACCATACTTAAAAATGTGCTTCTTGTCCTGCTTTATTTTCTTGAGATTAATCACGAGCTCCTTCAAAAGAATGTTGCACAGATCATAGTGTACATCTTCCTTTACCATTTGGTAAGCTGCATGAATGGTTGTCCCTGACACTGAATTATATCAGTTAAAC
This sequence comes from Cryptomeria japonica, assembly GCF_030272615.1. Classification (NCBI taxonomy): domain Eukaryota; kingdom Viridiplantae; phylum Streptophyta; class Pinopsida; order Cupressales; family Cupressaceae; genus Cryptomeria; species Cryptomeria japonica. The sequence continues at coordinate 424,467,569 of NC_081409.1, read as the reverse complement.
TGATACACCTTATACCCAATGAACATTACAACAAACTTCACACCATCATCTTTAATTGTGTTAATATTCATAGATCTCCCATCAAATTCTGCACCGGTTAACTTGGTAACTGTAGGGTTTGTAACCTTTTGCATCCTTGGCTTATCACTAGTTTGATTCAAGCATGTCACTACCCTAATCACCTCAGGAGTGATCTTGTAAGGTTGATCCAGCTAGATAAAATCATGATGACTTGTTCTCAACACATATCTCACCCATTCCTTCTCTTCAAATGATGCAAAATTCATGAACTGGGTGAAACCCTTTCTCTGCAGATGCATGAATTATGGCTTTGGCTTACCTATTTCATTCGTAATACTGTCAGTATATAGATCCAAAATGTCCTCTGTGTTAGTTTCCTTCATTTCATAATGGATATATGCCATACATCATCAATGTGTAGAACTCTGTGTGGAACAGAAGAAAATGCATCAACAGGGCCGTCCTCCATGGATTTGTATGGATGCTTTTTAAATTTAGGACAAGTTCTATCCTTAAATTTAACAACTAGTAGAGTAGCAATAGAAGAAGAGGATTCCATTTCAAATTTTTAGAAGTTTAAACTCAGATATGCACTAAAGAAATACCTTAACTTTGTGTCGGATGCCCTAACCTTCTATTCGAAAGGCTTCTAGCTCTTTGATCATCTGGGAATCTTGATTGCCTTATTCTTCAACTCGTAAACATTTGCAAAGTGAAAAATGATTCGTATTTTCCTTTTTAACCTCACAAACCCTAATTTCATTTTGAAGTAAATTCACATCATAAATCCAACCGGATGCCCTATTTAGCTATCGGATGTTGAAATCAACTATCAAAATTACGGATTTCAACTAAAATTCAATCCTGTCATCTGTAATCCATCAACTACAGATCTCATCAAGGGGTACTGGAAGATTTGCATGAATTTGTCTCCCCCTAAGGCTAAAAAATATTAGTTACCGAATGAGGGTTCCACATCATTTTAGTTTCAGATCCACCATCTGCCTTGGTTTCCTCTTTTCTCACCCACATATTCTCATGTTTGCCTCAGATCTCTTCTACTTTTGCTTTTCCCTTCTCATTTGATTTGTTCTTATCTACCAGAGCACTATTCTTTCTTCTGCAATACTTTGCAATGTGACCAATTTTGTGACATTCAAGGCAAACAAAATTATTTTGCATAGGTCTGAAGTTCATCTAATTTGGTCTTGTCCTGCATTGATTAGAGATGTCCAAACATGCCACAAGCATAACATCTTTTGCTTTGGAGGTTATTCATTACTGCTCTACACATATTTGCCTTATGACCAAAGTTATCACATACAAAACATTGACCGGTAAAGGTAGGAACATTATCCATCCTACGTTTGCATTAATTCACCATATGAACAAACTTAATGCAAGTAAAGCATCTACCATTGTATTTGTGATCATTAGCCTATCTTACCAAAGGATTCTTGCTCTTCTTTTGATCAAGTTTTGCATTGCTTTGTCCAGATCTGGAGGCTTCACCTTTATCAAATCCTAGACCTCACATGTCCTTTCCATGTCTCTGACTTTCCAGCATCTCATCAACCCTTGTTGAGCTAGCTTTGAATTTGTCTTTGTATTCATTGCTAGTAGCAAGTTCATCCCTTAAAGTAGAAATATGTCTTTCAAGTTCTTGACTATTGTTCCTTGACTATGTCAACTCAAGCTTCAACTAATCATTCTCATAGGTAAGCCTGAAGCATTCATCGGCTCTTTCCTTCAATGATTGTGCTAGATTTTCTACATTTTTCTTTCGGTCCTCAATCTTCTTAGTCAGCCTCATCACAATGGATTGCATCTCATTCTTCAAAGCAACATTCTCTCTTTCAAGCTTGTTAACTTCATCAACTTTATCCTAGTATTCCATGATTTGATCTTCTTTCTCCTTTGGCTTGTCCATCAGTTCCTTCCTCTTCTCTCTAGAGATATTAGCTTGATCCTTTAGGTCATTAATGAAGTCATTAGCAACATTCAAGTTCTTTTTAAAGGTACATATCTTATTTATAGCTACATCAAGATCCTCAAGTGCCACAATAAGTTGTGTTTGAAAATCAGAATCATTGAATCAATCTCCTGGATCTTCCTCAAGCGGTTAGGCTTCCTCTGAGGGAAAGCAATAAATAAACCTCATCCACAACACTAGAATTTTATGTGGAAACCCAGAAAGGGGAAAACCATGGTGGGGCTGGAACCCACAATATTCATATACTATGGCTAGGATTACATAAATATTACATAGATGGGGAATGCACTTGCATTTAAGCTCACTACCTATAGCTCATTGGTCAATTACAATGACCCAGAAGGCTACAACCTTCAGGGAATTCTCACCAACTTATAATTTAATTACAATAAGGAAATACAATTAAAGAACTCTAAAATAGCATCTAACAATGCAAGAATGAGTTTCATTTAAGCACAAGATCTCTGACTGTACTCACTCTACAATATGCTATGTTTCTGTATTAGTCAGATACTGGATCACATGGGATTCAAATGTGCATGTGAAACTGCACTTAATCACACCAAAATGGATCACCACAATAGTGATACACCAATAACCAACCACCAATTCAATCTTATATATCCAGTCATATAAAAAATAATCTCCTCCAAGTTGAGTATAAAAAATGTAACATGTAGCATCAAGTCGACATCAATCTCTAACAAAACATATCACCGGACCAAAACAATTTTCCAAAATGCTTCACCAATATCGACCTCATCATTTTCACCTTGAACTTAGTCACCAAATCACCACAATCACCGCAAATATTTTTGGACCAAAACTGCACTGGAATAATCTTGATTTACCAATTAACTAACCATCGGTTAACACTTGCTTCCAGATAAGAAGAATTACGACCACCAGATCAAATATCCAAGAAGAGTTACCATCAATGACAACCCTAAACCACAAATCAAGTATCATAAATTACTAGATGAGTGTCAATTGCCAACAGTTATACATTCCTACTTTTTTCCTATTTACATGAAATCAACATAAACTATACATACAATTGTACTCATCTCTACTACATTATTGGAGTCAAAAACTTATTCTTACTATATATTTGTGAGGTAGGAGTGTCTAGAAGATTTAAATGACTAGTTGTCACAAAGTGTCAAGTTACAGAGAGGGGTGTGTGGAGTATCACATTCTACCATATTTGAGAGTTGGGATCTACAGTTTTGAAGGGGAATATGTCTATACATTTTGCAGATGATTTTAAAGTTATGGAGTGGACCTTTTGGGATTGGAATGTTTGAAGTGGCAAAGTAGCTACATGGCAATTTGGCTAACTGGGTGTTGTTTCAAAATGATGTGCCAAAGAAGGGAAATGTGTGCCAACAAGGGGAAGTGTGTGAAGATGAATTAGGACTAGTAGACATTGTCTTGAAAATCACATGATGGTATTTTAGGTTAGGAGTTGATTTAGGATTGAGGGGTGGTTGAATATACATTACATAAGCTCTTGTGTTTTGGGCCAACATTTGGTTGATACTAGTTGACTTAGGGAGTGCAAAGTTTATATAAGAATGACTTATGGTTGTTACAAGACAAGGAGATATGCAAAGGATATCTAGAGTAGGAGGGTATATAAGTGTTTAATAGAGTCGAGGGTAGAAACAGGTTCTAGAGGAGCTCGATATACTTTTTAAAGTGGTATTGATCTTTGGTTTTTTGTGCATGAGGTTATTGTAGTCCTGGGTTGTGACCTAGCATGTTTGAAGCCCTAGTGGTAGATGTAATTAGTTTTGCAATCTAATATAATGGAGATGTGTCTTTTGAGGCTAGGTTTTTCCCCTTAAGGGTTTTCCCAAGATGATTCCAACTTGTCTTGTGTCTCTGTGTGATTCTTCTTCTTTTTATGTTGTTTTTTATTTTATACTATGTATGTGCACTAGAAAGTTAAGGCTACAAGGTTGGATTGTCCATTCCAGACCCTTTGACCTTGACTGTGTCAAATAGTATCAAAAATAGTTATCAAATCCTTCATTTGTTCTCAAAGCTCTAGAGCGATCCTAGTAATTCGTCTCAATTTGAAAGTGTTATAATGGGAAATATTGAAAAAAGAGTAAAGATGGAAAATGACCATTTGATATACACTTTGCAAAAATAATTAAGGAATGTGAAAAGGGAAAATGAGAAATCAGAAGAGGAGCTAGAGCAAGTAGAGGATGTCAAAAGAAGTACTGAAGAACTAAAAGAAAGGGTGGATTTGTGTGTTAAGGTCCAAATGGAGAATGAATAATTGAAAGAAATGCTAAAGAGAGGGGAAGAAGGGGTATGTGCAAGATCATGGTATGCCAAAATAGGCCCTTAAGTGACAATGAAATTTCAAAAAATCAGAGTTATGCAACTTGACATTCATTTTTAAAATATGTAAGAAGAGAATCTATGGAAAATTGAATGTAGTTTCTAAGCTACTAGTTGTTTTTTGGATTAAAAAAATCCTATTTGATGAAAATTTCAAATTTCAATGTAGGGGTACTAAAATTCCAGGAAAAAGATAAGAAGTAGGTGTATGTCTAACCACCCTAATCCCAATAAAATCATAATATTTATTTATAAGATCTATAATATAAGTATTAGACTCATGTCCGGATGTGACACATACTTTTTATAATTTTTTTAAAATTAAATAATTACTTATGAATTTTTTACTACAACTTTCAGAAATTCAGAAACTTCTATGTCTAACCACCTTAACTAGTCAAAACCTTAAGAAATTCAATTTTTTATAATTTTTCCCTATAGTAGATGAAGCATAAGATGTGACGCATGTTTTGAATTCAGAAAATGTTATACAGTTTGAAAGTTATGAGTGTTTTTCAATCAGTCTATCAATCGAGACTTTTATCAGAATTCAATTAGAAAATAAATAATTATTATTTATTAAATTCAAAATAAGATAAGCCTTATAGTTTTGGAAAGCTAAGAACATCCTTAAAAAACCCTTTTCATTTTATCAATTTTGGCTATAAAAAAAGTCATCGGCCACTAGTGTAAAGTCTAGAAAATCAAGGAATATTGAAAAACACGTTTTTTTAGTCGACTTTCCAGGCTTGTCACTTCCAAGCCAAATCCCAAAGCAAACCCAAAAGAAAAAATGGAGGGAAAAATTTATGTTTTAAAATTGGATATCCGTTAAAATTGGATATCTGTTAAAATCGGATATCCGTTTTGAAAAAATAAAAAAACATATTTTAGTAAATTGGGCATAACTTTTGCGTTTTATATCAAAATTTTGATTTTTAATAGGCGTTGGAAAGGTAATTCAGATCTCTATGATATTGAATAGGTATATTTTCAATATTTTGTTTTAAAAATTAATTATAATTCATTTAAATTCATCTTTCATTTTTAAAACATAAAAAACTCAAGAATTTTTCATATGATTTCCCTATTGCATGAATTTTTTGTAACAATCATCTCAAAATAAACTAAATAAGTAATTAATAATAGAAAATTTAGGAATTTTATTGAGTTCAATAAATTTTGATAAACCATGTTATCTCTATTTATTCCTTTCTCTACCTCTCTCTCCTAAACCTATCACTACACCTGTTTGTTTCTTCCTCACTCTCTTTTGTCCATATTTATACATCTCTCTCTAGGTCTATATCTCTAACTATCATTGAATACCTCATTTGTTCTCTCAAGCTCTACAAGGTGCTTATATTTATACCTCTTCATAATTTCCTCCTCTATGTCACTCTCTCCTACCTAAGATCTAGACTAGTCTCTTTGCATTTCCTTCTCATCTCTAGCAAAAAAATTTAGAGGGGAAAAGGAGAGGTGTAGGGAAGTATCAAAAAAGGGAGAGGGGGAGAGAGGTGAGAAGGGGAGAGTAAATGGGGGGAAGAGAGAGAGTGAGAGAGAGAGCTAGAGGTAATTAGGTGGTAGGTGGAGAGAGAGAGGGAGGGGGTGATTGGGGTGAAGAGAGACTAAGAGGGAGAGTTTGAGATTATTAGTGGGTAGGAGGAGAGGGGGAGAGGGGAAAGTATCAACAAAGAGAGAAGAGAGATGGGGATAGAGGTGAAGTGTAAAGACGTAAATCGAGCTAACTTCAATAAAATCTGAAATACTCTTTATTCTTAAATAAACTCATAAATTAGTTGATAAGTCTATTTCATTCCATTTTTCCATTCATAGCTTCAATTGATCATTCCATATAGATTGTAATAAAAACAAAATTTTTATAATAGATAACGATTCTTCATTCAATAAATCGATATAAGTAGTTTTTCAATCATATAATACTTACGCATTTCAAGTTGTCGTAAGTTCAATAACAAAATAATACAAAGTAAAGGGTGAGATGCGTCCATTGATCTGCAACCCAAGTTGTCGCCAATGCAATCTTTAGCATGAAGATGAGAACAAGATTCAGGCACTTTTTCCACCCAACCTTGAAGCTTACGCTTCCCTAGAATTCTTGGTCAATCAAGAATACCCAACCCTGCATGAATTGCTTATCAAAAGAATTCGAAAGGCAAGATGGAATCTGGTGCATGCCTAGATGATACATGCATTTTCAATTTTCTAATTCTATTAAGAAACAAGCATTCATTATCAATCTAGGATATGGTAGAGAGGATAAAATAAAAGAATTCCATTAAGTCAATGGTTAATTCAATTTGATTACTCGGTTGAGTATAATGCCATGCACAACAAAAATAGATAGTTGGAAAATCAACTATACTCTCTATAATCCACATTCGGCACCCGTCCTAGAAGGTAACTTTCCACAAACACAAGTCTATCTAGCTTTGTTCACATAAATTCATACAGAAGACAATCTTTCGCCTTTTAATTCTAGCTTCCTATTTCTTGTAAGATAAAAATACTATGCTAAGAAGACAATCTTTCGTTTGAATAGAAATTGATAGAATAAATCTTTTATTACAACCAATCATATCTAATAGGAAACAATCTTTTATGGATAATCAAATATACATCTGAAAGAAGACAATCTTTCCCTTCTATCTTTCAAGCAATTTAAAGACAAGATTAAAAATATTAAGAAGGTGTAACACATGTATGTACCTTACATATAAATTGAATAAGAAGAGTACACATTCTTTTATTCAATTATTAAAATGTTTAAATAGCATAATCATTAACATGCATTCCATTCTTATGGTTTAGAATTCTAAGTTTATCTCATCTAAACTCTCTCTCTATCTTTCCAAGTGTCGTGGTTCATTTACCTCTTTTCTCAAAACATCATATTTAGTTTAAATACTAATATGTGACTTTTCATGATTTAAAACTTAACACATCGACTTCACTAATTTACTATAACGACAATCTAATATGATACAAGTTTGTAAAACACTTATCTATAAGGCTTTTCAAATGAGACACTCGATAACCATCATTATTTTTCTTGCAAAATTTGAAAGTCTAAGTCTTTCCTTGTGATATCAAAATAACTTCATTATTTACAAGTCGTTATCCTATTATTTCATCTTCTTCGTGGTTCAATCTCAAAGTTTCTCTCTCTATCCTCTTCCTTTATTTAGAGAGGATTGGGTGATCTATGAGAGTTTCACTAAGTTTATCAACAAACTTAAGAAAGTATTTCACTATTGTATCTATATTTACATGAACGTAATTTTTGAACAATTAACAATGATTCCTTTCACGATTCTATCTCTTCCATTAGTATATTGCATAGGTCTAAAACTAGATCATCTTTTAAAGAATATGTAAAGCAACCTATAATGCAATTCCTACTACTCTTTAACATCTTCCATGCATGTTCTTAGTTATTTTATCATATATACCTCATAATACATTTCTCTATAAGACTATTCAAAAGCGAGTTCAAACAATTTTGTTCTAATCATGGCTTGACTCAATCAAACTTCATTTTAATAAACATTATATAACTTCATGACTCACTTACTATCCTTGCATAATGACCAAAGAATTAAGGTAGATCCTACCTCCTTATGCTCTTGTTACTGGCTTGAGGTGATGGATTTGCTTCCCTCTTCACATTTTCTTTCTCTCTTTCAAGATGGTACACAACCTCTTTGATGCTCTCCATTTGTCGATTCTTCTATTAACTCTATCCTTCCTTTCTATCTTTTATTTCTAAACTTTACTCTGAAATTCGACTCTAAATCTGAGATGATCATGATTGATCTTTTACGATTTGATTGAAAACTATTCTAAATCTCACTACTTTTCTCTTCTTCATTCCATTCTTTAATCCTTGGTTGCATCTCGTCTCTTTTTCCTCTTCCATCTCCCCCCCTCTCTTCCAACTCAATGGTCTATATATAGTGTTGTTGTCTACCTTCCTTTCCTACTTTCGGGCTATCTCTCCTAGAGGTGGATTGATTCTAAGTGATACCACTCATGATCTAATTACAACATAACAATCCTAAATGGTTTTGAACACATATGTGTTCTCCATGCAATTTTATCCATTATCCATTTCATGACACCACACCACTAAGTTGTTAAATTCATAATTATTGGTTATTTGTGTGGCTTTTAATTCCAAGACTATGTCCACTTTACTAAAAATGACTTCCCTAAAATATGCAAGTTAACTAATACTAATTTCTTTCCACACTTGTTGATCAAGGTGTGAACATTGGTGATTTACGTGGGCTGATGAACTACGTTCTATTAATTCATGCCACATTAAATAGCAGTACCAATGTGTGTAAAATGTGGTTGGTGTTTTAAATTAGTAGTAAAGGGGGGAGGTGTGTTGACTCCTTCTAAACTACGCCTGCCTTAATTAATGCAACTACACATAAAACTAGCTAGCTACCATATTGGATCTGCTACGTGGTGATTGGGACAGCTTTATCCATTAAAGTTTCTCCTTGCAACGTGGAGTATGTTTCACAAAATAGGGAGGAGGGTGGTCATCGATGTGTATCCTTTTAAAAACAACTCACCTTAACTTACCTCCCACCGCATTCGACCTGCACATGGAGTTTGAACTTTCTAAAAAGGGAGGAGGGTGGTCAGTGGTAATACCGACTCCTCCCTTTACTTAAGGGGGGTGGTCAATGTTACCATCGACCACCTTCTTTAATATATATTTTTCTTTAAATTAACCCCGCCATTATCACTATTATAATTTGTTTTATTTTAATTTCATTTTTATTATATTTTAATATATAGTTAATGTTTTTTTTATTAATATATATATATATGTATTTAAACATTAATCTTTCTTTAAATAAATTCTTTAATAAACCCTTTCTATAATATATATATCAGATTTTCATTACATAATTTAATTTCATAAATACATTATTTTGAATGGTCATGATCATAAAATAAGAAAATAATCACTTAAGCATAATTAAATATTCAATATATAAATGTACATATATATATTATGGATTTTTATAAAATAGTTTAATTCCTCAAACCTATTTACATATTTGATAATCACACTCTTATCTATAAGTCTGTGATCGAATTATCATTAGAATTCATATACACATGTATATAATGCGTATATATTTTTGATCTCAAATGATTACGTATACGTATAAACAAAAGTCTTGACGAAATCAAATTTCACTATAATTGGATATTGATATATGTATATGATTGAATTCTTATATACATATACATTTTATACTATTGACCAATTTACAAAAGTACTTATTAGTACACTTTTCCATACATTATACATATCTGAACAAGAAGGACATAAAAACCTAGGGTCGATATTCATTTTCGAATCATCTACACATTTTATCTCTTTTAACCATAAAGCTTAATATTTCACCGTTACTCATGCAACTTAAATTCAATTCAATCACCACTCACATGATGCAATCAATGCACATGTATAATTATTTAAATCAATCTACTACTCATTCCAAATTCATCATTTCAATTTGAACAAACACTCAATAAGGTCATTTAAATCATCCATCTTTCAAGATGCAAATACAAATCCTAATGTGGTGTGTGAAAGATTCCATCTATCCTAATGAAATACAAGAGCTAAGACAACTCTACCTAAACCATGTTCTCGCCTTCATCATTGTTCACATGTTCCTGCATTCACTTTGCACTCAATCGCTCATTAGCAATGACGATCCCAATTTACAATAAAAATTATTACTGATCATTCAATTGTATATAAATCATATCAGTACATTCAATATCCTTTCTTATTTCATTAACAGTTCTATTTCATTTCAATTTCATGTGAAAAATAAACATTATTTTCCTAATTAAATAATTATGGAAAAATAGGGTTCGTGACATGAAGAGAGGCATAGAGAGTAATTAGGGGGTGGGGAGAGGGGGATAGGGAAGCATCTATAAACCCATAGGGGGAGAGAGGTGATCGAGGGTAATTGAGGGAAAGAAATAATGTGAGAGAGAGTTGGCTATAATTAGCGGATAAGAAGAGAGGGAGAAGAGTAAGTATCAACAAAAGGAGAGAGGGAGAGGTATGGAGAGAGGTGAAGAGAGTGATAGAGAGAAGATAATTAGTGGGAGTGGAGAGGGAGAGGGAAGTATTAATAAAGAGATGGAGAGAGAGGGTAATTAGGGGGCTCTCTCCCCATCTCTCCCCCCTCTTCCTTTGTTGATACTCCCTCCCTCCCTCTCCCCCCTCCCCTTCCCCTAATTACCTTCTCTCTAGACCTCTCTCTTTGAACCTCTCTCCTCATCTCTCTCTCTCTCCCTTTGTTGATACTTTCTCATCCCCCCTCTCCTCCCAACCCCTAATTACCCCCAACTCTCTCTAATTCTCTCTTCCCCAAATACCATCTCTCTGTCATACCTATCCTCACCTCTAACTTTACTATATGATCCCTTAGGTTTCGTTAGGGGTCATATTGCGTCCTAACGGGTCATATGGTGTCCTATGAACTCTTAGGACACCATATGATGTCGTTAGGGGTCATATGGTGCGCTAAAGGGTCATATGGTGTCCTATGACCCCTTAGGACACCATATGGCCCCTTAAAACACTATATGGTGTTGTTATGGGTCATATGGTATCCTAAGGGGTCATATGGTATCCTATGACCCCTTAGGACACCATATGGTGTTGTTAGGGTTTGTATGGTGTGCTAAGGGATCATAATATATCATATGAATATTGAGGACACTATATGATCCCTTAGGTGTCGTTAGGGGTCATATTATGTCCTAAGGGGTCATATGGTGTCCTATGACCCCTTAGGACACCATATGGTGTCATCATGAATTCTATGGTATCCTAAGGGGTCATATGGTGTCCTATGACCCCTTAGGACACCATATGACCCCTTAGGACAACATATGACCCCTTAGGACAACATATGATCCCTTAGGTGTTGTTTGGGGTTATATTGTGTCCTAACGGGTCATATGGTGTCATTAGGGGTTGTATGGAATGCTAAGGGGTCATATTGTGTCTTAAGGGGTCATAGGACATCATTGACCACTTAGGACACCATATGACCCATTAGGTGTCATTAGGGGTAATTGATGCAGATCCCTCCTTGTATCTTGTCAAACACTTTAGGATGTATGACACTAACCCCTCAACACACCAATAGGATCCTACAAAGCAAGACTCTACAATCTTAATTCCAATTTCTCATTTCACTCCAAGGTTCATACTACTCAAATTGGGTATTTTGCTCCAAAGTGCATCATGAATCCTCCTAAGGTTCCCGACCTTCACAACCCCTATTTTGGATCCTACAACACTCACATGGACCATACCAAACACCGTTTCAAGGATTCAACCCAATTCCCTATGACACCTTCACAATTAGGCCTATTTGTTTGTAGCCCTTGGAGACGGGTAATGGGACCTTAAGCCCAAACATTTCCAAACATCCTAGCAAAAAAATCATAGATTAAGATACCCTTTATGGTCCTACACAATCCTCCAAAAGGAGAGGTCAAGGTCTGAATCCAGTGGTGACCAACTGTCCTAAAGGGCTAATTAGGCCTCCACTTGTGAAGCGGCTATATCAGAATGGATACACCTTACAATAAAAACCCCATGGGCATGTGGGGAACCATAAAAAATTATAGATTCTAGGGTTACACGCCTGGAATCATCGCCAATTGTCTTCTAGGGTAATTATTGCAGTCTAAGGGCTAGGTAGCCACATAGAGATGTCTACCTAGGGCCTGATAAAAAAAACACCTCCCTTGCTCCTCCTAAAAAATTAATTTGGAATAATAGAATACATAGGCCACACTTTAATCCCATCCATTTCCATGAGTTCTAGATGAACAGGTTGCAAGTTATGGCCATGGGAAGGCAAAACCCTGGTTTTCCGGGTACCTACACCAAAACTTAGATATCTGGAGCAAAACAAATGATCAAGACCTCAAATCAAGACCAAAATATTGGTAACTCACTAAAAGAACAAAATCACAACATTGGGGATTGGTCCCAATCTATAAAACTCCGTATCCCATGCCAAAACCTCATAGTTTGCAAGAAAAACTCAAAATTTCTTATTGTTTGCAATCACATATACTTTCTATGTATAGTCTCACCTTGGGAATTGTATCCACAAGGTTTTTATACACCTCTAGAACTTATCCCAACTGAAAACAATAGGTTAAAGCCATTGGAGGAGTTAAACCAAATAAAATTCAAAAAGTTGCTCAAAGTTGCTCATGACAACTTTTGACAAAGTTGTCAAAAATGTCATTTCTTGCACCCGAATGACTAGGCTCAAGACTAACACCTCTAAACACCATAGAAGCACACAAAACAACTAAAATCACTAGGAAAAACCTATCCTAAGCATTTTTAGTCCCCTTTTGTCCAAAATTCCTAATTGTCTTATCAAGATGCCAAAATAGGAGTTTGGCTCACAAGATGGGGTCTTTTATTACAATCACAAAATGCATAATTGAAAACATAAGGAAAACATCCTAAGACATGTTTAAGGTCTCATCTTTCCATCTACTAAGCCTGAATGATCATGTTAAAGGGGTTCCCCTGCACTAGTAATATTGTGTCCTACAGGTTCATATGGTGTCCTATGACCCCTTAGGTGTTGTTTGGGGTCATATTGTGTCCTAACGAGTTATATGGTGTCTTATAACACCTTAGGACACCATATGGAATGTTATAACCCCTTAGCATAACATAGGGCATCATTAGGGGTTATATGGTGTGCTAAGGGGTCATAAGGTCTATAGGACATCATATGACCCCTTAGGACACCATATGACTCCTGAGGTGTCATTAGGGGTCATATTCTATCCTAAAGGATCATATGGTGTCTCATGATCCTTTAGGACACCATATGATGTTTTTATGGGTCTTATGGTGTCCTAAGGGGTCATATGGTGTTCTATGATCCTTTAGGACACCATATGGTGTCGTTAGGGGTTGTATAGTGTGCTAAGGGGTCATATGGTGTCCTATGACCCCTTAAGACACCATATGACCCCTTAGGTATTGTTAGGGGTTGAATATTGTGTCCTAACGGGTCATATGGTGTCCTATGACCCCTTAGGACACCATATGGTGTTTTTAGGGGCTGTATGGTGTGATAAGGGGTCATATTATGTCCTAAGGGGTCATAGGACATCGTATGACTCCTTAGACACCATATGATCCATTAGGTTTTGTTAGCAGTCATACTATGTCCTAAGAGGTCATATGGTGTCTCGTGACTCTTTAGGACACCATATGACCGATTAGTACATCATATGGTATCATTATGGGTCTTATGGTGTCCTAATAGGTCATATGGTGTTCTATAACACCTTAGGACACCATATGACCCCTTAGGATACTATATGACATAGTTAGGGGTCATATTGTGTCATAAGGGGTCATATGGTGTCCTATGACCCCTTAGGACACTATACGATGTCGTTAGGGATCATATTGTGTTCTAAGGGGTCATATGGTGTCTTATGATCCCTTAGGACACCATATGGTGTCATATGGTGTCTTAAGGGGTGATATGGTGTTCTATGACCCCTTAGGACACCATATGATGTTGTTATAAGTCATATGGTGTCCTATGACCCCTTAGGACACCATATGACCCCTTAGGACACCATTTGGTGTTGTTATGTGGCGTCCTAAGGGGTCGTATGGTGTCCTATGGCCCCTTTGGACACCATATGACCCCTTAGGTGTTGTCATGGGTCATGTTGTGTCCTAATGGGTCATATGGTGTCCTATGACCCCTTAGGGCACCATATGACCCCTTGGGACACTATATGGTGCTATGGGTCTATGGTGTCCTATGACCGCTTAGGACACCATATGACCCTTTAGGATGCCACATTGTATCATTAGGGGTCGTATGGTGTCCTAAGGGGTCATATGGTGTGTTATGACCCCTTAGGACACCATATTGTGTCATTAGGGGTCTTATCGTGTCTTAAGGGGTCATATGGTGTTTTATCACCCCTGAGGACACCATATGATCCCTTAAGAGACCATATGGTGTTGTTAGGGGTCATATTATGTCCTAAGGGGTCATGTGGTGTTCTATGACCCCTTAGGACACCATATAACCCCTTAGAAGACCATACGTACTAAGTTTCAAATACGGAGAGATATAAGGGTGAAGAGAGGTGAAGAGCTAAAGAGAGGGAGAAGAACTAAAGGACAAGGACATAAATATAGATATAGATATGAAGGAGTATGAAGTGAGAGGGAGAAAATATAAAGGACAAGGATGGATGGAAAGAGATAGACATATCTAGATATTGAAAAGGAGAGAGGAAGATAGAGATAAAAATGAAGATAAAGGGAGAGAGAGATGAATAGATATAAAGAAAGAGAGAGGTAAAGACAATGATAAATATATAAAGAGATGGAGAAAAATGGAAAGAGAGGGGTAAAGAGAGTGAGATAAAAAACCTGAAGAGATGGAGAGATATAAAGGAAGAGAAATATCGATAGATAGAGAGATATAGATAGTGCAAGAGAGTAAGAAAGAGAGATAGAAATTATAGATAGGGATAGAGAGAGAGAGGGAGAGAAAAAGAGGGAGATATAGAGATATATAAAGGAACTATAGAGAAGGATGGGGGGAGATAGCTATAGATATATAAAGAGGGAGTAAATAAAGAGATAAAAGTAGAGAAATGGAAAGATACTTCAAGAGGGCGATAGAGGAAGAGATGGAGAGGTAGATTAATCATGTATAGAAGAAGATATATACAGATAGAGGAACATATAGAAAGAGAGATTGATAGGGAAAGAGATGAAGATGTGAAGATGGAGATAGAGATAGATATTGATAGAAAGTGATAGAGAGAGTAAGACAAATGGAGGGAGAGATGGAGCGAATAAGTAAGATTTAGAGATAATGAGATATAAATATACATGAAGATAGATTGATAGGGATATAGAGATAGAAGGGACAAGATAGGGAGAGAAAGGAGGTGATAGAGACAAGTAATAGATAATTATAGGTAGGATAAGGTAGAGGAGGGAGATAAATAGAGAGAAGAGAGATTATTAGAGAGAGATATAGAAATAAGGAGTGACAATGATGGAGTGGGAGAGGGAGAGATAGGAATAGAAAGATGGAGATATATGCAGAGATGCATGTAACTTGGGAATTTATTTATCTAGATGGGATGAGAAAAGAAGTGACATAAGTAGAGAATAAAGTGATAGATAAAATATATTTGTATAAGTATAGATAGACAAGTGATAGATAAAGGAGGTGATAGGAAAAAAATGAGACTTTGTATGCAAAATTTGTGTATTTAAAGTTTTAAAATTGAAGGACTAACATCAAATTATTATAATTAATTTTTATTCAATATAATCATAAAATTACCTTATCCATTTGATTGGTCTCTGAATTACCTTTCCAATGCCTATAAAAGATCAAAATTTTGATAAGAAACACAAAAGTTGTGCTCATTTTACTAAGCTATACTTTTTATGTTGAGAAAAAACGGATATCCGATTTAAACGGATATCTGATTTGAAAAAAAGTATGACATCACAATAGTGACATCACAAATCTAATATCCGTTAATATCGGATATCCAATTTGGTTTGGTATTACCAAACCAGATTCAAATTTTGGCCGACCCAAACAAAAAGTCAAAGCGGATTTTGGTGTGTTTGGAAAAGTTTAAAACAGGTTTTTTTCTCCATTGCCACTTTTTGGCCCCCCATGATCTTGCACATACCTGAAGAAAACAATTTGCCAAAGGATGAATTATCAAACTTGAGTGAAAAAAATGAGAAGTTGCAAAATAAAAATAACTGCATAAGGTCACAACCAACAATGTGCAACATCCCTTGTGCTACAAATGATTTAAATTATTTATTGAAGGATAAATCCACTAAGTGTGATGTAGTTGAAGAATGCAAAATTGAAGATAATGTGTTTACTAATCTAGAGGAGAATAAGACAATTTGGTTGAAAAGATTATTGGTTTCAAGATAATAGAGATGATGGATTATGAAGGTGAAGGATTGGAGGATAGTGGTTAGGGAATCTAGGAACCTATTGAACCAATTATGTGACCAAAGTATGAGGGTTTTGGATATAATTTTGGTAAGAGTAATCAAGGTAATGGTAGCAAATAAATTCAAGGAAAGCAATGTTTTCAATGTTCTTATTGTGGTAGGAGCAAGTATATGGGAGAGAAGTGATGGGACGTACATCCTTGTAGCATATAAAAATTGAGGACTCATCTAAAAAGGATTGTTGGAATTGGGGATGGAAGAGAAAAACTAGGATATACTGTATACAGGTGAATTATGGATGGCTTGATGGATCAAAGTGGAAAAATGTTACCAGTATGGTTTGGAGGTTGTATAAGCATAGTCATTCAATTATGGAAGGTGATAGATCAATTTGTAGCAAGGAAGGACACATGTAGAGCATAACAACAAAGAAAGTGGAGAGAGGAGAGAGTAGTGCTGAGAGAAATTTGTGTTTGAGATTATCAACTAAAAAAAATTTGGCATTGGGATGGCTTGAAGGTGGTATTAACTTGAGGCAACTTATGGAGAGGACCTCTATTGACCAACGACCATTGAGGTAGTACAATGATTCATGAGTAAAATGCTAAATTCAACTTGAGGCAACTTTCATAAAGGACTTGTGTATATCGTCGACGTTTCAGGAAGTGCAAAGATATGTGAGAATATTGCTAGACTTGTGGAGTTATGTATCCATTGAGGCAACTTCCAAAAAGGACCTGTGGAGATAGTGACCTTTGAGGCAGTGCAGAGATTTGGGAGTACAGTATCGAACTTGAGGATTGAGGTACACCATTGGTTGAGAGACAATTGAGGGTGGATACTTAGGCAAGTGAGAGACTCACTTTTCAATTGACTCAGGGAGCCTAACGCAGGAGCATTTGGAAGATTTGAATGACCTATTATCACAAAGCATTGAGTTATAGAGAAGGCATAGATTACTTTAGTGGCGAATATTCTCCAATGGCAAATTTTCATGTCGGCGACCTGGGAAATGACGAATATTTTGTATCGACTGGGGGTGGCCATGTCGCCAAATTATTATCAATTTCTGTCAAATTCACGGCCTGATCTCCATATGTTTTATGTAATTAAATGTTTCTATGTGAGGATTTCACCAATACAATATATGGTGGACACACGGTAAATTTAATTTTTTCGCCTACACTCTCCGAGGTTGCCTTAATAGACGGCCATAATTCGCCTATAGGCATGTGAATATTTGTTAGCCAGGAGAACCCAATTTGCCTGACATTTTTCCAACACGTGTCTCCATTCACCCCAAATTTCACCAACTATATTGTATTTGCCAATTATTTGGATGACCCATAATCACCTCAAAAATTACATAAGTCGTGTTATAGTTATGCAGGATTCACCAAATATTTGTATACCATATAAAATTCCCGTGGAATTCGCCATATAAGGATTGGTATAAATACATGCAGAGATCAGATCTATCTCTACATAATCTGGGGGGTTCTAGGCTCTGAATTATGATCAATATCAAAGTTTCAAACCAAGGAAAATCATTGTTGTTGACTGCATTGGAGACTGCTAGTGACCTAAAGGTGAGTGATCATATTTTTGAAGTGTTATAATATTATTCTAAATTTATCTATATTTGTTTGCATAGTTAAGTTCATTTTTATTCAGTGGTGACCTGTCAGTGCCAAGTGGTCAGCTAAGACATTCAGACCTCAGACATCTAGATTGTAGGTTGTAGGGCCAATGAACCATATATTATACTTTATAGTCTATTATTGCTTCTTCAACAAATTGATATTTTTTTGGCAGCCTTTATTTCGTTGGAGATGTCGAACGAGAAGAAGGGTAGGAATCCTGAATATGGTGAAGGCCATGAGAGGCCAACAAAAATCAGAATGTTGTCTTCGTACTTTGGCTTTGGAAAAGATTGTGGTAAAAATTAGGAAGGTACATCATCCAAGTACAAGTACAAAATTCGCAACCTACACCACATCTTAAAGATGGCGGTGAACCTGATATCTTAGATCAGGATGATCTTGAAGAAGATTATCTGGTAGATGCCCAAGTTAGTCGAAATGATATAATCAACTTGAGTGATAATGCCATTGATGATAATGCATGGAAGGGGAAAAGAAAAGCCAGATCAAAAAAGGATGAACCACAATCAATAAAGGATTGGGAGTGGGATATGTTAGTGAAGAATTTTTGAATTAATTGGGCATCAAAATATCCATTCATTAAACTAGTGGAGAATCCAATTGAAGACGAGCCTCCAATAGAATGCAGGTGTAAGATTTGTACTTGGAAACATAACAAGGAAATTAGGTTGCCACTAAAATTTGACACATAGAAAAGCATATGGGTAAAGTTTATGAAAAAATAATGATAGACGGATTTGAAAAATCAGTGATAAGATGGAAAACAAAGGAGGAATGTAAGCATGTGAGGAATGCCAAAGAGTATTATTTTCATGAGAAAATACAGATGAAGCTTGTTGAAGTTAAAGGTTCTATTGAAGCTAGTTTTGGAAAAGCAATGCAAATAGAACAATTGGGAAAAGTTGTTCAATTAAGCGTTGTTTTTAATATTTTGAGTAGAGGGCGTGCTATGCCATATTTCCCATCAATTAATGATTTATTACACTTTTTGAAAGTTCCTAACTATCCTAATAGACACTAGTCAGTAAACAGTGGATGGGAATGGGCAAGTTGTCTTGTTGAGGTTGAAAAAGAAGATGTAAAGGAAAAAATAAGAGAGTCAAACTTTATTGCATTTTCTTTAGACGAAGTTACAACAGTAGACAATACTTCATGGGTATGCATGCATATTTATACTATAGAGAATCATGCCCACCAACCTCATCTACTATCTGTTGCTATGAAGGAGAGTGCAACAACGGAAAATTTATTTCAACTAGTAAAGAGAAGTTTAATTGAATATGGAGGTATGGATGACATGACGGTTGCCAAAAAATTGGTTTGTGTTGGATCAGATGGAGCTTCAGTAATGCAAGGTCATGGGAACTGTCTTTGTACAAAGATTGAAACTTCATTTGCACCGTGCATTACTGCAATTCACTGCATGGCTCACAAATTGAATCTAGCTTTTGGAATTGTGAGCAAGTATGATTCGGTAAAAAAATTGAAATTTTAATCAGAGAGCTCTAGTCACACTTCTGTCGAAGTCCCAAGTGATTTATCGAATTTCAACACTTTGCTGATGGAATAACTGATGGGAACAAGCTTCTCAAGGATAATGATACCAGATGGATCTTTTTGGATGGTCTAGTGCATCGCGTTTTTTCAGAATATCCATCCTTGATAGGACTATTTCACACAACTTGCGATGAATCAGATCAACTAAAATTTCGTGACCTTCTTTGGAGGGTAAGTAATCTAGAGACACTCTTAACTTTAGCAGCTCTTCTACCCATGCTAGAGGAAATGAGGAATATTATGAAGGCTGCCCAAAAAAGAGCTCTGTATATTGTAGAATATGCTATGCTACATAAGATGACATGCATGACCCTCAACAATCTCTATCGGAATCAACCAACACTATCTGATGAAAAAATTGTTAAGTGGCGGACACTCACAGATTTGAACAATCCTGATAAATTTTTACAAATTGGTGCAAAAGGGGATGTATGTGCCAATGTACAAGGAATTGAGATACCAATGCACTTCTATGCCACCGTCGACCCCGAGGAACCAAGAAAGCGCCCCAAGGAGAAACTAGCAAGAGTTACAAGGGAAGATTTCGACAAGATTGTTGATTCTATAACTACTTCTGTGAAGAAAATTGCCTATGATCTTTCCTCACAAATGAGAAGCAGATTCCCTCTTGACAACCTACTTGAAGCCATGTCTATTGTGTTTCCTCAATAGTGAAGTCTCAACAGTGCAACTGATTTTCGAAGTAAGCTAAGTTGACTTTGATAAAACAATTTTGCATATCCAATGAATTGAATGGAGTAACTATAAATGGAATATTAGAAGAAACTCGTCTTAGAGAGAAATCATCTCATTTTTCATACACTAAGGGAACAATATGGCACAATGGAGAACCCGCGCGAAGAGGGATCGGTAACAAGACTTTGGAAATATATAGCTGAGAACGCAGCGTTGCATGATTCAATGCCAAAATATTTGAAGCTTTTTGATTTATGTCTTACCATGATATTGGGTTCGGTGGAAGATGAGAGACTTTTTAGTGCTTTGAGGTTCCTAAAATCAAAGCTAAGAAACAAACAAGACAAAAATTTGGAAAATTGCTTGAGGCTCTATACATCTAGGTATGATGTCCACACTTTTCCTTATGATAGGGCACTGCAAATATGGAGGTCCAAATGTGAAAGAAGAGGTTTGGGTAACACTTCAAACCAAAGTGCAAGTGAGACTATTGACTCATGTATTGGACCTATTGGTAACACTGAGATGCAGTTCAATCAAGATATGCAGACTCAGAGTGAAGAAAACATAGACAATAATCAAGAAAGCTCTGAATTTGATGAGGATGAATGACAACTATAAGAGATTGGTATTTATTAATCTTATTATTGTATCTCATCATTCATATTACAAAAGAATATTATTATGGTTGATAACTTGATGATATTTTATGAGTCTCAACTTTTTGCAATTAGAATTTAATATTGATTTGTAATTGTATTTTTCAACTTTCTATTTCCAAATTTAAAATAGCATAATAAAATACCATAATGTGTTTATTGATACAGAGATGTTTATTTAGACATGTTTGAGAACTTATATTTTCATTAATTCTTTAAAAATATAGCCATATGATACAATTCTTTCAATATACCACTCTGTGTAATTCTCAATGCAAAAGTCAATACAAAGTTTCATAACCCTTTGCAAATGACCCTAAATTCCCTTTTATACAAACAAGAGAGAAACAATAGCTTCAAGTCGATTTGCAACATGTGAAGACTCAACATCAAAATCACAAACTCAGGCTTCAACACAAATTTAGCTTTACATGGCCATCACAGGTCGGATTAGCAATTTAACAACTACTACATGTTTGTTGTCTCCTGTTCAAAAAACATAGTTCAAAATTAAATATTAATTCAATCCATGACAAATTAAATATAGATAATAGCAGTGCCCAAAACCTAGTAATCAAAAATAGAGAAATGCAGAAATGTTAAAACTTGGGAGAATTTAAGAATACAAATTTACAGGCTGAAGGTTTGCACTGTGCATCATAGATTCATAGGCTGGATTAGCAATAGCGAGTGCTGGTGTTTTCTTGTTCATAAAACAGAGTTATTTCAAACGATGCCAAATTCCAAACAGAAAAAACATAAAACCTTGAAATTAAGAGTAAAAGCAGAAAATTGTGCAATACATACTATGATTCTTTAGATTTTTGTGCCAGTTTTTATAGGGTGCTCCACTCTTCATCTGATGGAAGGTCAATATTCTTTAAAATATGGAAAGTCAATTGCAACTTAGTCAACAATCCATATTTAGAAGAGTGACTTGACATCACTGTTTCACCCAATACTGCATTTAGAGTTGTAAATGGTTTGATGAATTCCATAAAGCTTTGGGGAGTTGTGTTCTTAGGAAGCAAGTCTAAATCAGACTTCATTTTTATCTCCATGTTTTTTTGTAAGCTTCTTTTCCAATGAATTTATTTGATGGGTCAACAGTCTTAGGCAAACCAAGTTAAATCAAAGTAGTTGTCTTTTCTTGCAGCTTCAATATCTTTTTGCCACATTTATCCATAACTTCTGATGTTTCCCTTAGTATCTGACATTTTTGAAGGATGGATGATGTCTTAACTGTGGCATCAATACAACTCTTTAATTCCCTTGGATGCCAAATAGTTGTCACCGATACTGTAGACTACTTGCAAAATTTGTTTTGCCATATCCTCTTTTGAATAAACATGTATGCTCTTCTCAACGTGCCCTTTGATTTTCATATAAATTATTCTTAGACTTTCATTCATTTCAAACCATTCACACAACTTTTCACTCCTCTGGATTATTTGCCCCCAAATGTTTTCTTGTATATACTTCATTGTATTTTTCATATTATCTTTCAATCTATCCTCCAAAGTTTTAATTTTATCATTTGCATTGTGCAGGTCTTCTTTCATTTGTGCATATTTTTTCCTTTCTTCGTCTACTTCCTCTTCCAAATATTTTGATTTTTCCTTCTCATGATCCAATAGATCCTATATTTTTCTTAGTTTGGCAGTAGCAGATTCATAACTTTTGTATAATTTTTTAAAACTGGCTCTTTCCTCATCAATTTTTTTACTGCTTTTAGCCAGTTTTTCTCTGAGGTCCTTCAATTCTGCATACAACTTTTCCTTCTCTGCAATTTCTACTGCAGAGCCCAAATTTTTTATCCTTTTCTATAAATCATTGCACTTGTTATCTGCTGCTTTCCTCTTTGATTTTTTCGTTTGCTAGGTCTTCTTGTAACTTTTATTTTTTTCTCTCTCCAACTTTAGCAGTGAAGTGTAGACCACTTCGTTAGTCCTTTTTAACACACTAATTTTGTCCACATTATGTACTTTGGAAAAATCCATTTGGAGGGTGCTAACTTGAAATTCAGAGGGATCTATCTAACTATGTGGTAGATTTTTATCTTTAGTTGGTGGAATAAAAACCATGAAATCCATCATATCTTTGTGTGGGTCATATGTTGGAAATACCCTATTCCTTGGAGGTTGTTCGTCTAAAACTTCAGTTAGGGCAACCCTATGAAATGCTCTCTTTTTTTCTTTATTTGCATTTGTTGTGTGTTCAAATTTATCATAGTAATCACAAAATTGAAAATATGGGCTTGTTGAAGCAATTGAATGTTTGAAAGGTGAAATAGGAATAACAGAGGCTCCAGTTCCACCTATGTCTGTGGTTTTAACTAATGCATTACTAGGATTACCAACAACCATTCCTGATCCTGTCCCACTTTCACTTTCATGTGTAGTTTTTATAATCTTTTGAGGGGTCTGATTTGAAGCTGCAAATGATAGATTTGTAGTGTCACTGGCACTTGATATAGGATTCTGAATAGTATGAGTATCTACCACTAGTGGCCTCTTGTGAGAGATATTTTGTTGTTGCCCTTGTCCAACACCAAGACAACTAGTATCAGCAGTAGTACCCATGCCAACCCCACCAATCATAGTCGCACTTGACTGAACACTAATAGGAATACTATCCCCAGATCCACCACCACTGGCAGTGGCACTTGATTCACCACCAATGGGAATACCATAATGTGGTAGTGGATGTGGATTTGAACCTAAAACAAATGTAGGTGGACCCTAATGGTAATGAGTAGTACCTTTTCGTGATGAATCTAAAGAATCAAGTCCAATGACTGGTTTAACGGGAGCTTTTGATTTTGAATTTGATGGAAGTTGTACCTCAAGGGGATACCAAATGTTTTCTCCTCTAGGACCTAGATCACCACCTACAAAACCCATTTTTTCCACAATGTTTTCCCCTTTGTTATATTTTTCTTTCATGGACTCATTGACTCCACCTAATATTTTAAGGACTGTAGTAGTTGTTGGAGTGGGATCATCCTCATACTCATCATCATCTTCACTCCTATCATATGTTGTTGTGGGATGCTCCATATTCCACAATTTGCTAAACTCTTCATCTTTGTCAATGGACTCAAATTCTGCACTGGTCTTTGGTTCACCGAGATTCTTCCTCATAGTCCAAAAATCATTTATTTTGGTTTGAGTCCAATAACTTTCTTTACATTCTTGCATAATTGTTTTGGGAATAGATTTGTTAGATGGATTAGCAAATTTTTGGTAGAAATTGTAGGACCTCCTATTTTGGATGCCCCGACCCTCCTGTGTTGTCCTCTGTGTGTGTAATTCTATAATTTGTGATGACATTTCTTCTGCTGAAATGTTATTGTCAGTGGCAATTTTCTCCATCTTTTTTTTTACCTCATCCTAGGAGTCCATGTTTCTAAGCTTTTCTAGCAATGGTTTACTTTCATGTTGACATACTGTTGAAGAGTTGCCATTTTTCTTAAGCCTTGCTTGAACTACACCGATTGGATCATACTGCTAGAGACCCTCATCACCAAAGCTAAAAATTGTCAAAAAATCATGTGCCACATTGATTATAATTTATGATTTATGAGTCACTTATTTTGAAAACACTGAAAAAAAAGTAATACCTAAAGGGCGAAATATCTAGAAGTTTGTTGTAATTTTATTAATTACTATTAATATCTATTTGTCGCCGAAGGACAAAAAATTCATTTCTTTAGTATAAATTATGAGGACATTAAATATAAAACATTCAATTCCGGGCAAAGTTCTCACAAATGTGTTCACTTCCCACATTCGGGCCGAAATCCACCCTAAGTCGTTGATCTATGCTCATCCAACGGACGATGGTATCTGTTGTCAGTTGTCGTGGGTCCCATGATTTTTGCCATTTTTTGGGCACGTCACCACACTTGAGTCACTTTTCCAGACTATTTTTAAGTCTTTTTAATCCTTCAACTTCTGCCATAAATAGAGCTTTATTGACTTAATTATATTTAATTAAATGTAAAACGTTCAATTCTAGGCTAAGTTCTTACAAATGTGTTCACTTCCCACATTCGGGCCGAAATCCACCCTAAGACGATGTTGATATGTGCTCATCCAACGGACGATGGTATATGTTGTCATTTGTCGTGGGTCCCATGATTTTTGCCATTTTTCAGGCACGTCACCACATTTGAGTCACTTTTTTGGACTGTTTTTTAAGTCTTTTTAATCCTTCAACTTCTACCAGAAATAGAGCTTTATCGACTTAATTATATTTAATTAAATGTAAAACATTCAATTTTGGGCTAAGTTCTCACAAATGTGTTCACTTCCCACATTCGGGCCGAAATTCACCCTAAGTCGTTGATCTATGCTCATCCAACGGGCAATGGTATTTGTTGTCAGTTGTCATGGGTCCCATGACTTTTGCCATTTTTAGGGCATGTCACCACACTCGAGTCACTTTTTTCGGACTGTTTTTTTAGTCTTTTTAATCATTTTCTACTTCCGCCTAAAATAGAGCTTTATAGACTTAATTAATAATTATATTTAATTCAATGTAAAACATTCAATTCTAGGGGAAGTTCTCACAAATTTGTTTACTTCCCACATTTGGGCCGAAATCCACCCTAAGTCGTTGATATGTGCTCATCCAACAGATGATGGTATCTGTTGTCAGTTGTCATGGGTCCGATGACTTTTGCCATTTTCCAGGCACGACACCACACTCGAGTCACTTTTCCGGACTGTTTTTTAAGTCTGTTTAATCATTTTCAACTTCCACTCAAAATAGAGCTTTATAGACTTAATTATAATTAATTAAATGTAAAACGTTCAATTTTGAAAATTTCATCATTTTGAATATAGAAAAAAAAGAAAAAAGCATTGTAATTGCTGGAAAAACAAGCCCACCAAAGGGAACAAAAAAGAGGGTAAGCTTTCGATTAATTTATCAAAAGTATATTAAATAGTCTTTATAATATACTTTAAATTAAAAGATATACAAAAGATAGATTAACTTTGATATTAAATTCAAAGATAGATTATAAGATCAAATGAGTGATAGGACCAAATAAGCGGACGTGCCTTTCTTTGTAAAATACCTAATTCATTGGGTGTTTTGTAAAGTAATTAATTACTTTAATTTGCTTGATACAAAACAAATGGGACCAATTACCACATTGTATATTGATACATATAAATGATAAAATAAATCTGCTTCTCAATTCTATTTTTTGAAACTGTTCTAATAATATATTCACATCATTGGTTCTCTTCCATGAAAGCGATCCCATGTACCATTCATAAATGTCTCAAATTTCTTCATATGACAAAATCTTAACTATAAATCATAGCATGTACCAACCCACGCATGCACTAGTTCAAAACTTCATCAACAAGTAAGTTGGACTTTTAATTCACTTATTTTTCACAAGATAAACATCTTTTTTTTTATATTTATAAAATTATAATCAACCATAATCAATGTACAAATAATTAATGGAATGAACTGGATTTTTTTATATATATTAAATAAAGAGGAAGAAGCATTACAGTTGGCAAGTACCACATTGGAAGTCATGGAGACAGAGTGGATTGTAGTTAGTGACTAGACATATATTAAATGACCAACATTATCGATCGTGACATTTGATACGTGTCTATTGAATCCAATTCCATTCCGGGCACTTTCTGGTGAACTATGTTCTCTTTAGAAAATTGGGCTGAAATAAAACTTCAGCCATTGATCTACGATCATCAAACGGTTTAAAATCATTGATGGATTTTAGGTACGTGTTACCCTTCACATGTCAAAGAGGCCGCACTTTTCGATACATCGTGCAGAGTCCGGTCTCAATGTGATGTACTGATGTGATGTGATGTAGTACCCCTGCCCTAATCAATTTCTAATCTCGGTTTAATCTTGGTTAGTTTATTTTAATATAATGATTATAGTCAGATGTTTGATTTAATGCATAGCTGTTGATGTGGGTTCCCACACTAGTTGTATGCAAGTTGTTTAGTGTCCCTATTTCGTGGTATTAATATCGAGCTAATGCTTTCATTAAATTTTATATATGTATGCATGTATGACTCTTGGTTGCAGGAGATTTCAGGTACAATGTCGCTTGAGTACGAGGTTCGTCTTCACCTGGATTTGCAGGTTTGAGTGTACCTCTTTAATCCTTAAAGTTGGATTAGGTGGTCGTAAGACCCTAGTTGACCCTAGTCGTGCTCAAGTGAGCATCGTCAGTCGTCGTCGGTAATCCCTTTTTGGTTGGGTTTGTGAGTCGTCTATTTGGTTGACCTTCTCGGTTTGCGTGCTTGGTGTGTATGGTTAAATTGATTAATTAGTCCTTAGTAATTATTTTGATTAAATATGTGTTTGTGCATTGAAGATTAATGGACTAGATTAATCAGGATTTCGTTATGCGATTTTCGTTGATATTGGATTGCTTGTTTTAATTTGGGAGTAAGTTCAATTAAATAGCTGATTTGGAATATGAAATGCATTTTGTGTATGCTGTCGAAAAAGAAAGTTTTGTATTTAATTGCCATAGATTAAATTGTATTCTGTTGGCTTTTGAGATTAGAAAGGTTAAATTGAATTAAATGAGAAAATCGATTTTGAATTGGAAAGCAATTTAATTTATTGTAATAGTTAGAAAAGAATTATTTTTGAGAATTAATTTTAAATAAAAATTTTAATTCCCAAAAATGGAATTTTTGGTCAACTCTCTATTATAACCTAAATTTTGGAAAAATTTTGGAGGATGGACATTTTTGGAAAATATTGGGTTGGAGAATGTTTTTGGAGGAAATTTGGGGATTTTGGAAGGATTTTGCTTGGAGCTTGTAGGTTGGGGCTCTCCTCTGATCTTACTAGGATTGCTAAATCAGGTAGGCCTCTGGTTATTTCTTGGTTTCTTGCATAAAGAAAATCGTTTTGGTGTTTATGAAAATTTGGTTGAAGTTTTAAAAAAAAAAATAGGGATTAAATGAAAACCAAATTTGGGGTTTTGCTGTTCCTCAATCTATTTTGGATGTTGAAACCCATTTGTGTTTGAATTCCCTTTGTGTTTGGAAATGATGAATGCCATCAAAGAAATGTCATACTAAATCATTGTTCTTTTAAACCAAATTTTTTTTTATTAAATCAAAATTTCTATTCATTTTTTGGTGTGGCGTTTTTGTTAATTCCGAACTGTGAAAGTTTTTTTTAAAAAAAAGGGGGGGTCTATTAATAAAAACTCGAGGTTTGGGGTTTGGAGGGTGGGGAGCGGAGCTCCACCCACCTCCTCCTCCCCTCCCTCGCTCGTCCCCCGCATCTTTCCCCGCTCGCGACGCCCGTCCCCCGCTCTTTCCCTGCTCGTTGTGGCTGCGGACACACTGCGGTGGCCGCAGGGGCCGCGGTGGCCGCAAGGCGCCGCGGGACCTGCGGGCACCACAGTGGCGCTGCCCGCGCGGGAGTCACTGTGGCTAGGGTTTTGGGCGCCCAACCCCCGAGTTGGGAGGTGGGCCCGACCGTCGCCGCCCATATAAAACGTTGTTTTTAATTAGTTTGTTTCTTTTAAAATGTTCTTTTTTATATATTTTTTTTATTGTTCAAAAAAAAATATAATATTTTAATATTATCAAATGTTAAATTTTCTTGAGTTTATTTATGATTAATGTGGCGTGAGTTTATAAATAATGATAAATTGGATATTAAGCAATGGTATGAGGGAATAATTACGTTAAATTAATATTCAATTTCATTGTATGATTAGTGTACTGTTTCAAATTAAATGCTAGAGTTGCCAATTTTTCGCAATTATATGATAATGGGTTATATTTTGATTTATCTTGGAGAAATAGATACATACCTTAATCAATAGCTTATTTGGGTATTTGTCTGATTGAGAAGTAAGTGTAATATTTTTATCGTTGGATAATTGAATTTAATCGATGTGCTTTTAGAAAATTTAAATTAGTTAGTTAATGGTTGTTTGAATTATATTCTTGTGAAATTGGTTAAAGAACTCATTATGGCTTTATATGTCTGTTCGATGCTATGAACATCAGTGAGTTAGAAAACCAAGAACAACCTATACCTAGATGAGGTAGATAACTGCAATCTAATTTAGACTTTGTGGAAATCTTGATCGACATTTAATGTCTAGATTAATTTGGAGAAAGATTGTATCTGTTGAATGTTGCCTTTGCGAGTTTAATTTCTGTATTCGCTTTTAATTATGAAATGGCAAGAGTGCTTTGTTGGATAGGTCCCTGTCGTATGGAATGATTTGGGGTATCTGTTTCTGTCCTCGGTTTTGAGTTGACTGTTGTTTTGTGGTTGTGTCATAATTGGTCATATCCTTTGTGTAGGTGTTGAATGATGAGTCGTGTTTGACCAGTTGGTTGTTCCCTCTTTCTTGAACTCCGTTCGTCTGACCATGTGTATTCCTTGGGTTTTGAGTTCGTCTGAGTATAGTCTAGTGTCGTATGGGAAAGTGGCTTTCGATTGGGGGCCGCGCCCAAAGTGGTTGTTGGGTAACCCATCGAAAGTGAGTCTAATAAGTGATAACCTATCAGTAGATTAGAATGTAATCTCTAAGTAAGATAATTTGCCTCACACATGGGACGAGTGCTAACATAAACCCGACATGCTGTGAGAAGGCCTGAAATGGCAAACCATCATCCTTGTCTTCACGAGAGGATGTGTGGGTCCACATGAGGCTTGGATGGACCGAAGGCTCGGATTAGGTTGCCAGGGTAACCCAGTGTATGGGGCCGGGACCTATGAAGACCTGCCATGGTAACCATACCAAGTTGTGTGATGACACTTGTCCCTACGTTCGCTAGTGTGTTGTCGTTTTGTCCTGTTAGGAGTACCTTTGTGGGTCATCCTTTTGTCTTTGCCTTGTGAGTATCGGTTTCATGTTAGACCTTGGGTGGTGATGGCTCAGTCTTGTGGATGCTCTTCTGGACCTTTGTATTAGCTTTGATTATGTTCAGCTGGATCCTTTCCTTTTCAAGGATCGTTTATGTATTAATTGACTGATGTGGTCGTTTGTATATTGTTTATGTTTCGCCTTGATGGCCGGATTGTAATAGTGTATCCTCTTGTATTCTTAACTTTATTAATTATCAGAGGGGTCTTGCAGTTGAGCAGACCCGGAGATGTAGCCCTTTAGGGGTGAACTCCGAGATCATTATGGTGTTATGGGATGTTATTCTCTTATGTTTCCTTTATTCAGCTTTATCTTGTATGATTAGCTTACGTTAGAATGGATAAGTGGATAAATGGAATTAACTTTAAATGCTTATTTGCAGTCCTCTCTTGAATGCCATTTTGATCGAATGCATAAGTGGTTTAGATGAGATTTATCGTAGATGCATGTATGCAATCGTCTTTTAAATGCAATAAATTGGAATATGAAGGAATGTAACTTAGAGTAATGAAATATATATTCAGTTGTTGTTAAGGAAATTTAGTATGCTTGAAAGATCTCATATGTTTATGATGAAATTCTAGGGTGTTAGAATAGTAGATGTTGGCTCCTATTTTTAACGAGAAGCTTGAATGAAGATTATGAATAGATCTTAATGGATGAATCTTTGCTTGTGTTTTATATTTCCATCTTGTGAAAGAAATTATCCTAATTAGGAATTATCTTGTTGTTAAGATAATCAGCTTATTGGACTAATTGTGTGAGTTAAGTGAATTGTGAAATTTAAGTAATCTCATTGGGAAACTTCTTAGGTGTTAGTTGTGGTCTTCCGCTATGTAATCTGAATCTTTGATATCTTGTTGTATCTTATGTGGTGTAACTTTAAAAAAAAAAAAAAAAAAAAAAATTTTATTGCACCCTATTCTTGTATTTTGGCTTATCCCTTCGGGGTTTCCTGGCGGGGCATTACATGTGATGTGCCTTGTTTATTAATGGCAATGAATTCATGAAATTGCAAATAAAATATATATATTTTCATAAATAACAAAATATTAGCCAAAAAAATTAAATAATTTTCAAGCCGTGGATAAACATCACCAATACATTTAAATAATTTTTCCTTTGGACTAAAAATTTTCGCCCATACAATTATATATTTGTTCCTTTAAATGAATTTTTTTTTGCCTCCTACAATATATATTTTCTCCACAGAACAAGGTATTATTCACTAGAATTTTATGAAATTTTTGTATCGTAGAAAAAAATCGCCAATACAAAATAATTTTTTTTCCTATTTTGAAAAAAAATTTCACCATCAATATGAAAATTCCCCCAAAAAAATAATGTCTGATTCGCGAGGATTTTACACTTTTGCCTAGGGGGTGGTGTCTTAAAGTTATCCCTGAGAGAGGGGTGTGCACAGTACCACATTCTACCATAATTGAGAGTTGGGATATGTAGTTTTGAAGGGGAGTAATATGATTCTAGAGTTTTCAAAGTGGAGCTTTTGGGACGGGGATGTTTGAAGTGGCAGAGTAGCTACATGGTGAGTTTGCCAAATAGGTGTTGTTTTGGAATGATGTGCTAGACAAGGGAAACATGCACCAATAGGGGGAAGCATGTGAAGATGAACTAGGATTAATAGAGCTTGTATTGAAATCTGCATGATATTATTTTAGGTCTAGAGCTGATTTAGGATTGAGGGGTGGGTGACTACATGTTACATAAGGTCTTGGGCTAAATTTTGGCTGATGTTTTGACTTGGGGAGAGTGAAGGGTATATAAGCAAGACTTTTGATTTTTGCGAGATGGGGAGGTAGTTAGAGGAGATTTGGAGCATGAGGGTAGAGAAGTGTTTAATAGAGCGAAGTGTAGAAACTGGTTCTACAAGAGCCAGATATGTTTGCAGAGGCGATGTTGACCCTCAGAGTTTTGTGCATGAGGGTAGAGAAGTGTTTAATAGAGCGAAGTGTAGAAACTGGTTCTACAAGAGCCAGATATGTTTGCAGAGGCGATGTTGACCCTTAGAGTTTTGTGCATGAGGGTAGAGAAGTGTTTAATAGAGCGAAGTGTAGAAACTGGTTCTACAAGAGCCAGATATGTTTGCAGAGGCGATGTTGACCCTCAGAGTTTTGTGCATGAGGCTATTGTAATCCTAGGTTGTGATCTAGCATGTTAGAAGCCCTAATGGTAGATGTAATGAGTTTTGAGATCTAATATAATGAGGATGAGTCTTTTGAGGCTATTTTTTTCCCCTTAAGGGTTTTCCCAAGATAATCTAGTGTCTTGTGTCTCTGTGTGATGGTTCATCTTTATATGTTGTTTCTATTTTATGCTAGAGATGTGTACCAAAAATTCAAGACTACAAGATTAGATTATCCATTTTGGACCCTTTGTGATAGACTGTGTCAATTTCCAACTAATTAGAAAAAGTAGATATTTCATTTTCTACCATTTACATATCCCTTCATATTGCAAATTCACTACTCCTTTGTCTATTATATGGTGGATAATATCAAAGCCTTGCTAAGATATTCATAGCTTCCCTAGATGTACATTATATCTCATCCCATTTAAATTATCAACTTTCCCTCGTAGAATGTCAATTTGATTAGGTTCTCCAACTACTATCACGCAAACTGTTTTTCTTGTATCCATATATATGCAAAGATTTGAAATCTTGAATATTTTCTATATTGGTATCATTAATCCCATCCCATTCCTCCAATCACTGCCACACAAATTCTTCATGTTAATAGGTTTGGACACGAGTATGTTTCCCGTTCTCCAATTAGATCTGTGAACTTTGTTGGAACGAATTCTTACCAATCATCAATGTTAACTTTACATAGCTTCACATTTATACATTGCCAAACTCAACTAATTCTATATAGATTATAACGTAGAGATGTTACGCCTATCTACTTTTCCCTCCTCATAAGATCATGCAAATCTCACTATTTCATTCAATTGTTTTCCATAACATCAATCTCATACTGAAACTGATTAATCTCTTTTATGATTTTTATGTGTTAAAGGAAGAAACTGGTAAACAAATGCAGAATGAATTTGGGAAGATCTCTTTTTGCATTTATTAAATAAATTAAAACTCAGAATACAATTGTACTCTGATTTTTTATTTATTTAATAAATACAAAAATAAATGTCTTGTCAGATACATTTTGCTAACTGTATACGTAATTGATATCATCAGTATATATGAATCCTAGCATTTGGACATATTTAAGATCTATCACTACATGTCATCACTTGTAAAATTAGATTACATCTATCATTATGAACTACTACTAATCTTAAGTCTAAAAAATGTTAGTCAACTTTCAGTATTTAACGCTTTTAAGTGTAGAAATATAAACTTAATGTATGTGATTTAAGCCGTTCCATTCAATAAGTTAGACAAATCAACCATTTTATTCCAGTTCAATGAGTTAGACAAATCAACCACTTTATTCTAATTCAACATATATCATTATGAACTATAACTACATCTACAGCCATCAAGACTTACCCATCATTGATGGCTATACCCATCACCATCAATGTTAATTGATTACTTGGTTTACCTAACGTTCTCTATGATGGCTTAATTTTCCAATATGAAGAGATGATGATTCCATATTTTAGTCATGCTCGTGCTATTATGTGAGACTCGACATAGACTATTAGTCTCCACATGTGAGGAATATTAGAATAAACAATCCAAACAAGAATTGTCATTCTATCGAACAATTAAATGATTTTATTTTTCTCCTCTCATAATATCAAAAACTATTTTCGTAGTTTAAAAAATAATAATAATTAATTTTGTATAAATTATTAAATAATATAAAGTATTTCAACAATTTTATGTTTTATTATAAAAATATTTTTAAGAACCAAACGTATTTATATAGAAACATTTCATAATGAATTTTAATTCATTGTTTGAAAATTTATTTATTTTTCTTTGGAATATATGTTATGATTTTTCGGTAATTTCATTTATTATAATTTTAAAAGATTTGAGAGAACTTTCAATGTGAAAGCGACAATTAAATCACATTGATGGCAGGTAGCATTATTAATTCAATTCTTTTTCTTGATATTTTAGATACAAACTCCATGATCCTTCGTCTGACTCTTGTCTTGTTCTCTTCTTGATGAATGATCATAGAAATTGATTCAAAATATCAACAACAAAAAAAATTAGAGAGTCAAAACAAAAAACCACACACATAATATTATGAACTGTGACTTTATATATATTGACATTAGAAATATGTTTTGTTATTCTTGGCCACTAAAATGCATCATATTGTTTATTTACAATATCTATCCTTCATTCATAGGCTGAATAAAATTTTTCGACCGGTTGCAATTCATGGAGTCCTTCAATTTTATTGTTGAATTTCTAGGAGTTTATGGAGATAAATAGTGTAATTCTAGAAGTATTTATAAATTTATCATATTGACCGTAAATAGCATGTCTATATTTTATAATTGGAAAATTGTGTACAATAGGTTGGAATTTGAAGAAAGTATTTAATTGACAGAGATTTATGCTTTCCTTGATAAGGACCTTTACATGACTAAAAAAAATGGATTGAATTGAATGATTTTTTTTATAAAATTTTCACAAATCAAACAAAAATCTTACAAAATTATGCCTAAAAAGTCCTAGTACATAAAGATATTTGGAGAAGTTTGATGCTAATTTCATTAGGTGTAAATTTGGTGCATTGTCTAGTAATAAACTTGGTCCATGGTTGATGATAAATATAAATCTGTATGGATGTTTATATTAGTAATAAGAGCAAATTTGATCAATTGAGATAAAGTTTTCAAATTGTAACAATTAATAAATATTGTGTTATATTTTATTGAAAGTTGCTATTAAAAAAAGAAAATTCTATTATTGTACAAACTTGATTGTAAAGGGGAAGAGCACTAGTTACCACTCTTGATTCAATTATCATTCATTGGATTTTGCTAATTAAAAGCCCACTTAAAAATCATCTAGTGGGCCAATGACCACCCATTTTTTGGGAAAAAAAAAGTTAGTAATTATATCAATTGTGCAACATTATTGGTATCAATAGTGCACACTTATTGGGACATTTGTGCATAAATATTTGATCAATTGTGCATTTTTTTTGGTTGTCAAAGCGAATGGGTAATGGGGCAATAGGGAATATGTTTTAGACAACACTTTGAAATGACTAATTTTTGACCCTTGCTTGCATCCCACAACATTCGTCTTTACCACCCAGAAGTTGGAACAATAGCTATAAGCTATTTTTTTTTGTTTTTGTTTTTTTAAGCAAGTTCTGCCTAGGGGGCAGTACCCATTGTATTTCCAAGTGAAAAACTTACATAGGGTGATGCAGATGCCACTCCTTCTACAATATCCAATATGGATCAGTTACATAGATACTTGATCCCATTTCCTATGACCACAAGCCTATCACCTATTCCTTCTGGAAAGAGATCACCATTTTCCTGAAGGAAGGCTTCAAACCTATCCATACTATTTTCCTTCACAATGCCTGCTTTGAAGATGGACCAAGCCTTCTGCATCTTTGTGTTAGAAATAACCTAGCATGCACCCGTCTTCAAGATTGGAGACAATCCCATCCAAAGCTCGCATTACCTCTAAATAAATCCCCTCCTCCACCGTCCTCCATAGGATGCCATTCGCCGACAATGGATGGCCCAGCACCTGAATGATTGGCTGGAACAAATCTTGCACCAATCTACCACCGTGCACATGTCCCCCAGACCAATAGTCAAGACCCAGAATATCTACCATAGTTGCTTTCTCTTGATCATTTGCCTTTTTGAAGAGGTGCTCAATCTTTTCCTCTATCTTTTCTTCTAGAGAAGACACCTTGTTGCACTTGTAGACAATACCTAAATGCTCTGTCATAATCCCTTATACTGCGAATGAGGCCAAGATTGGGTTTATCAATGGAATACCCTTCAGTTCTATCGACAACGAAACCCAAAAATAGAAAGCTTGGGATAATCTGACTATCAGACAACATGTGCCTAAGAAGCTTTCCTTGTTACTGAAGCAAAACCACATAGACCACATGTCCTCCTCGTAGTCAATTAGTCTCCAATATGGGATCCCATTACCCTCTGCCTACGCCATCAAAATCTGCTAAACTATCCAATACCAGTCTTTTGGATTGAAACCTTATCAAGAGATAAGATTTCCTTAAGTCCAATCAACATCATGTCTTCCTTGCCAACTTCTCTAACAGAATCCGCCTCAATCCCCATATTCGCCAAGTAGTTTGCTGCTTTGTTGCCTTCCCGGTACGTGTGTTGAATGTGATAGTCACCTAGACTGTTCAAAATCTTATTAATCCTCGGAATCCAGCACTCCAACTGCCAGTTCTGGAATACGGATTTGGTTACACCATTGAGAATGACCTGAGAATCTCCTTCAATAATAAGATTGACCACCTCATTGTTGACACACCACTGAATCCCTGCCTCTAACGCAAAAATTTCTACCACATTGTTGGTTACTACTCCAACTGGACCCGATATGGCTCACACTGCCTCACCAACATCGTTTTTGATGATAGCTCCCAGATCGCTCCGACCCGGATTTCCTCTACTTGCACCATCAAAATTTAATTTCATCCACCCTGACAGCGGAGTCTGCCACATAAAATTCTTTATTTTTTCTTTCTTATCATTTAATCTGTGATCGCACTTTTGCTTTAAGTCCCAAGATTTTTCCATATCGAAGTCCCACTTCGATAGATATTTGTAATTCACCCCTTGCATTCTGCCATTGACAACTTCCTCAATTGCACATTTTATCTTGGCCTTAAGGAAATGAGCCTCCATAGCTTCTTCCTTGAAAATCCTTCTGTTGCGTTCCTTCCAAACATGTCGGACTAACATAGAGGGACAAACAATCCAAAGTAATCCCCATTTAGAATGTCTACCTTTAGTCAGCTAGGATAAGAGAAAATCCTTTAGAGTTTGATTTTTAGCAGTGAAACATTGCAGCATATCTAAAAGCCAATCCCAACAATTACTTGCATAAGGGCACCAATAGAGAAGATGATCGGTCGATTCCTCCTCCTGCTTGCACATGATACACCAATTTGGCCCCGA
Organism: Cryptomeria japonica; assembly: GCF_030272615.1. NCBI lineage: Eukaryota > Viridiplantae > Streptophyta > Pinopsida > Cupressales > Cupressaceae > Cryptomeria > Cryptomeria japonica. The sequence continues at coordinate 424,430,458 of NC_081409.1, read as the reverse complement.
GATCCCGATGGTTTTCAATCTGCTTCCAGTGAGAGTCCTGCCATGAATAGAAATCCAAAGGAAAGCCCCTACTTTCGGAAGAATCCACTTGCCCAAACACAAGATCAAGGGCCAATTACAATTCCTTTCTCTCTTCCTTTGAAGCTCGTATCCAAGATTGACTCTGTATTCTTCCGATTTCGAAGCATTCCATATCAGGCTATCTTCCTCATCTAAGGGGAAAACCTTTTTGCTCTGGAGAACATCTGAGAGTCGGCTATGATTTACCTGATGCCATTCACCCACACTCTTCCAAGACAAAGTAGCGGATGGGTTAGGAATTGTTTGAAAGTAATCTGCCATGCATTGACCAACAAATGCTTCAATTTGGTTGACCCAATCTTTGTCTTCAAACAAGTCTATTATTGGCTCATCCCCATTCCACAAATCGCGCCAAAATCGTGCTCTTTTACCATTGCCAATCTTCTAGGTTGGGTGCTCTGTGAGAAGCTTGCAACTTTCCCAAATGAATCTCCAAATTGGTGAACCTCAAACAAAATTGGCCACCATCAAGATTCTGTCGGGAGAATTAGAATCTAGGTATTTTGAACCAAATCTTCTTGGGGAATTTATACATCTTCCACGCTAGCTTAGTGCCTAATGCCAAATTTTGCAAATTCATCTTTCTTAAACCTGCCCCGCCTTCTTCCTTGATCATACAAGCAGTGTCCCAATTAATCAAGGGAATCCTTCTTTCCTCCTTCGATCCTTCCCACAAGAATTTCTTAAGCAATCCGCCAATCGCCGTGGACGCCCTACCAGATAACCTATATCATGACATGTAATATGTGGGAATGGTCGATAACATTGCCTTAATCATTTGAATTCTTCCTTCCTGAGAAAGCCATTTGTTTTTCCAGGAAGCCACTTTGTGATTACATTTATTGATAACGTCTTCCCATAGTTTATTGTCGGCTCTTTCGACAAAAAGTAGGACTCCAAGATAAGTTATGGGGAACTCACCCGACTCAAACTCCAGGATTTCTGTAATTTTAGAACGTAGCCTTCTGCTGGTGTTTAAGAAAAACACCATTGACTTGTTTTTGTTCATACATTGGCCAGAGTTTGTCTCATAACAATCAAGCACCTGCCTAATAATTTTTGCCTCCCTAACCATAGCCTCCCCAAAGAGGATGGTGTCATCTACAAATTGAGAGTGCGAGATAGGCTCCAAATTCTCATTAATAGAGATCTCTCTCCATAGGCCCAAACTTACTTGCTTTTTGATATTTCTCCCCAATACTTTTGCCATTAAAACAAACAAAAATTGAGACAGGGGATCACCTTGTCTTAACTCATTAGTAGCCTAGAAGAAACCACACACCGAACCATTTACAAGAATAGAGAAATTGACTGAAGACACACAATGCTCAATGCATTTCACCCAACCTTTATCAAATCCAAATCGATGGAGAACATCAAGCAAAAAGGACCACCAAACTCTGTCATATGCTTTGCTAACATCTAATTTAACAATCATACCTTGTTTCTTATCATAGTGCATAGAATGAATGGTCTCCCCCACCAAGATGATGTTGTCCACAATTTCTCTCCCAGGAATGAAGCCATGTTGTTCATCAGAGATGATCTTTTTGAGCAACGGTTTCAATCTATTAACCATAGCCTTAGACACAATTTTGTACAAGCAATTGCACAAAGAGATTGGTCGGAAGTTCATCATGGTTGAGCATTCTTGCTTCTTAGGGATCAAGACAATGACCGTATTATTCATTTCTCTGACAAATTCCCCTTTCCTTATTAAATCTCCCGCCACCTTGAAGATATCTTCACCCATGAAGGCCCAGCATTTTTGGAAAAATTCTGTGGTGACACCATCGGTACCAAGCACTTTGAAGGAAGGATTATCAAATGTGGCCTTTTTAATCTCCTGCATTGTAAAGGGCCACATCAATTGTTCATTGTCTTCCACTGTTACCACTTCGTTGATGACATCTAGCATGGAGGAGGAAAGCTGAGAGGTATTGTCACGACTTTCCCCCAACAGAGCTTTGAAGTGATTCCCTGCTATGTCTTTAATTATCTCTACCTCCTCCTACCACACCCCTCCTCCTACAACACCCTAAGCCTGTCCTGAATGCGGCTAATATGACTATTAGCTCTTTTGGCCTTGATAGAGGCATGACATTTTTTTGTGTTCAAATCCCCTTCTTTGATCTAGCACTCTCTCAATTTGTCCCTCCAATAGATTTCTTCTCTAAGCAAAAGTTTTGATAATTCACTTTTAGTTGTTTCTCTTTGACAAATTCCTCATTGGACATCCCTTCTGAAATAATAGTTTGATTCAGGTTATCCAGCTCTGCTTCCACTCTATTCTTTTTTTCAAAAATATTCTTGAACGAGACCTTGTTCCATTCTTTAATTTTGTTCTTAACCATCTTCAATCTTTTAACAAAACAAAAACTTGGGGTGCCAAATAAAATGTTGTTCTCTTTCCACCAAGATTCCACACTTGGCAAAAACTCCTTATCTCTCCACCACATACCCTGAAACCTAAAACTCCCTCTGGAAATCTTGTTGGCTTCCTTAAAGCTTAATTGAACCGGGAAGTGATCTGACAATGAAAATGGGAGGATACAAGAATCTAGGTTGAAAGCAGAATCCATCCAAAAGGGCCCTACTAGAAATCTATCTAGTCTCTTCGCTATATTCGCAAAGTTCTCTCTCCTGTTGGTCCAAGTATATCTTCCATTCTTTGGAATGACGTCAAACAAATGATTCAACATCACAAAATCCCTAAAATCCTCCATGAATTTGTTAGACATTTTCAGACCACCTCTCTTCTCCTCCAGATCAAGCAGAGCATTAAAATCCCCTACTACAATGACTCTGTCATTATTGAGGGAACCAATCTTTTCAGTAATGTCCTTCCACACCTTCGCTTTCTCCTCAGTCTAATCGAGCCGTATACATTGACTAGTGGAAAAATCACATTTTCACTCAAACTATGAGCCACTCCAAATAACTAATATTATGATCTTTCCAAATCCATCATCTTAATATCATGCGGGTTCCACATGAATCCCAACCCCTCACCAATGCCTCTGGTTTCATGAAAAAAGCCTTCCCAGTTATTGTAGGAGTGGAGAAAACTGAGAGCTTTTTCCAAACATAATTTAGTTTCTTGGAGTAATACAATATCGCTATCAACTCTACGGAACACTCATTTTATAAGCATTTCTTGTCAGGGGCCAAAAGACCCCTGACATTCCAAGTGATGATCTTCATCTCTCCCCAAGGGAGGCATCGACTCCCTTGGATTTTTTCATAAACTCAATGACATTAATTATACCTTTCTCCTTGGCTCTATATTCTCTTTTTTTTTTTCTGCCTATTTGATCTTCTCCCCCGAATCCCCTTGGTCTTACCTAATAGTATATTTGTAGATTGGCTAATACATCTCTGGTCGAGATTGTCCAACACATCAGCCTACAAAAAGTATTCATTTGATTCCCTCTCATATTCAATTTTTGTGTCTGAACAACCTTTCAATTGAGGGATGGGCTCCATCAACTGTATAGTATTCTCCACACCCTTCTCCTCACATCTGCCTACTCCAGAACATTCTCCCTCAATCCCAAATCTCTTAGTTGGCCTTGGTGAGTAAGGATTTTGATGGATCTCCTGCTCTGGAGAAATGGTTTTCATAACCGAATTATGAACACCAACTTTCTAAATCCATTTTCTGACCGGTTTAACCAAACCATTGGAGGCCTTTGCAACATGATCCTTAAAACCACTATGCTCACCACTGGGAGAAGGTAGTTCCACTTCAACTTATTGCCTCCATCGACCCCCCCAGTCTTGAGGTATAAGATGGAAGGAACTTTTTTGACCGCTACTATCTTGATCCTAGCGAACAAGTAAGAATCATTTTCAATGATTTCTTCATCCACTTCCAACAACGTACCCAATGATCTTCCAATATGTTCCAAACTAAAATCACCCCAATACTTTATTGGTAGATTGTACAAATCCATATATGATCCTTGTATACTGCTAACGAAACCGGGTCGAAATTAGGTTGCCACGGTTGAAGATAGAGATGGGTTGAATCATAGACCCAATTTTGTTGATTGAAAATCTTATTTCTAACCATTTCATCTCTAAAAGCCACGATGAAGAAGCCTTTCGAGATGAACTTCAAAACAACTCCCTGACTCCAATTATCTTTAACCCAGGCCCTAGTCTGTGTTCTAGTGATCCTGGCACCAATAAATCTCCCAATAACCGCCTTCTCCCTCCACAAGGCGATATCCTCTTCGATTTCTACAGGAAGATCAATTTTCACGACTGATTGGCTACTATTGACTTCAGCCCAAGTGGGAATTGATTCCTTTATGCCCCTAAATATTCCTCCATATCCTCCCTTGGGTTTGCTAAAGGCTTTCTAAAACCCTTGGTTACTGAATCTTCCACCATAGCCATACTTTTGAAAACCTTGAGGTCTTCGCTACATCTCTTCCCCACTCTTAATAGCTATAAGTTGTTAAGGTGCATACGAAGACAACATTTTTTTTTGGTTAAAATCCAATGCACCATCTAGGAGCTTAGGGTGTGCGAAGATAGCTATTAAGAATATTGGTGCTCTTCCCCTATTGTGATTGGTTAAAATAGAAGAAAGTGAATGAATGTCATAAACAAATTAAAGCAATTTGAGTAGAAAAATACAAATGTTACAATAATTATTAATATGATTAAATCCTATGAATTACATGTTTAACAAACTGACAAATATTTACAAGTACAATTGAGATGGAATTTCTTGCTTATTTACTTTCATTGTCTATTCTTCTTGAAGCTTTCAAACCCTTAAAACAATGCATTGATAAATCATCGTATACACTATATGTATCAAGGGTTTGTGTCCCCCTCTCTATTCAAACACTTGAGATGAATTCTTAGTCTCTACATTTCATATGGTTAGGCATGAAAAATAAAGGTATAAGCAAGAAAATAGAAGTTTGCATGGTTGGGAAAAAACCACTAATGTAATTTTTAAGATACTACCCCATTCATACATTTATTTTCTTGACATTAAATCATTATTGAGAAAGATCATTGACCTCATCAACAAGCTAACATTATGTAATAGAGAATCAAACCTACTAGGATGTGCTAGTTAATATATTATTCCAAATTGAATGTATTATTACAATTTTCTCTTAGAAAGTTGTCAAACATATGTAAATTTGCTTTTTGCCACTTGAAACTTCTTGCCAATTCTCCATGCATTTTTCAACTAATTAGGAGACAAATAATCCTCTCTATATAATTATACATCAAGTGAGACTAATTAAATAGCTATAGATAGTGAATGAGATGATTATTAAAGATAAAAGTGGGGCAATCTATAGGGTTTTTATTGAATTGCATATCGATTACAAATATCTTGCATATTTGAGCATCAACATGAGATCGATACAAAGTCCTTACAAAAACACAATAGAAATCACCTAAGGAAGACTAAGAGTCGCTACTTAGAAATCCACTTTTATTTAGAAACCACCTCCATATTAGAATCCAACTATGGAAGACCAAGAGTCACAACATAGAATTCTACTTTAGATGTCCCTATAGGGAATTGAACTTGGATCCCCAAAATGAACACCCAATCTTTTAACCAATTAAGCTTAATCCCATGAACATCTATATGAATTTATTGAATTTTTAATTCATATATAATAGACTTAAACATTTAGAGAAGAGGTGGATAATAACCTTGTGATGACAACTTGAATGGATGACAACTTGAATGCCCAACTAAACTCTCTCACCCTTTCAATTTAAAAAGAATAAGTAATGATATTTCACTTATCAATTCCTACTCTATCTTTAAGGTTTCACTAGCCAATATTTCTATATTTTGACTAGGGAACTCACCTCACTATCTATCTATATTATCAAATGTGATAGTTGCAACTACCTTGATAGACGCGTATAAAAAATGTGGAGGCATAATGGTTCACAAAACCACCTATCTTTGATTCGATTAGGTGAATCCACCTCATTGTCTATCTATGTCATCAAATGTTATAGTTGCAACTATGTGCAACTACTCTAGTAGACATGTAGGAAAAATATGGAGGCATAGACAAGGGACATGCAATTTTGATGCAGGGGAATCCTGAGGACATCATAGAGAATTTGCATACTATCTAAAAAGATAAGAATACAACTATATTTGATAATGAAAATAAAGTCTTTCATCGCACTAGGATATTGAGTTTTATAGTCACAATGGTAGATCTATGTGTAAGTGAATAGAATTTTGGTAAATTTCACAATGATTTGGTGTAGTCTACCCAGAGAAAACTTTAGTGGCAAATAATTGCCAATTGGTGAATATTTTGTCTCGGGCATTTAAAAAATGGCAAATAAGTTGGACTGATCTAGGTGGTCGGATCGCCCCAACTTTATAAATTTTTGGTCAAATGCATTTCAATTCGCCTTAATTTTTATTAATTTTTTGTGACCGATGCTCTACAAATATGGACCAGTTAGTTAGGATAAACACAACACAAGAAACAAAAGAAATCAATTGTTAGATGCTAGTGTTAGAAATCACCAATTAAAAACTATCCTAAGCAAGCATATCAAGAAAGATACTACTAAACAAAAAGAAAGCTTAAGGAATCTACAAAAAGTAACTAAACTTCTCCATATTTTCTTTACCATGCTGGTAGCTTCTCCTTCCATGTTCCTCTCCTCTCCAAGTGCCAAATTAGTGTAGCTCTCAGCAGCTTTTTGCACTATGGATGCTTATGGAGGTTCAAGATTGTGGATGATTTCTCTAAATGCTATGCAAGCATGAATAAACTAGAAATGAGATTATTATCTAATCTAGTGTTGATTTTAATCCAAAAGAGTGAATATGAGTAAGACATGCTAAATTCTCTCTAAAATTCTCTATAACTTAGATGCATACAAGTTTTCAGGATCTAGATTATGAAGAAATGGGCTCTATTTATATGAAAAATGGAGCAATGGATGGTTGAGATTGAGTAATCTCAACAAGGGTCAGGATTGAATGATATTCAATCCATGTGATGGCTTTCAACCCAATCCCAGGATGACAAGTGTTAATGTGAGATAGGTTGAGAGGAGAGGGAATAAGAATTAAATGCTTAACATGACCTGAGAGTTAACTTGGGAGTTAAGGTCAAGGTTAGGTTGAATGAATAAATCCTGTATTCAAAGAATAAAGCTTTTATCCAATGGATAAACTCTTATGCAAAGGCAAAAGGGATAACCATAGTCAAAGCAATAAATGCTTGAGGAGACACATGAGTGCAAGTTGAATTAACCATAAATGGTTATGTAAGAGCCATTAATGGTCATGTAAGAGCCATTAGTGGTTTTGGAAGACTTTAGAGGTTAAATTGTTGAACACACAAAGCATTAAATGCTTTTCAAAGACTTTGAAGTCTTTGAGAAGTGACTCCAAGTTGCTTAGGAATGTGACAATAATTAGGGGATGGATTAGGTTAATTAGGAAGGCTTTAGAAGAATCTAGAAGGGGGTTTAGGAGTGCAAGTGGATTTGGTGAGTGAGGGAAAATAGGATTTTTATTTAAAATAAATTAATTTATTTCAACAAATGTGTGCAAGTTGCATTTGTAGGAAAATGCAAGTGGGGGGGATAAATGATTTAAATAAATATTTTATTTAATTTATTTAAAAGAGGAAAAGGGGATTAAATTGAATAAATAAGATTTATTCATTTAATTGAGTGTGAATTTGGTTTAATGAATTTAATTAAAATAAATTGAATAATTTATTTAATTAATAAGAGAATGTTTGAAGATGAATTAATTAAATATTAATTTAATTAACTGATGGCTAGTGGATTTTTAATCAAATAAATAGCAAATATTCATTTAATTAAAATGGACAGATTTATGTGACTACAGTAACTATCTAAATGTTTCACCAATAGAGTCTACGTTATCACAATGTTCTATTTAATATTTTTGCTTGGGTTTTCAAAAGTGTGCCTCAATGCACTAACGTAATTCGCCAATAGCCATCAATAGTTCAGTTTGCCTGAGGACCCAATTCGCCTAACATTTTATGAAAGAATGTCTTAATTCTCCCCAATATTCATCAATACCATTAATCGTTCAATGTTGTGGGAGGATTGATTTCACCAATTTTATTATAAGTCCATCCTAATGGATGGTCCATAATCACTTAGTAAATTACAACGTATATGTTTTGTCAATGTTTCATTCACCCAATGTTTCCATAAGACGTGATAGAATTAAGTGGGATTCGCCAAATTTATGGTATACCATTTAAAATTCCTGCAATATTTGCCAAATATGGATTGGTATAATATTATATGAAAGATTAAATTTTTATTTACACAGTTTGGTCAGTTCAAAGCTCTCAATTTGGATCAATAGCCAAGTTACAAACATGAACAACCATTGTTGCACTGTTGCCTACTAGTGTTATGTGCTACTCTTTGAGAATCTAAAGGTAAGTGATTGTTTCTTTGAAGTGTTATAATACTATTCATCTCAATTTTTTAGCAACTTCTAGATCATTCTTATTGAGTAGGGAAACCTCGAACTTCTAGATTCTAGGCCCTAGGGGCAATGAATCTTATAGTCTATTTTTTCTTCTTAAACAAATAAATAGTTTTTTGCACTTGCAACCTTTATTTCATTGGAGATGTCAAATAGGAAGAAGGGTAAGACTCCTGAATGTGGTGAAGGCCAAGAGAGGTCAGCAAAACGCAAAACCTTAAATTCGTACTTTAGCAATGTTTATGGTAAAAAAGATGATCATGAAGGTACATCGTCACAACTACCACATTCACAACTGACATCGAATATTAAAGAAGGTGGTGAATGTGATATCTTAGATGACAAAGAAGAAGAAGATTTGGTAGATACCTAAGGTAGCAGGAATGTGATAATTGACCTGGTTGACAATGTCATAGATGATGATGATACATGAAAGGGGAAAATAAAATCCAAATAAAAAATGGGTCGGGAGTGGGATATGGAGAGACATTTTCAAATCGATTGGGTGTTAAAGTATCCATTCATTGAACCAATGGAGAATCCAAAAAAAGGTGACCCTCCAATAGAATGTAGGTGTAAGATTTGTAGTTGGAAATATAAAAAGGATAAGAGGTTGTATTTGAAGCTTGATACCATTGAAAAACATATCAGAAAAGTTTACGAAAAAAAATCATAGATAGAATTGAAAAATCAATGATAAGATGGAAAACAAAGGAGAAATGTCAGCATGTTAAGTGTGTCAAGGAATATGATGCGCATTTGAAAAGATAGGCAAAACTTGTTGAATCTGGAGGTTCTCTTGATGTTATTTTTGGAAAGGCAATGGCAATCGCACAACTAGGAAAAACTATTCAGTTAATTGTTATTTTTTCATATTTTAACTAGAGGGTGTCCTTTGATAGACTACCCAAAAATTAATACTTTATTATCCTTTGAGAGTTCCAACATTCCTAATAGTCACTGGTCAATAAATAGTGATTGGGAATGGGCAAGTTGTCTTGCTGAGGTTGAAAATCAAGATATAAAGAAAAGAATTACAGAGTTAAAATTTATTGCATTTTCTTTGGATGAAGTAACAAAAATAGATAATTTGTCTTGGGTATGTATGCATATTTATACCATAAAGAATCATGTCTGCCAACCTCATCTACTATGTGTTTCTAAATTGAAGGAGAGTACGACAATGAAAACTCTATTTCAACTAGTTAAGAATTCATTAATTGAATATGGAGGTATGTATGACTTGACAATTTCAAAAGTTGGTATGTGTAGGAGCATATGGAGCTTCAATAATGCAAGGCCATAAGAATGATCTTTACATAAAGCTACAAACTTCTTTTTCTCCTTACATGAATCTCGCTCACTGCATGGCCCACAGAATGAATCTAGCTTTTAAAATTGTGAGCAAGTATCCTATAGTAACAAATGTTGAAGATTTAATCAGAGAGATCTACTCATACTTCTATCAAAGTCCCAAACGGTTTTTAAAATTTCAAAAATTTATCGATGGAATAACCAATGGGAACAAGCTTTTGAGGGATGTTGATACCAGATGGATCTCCTTGCATGGTCTAGTGCATCAAGTTTTTTCAGAATACCGATCCTTGATTGGAGTAATGTACGAACATCACCACACATTATACAAAGTTTTTGACTTGCTTCATAGGTTATGTGATATAGAGACAATCCCAACTTTAGTAGGTCTTCTCCCCATGCTAGAGAAAATGAGCCATCTTGTGAAAAATCCCAAGAAGGAGATATGTATATTGTTGAATATGCTAAGCTACATAAAATGACATGCATGTCCCTCGATAATCTCTATGAACAAACATTTGTACATTTAAAATTTGCTAGCAAACATACATTGATAGATTTGAACAATCATAACAATTGTTTTTAGTTTAATGCAAACAGGGAGTTATGTGTCAGTGTACGTGGATTTGAGATACCAATGCACCACCTTGCCATGATCACAGACCCAAGAAAGCACTCTAAGAAGAAAGAAGTATGTGTCACAAGGGAATATTTTAGCAAGATTGTTGATTCTATGACTGCTACTCTAAAGAAAATTGCCTCTTCCATTTTCTCATAAATTAGAAAATGATTCCCTCATGATGATTTACTTGAATCCATGCCTATTGTGTTTCCTCAATATTGGGAACTCAACAATCCAACTGATTTTCATCATAGGATAATGACTTTGATAAACAATTTTGGAAAACTATAGAAATCAATGGAAAAACTATAAAAGGAATTTTAAATGAAACAATTCTTAGAGAGAAATCAAACTGTTTTTGCATTAACTATGAGGCATAATTTTGATGAATCGAAAAAAATAGAGAACCCCTTGGAAGAGATATTAAAACCAAAGGTTTGGACAAAGGTAGGTTAGAGCATACAATTGGTTGATTAATTATCAGAGTATCTCAAACTTGTTGATTTATGTCAAAACATGAAATTGGGTTCGATGGAGGATGAGAGAGTTTTTAGTGCTTTGGGGTTCTTAAAATCAAAGTTAAGGAACAAACTAGACAAGAATTTGGAAAATTTCTTGTGACTATATACATCGAGATATAGTGTCCAAATTTTTCCTAATGAAAGGGCACTGGGAATCTGAAAGTCCAAAAAGAAGAGGATTGGGCAACACTTCAAACCAAGGTGGGACAACTGATAGTGATAGAATGAATGCCAGTGGTAGTGACACATGTACTACTAGTTTTGAGATGCACTCCATTGAAGGTATGCAGACTGAAGAAAACATAGATAATAATCAAGGAAGCTCTCGATTTGATTATTAGGATGATGAAATGATTTGGCAAATTTAAGAGATTTAGCGCTAGCAGTTACTAGCTATTCATTAAAATTTTGGTTGGATATTGCATAATGTATTTCATCTATCACATTACAAAATCCTAATTGTGCTTGATGATATTTTAAGTTTCTATCAATGCCATTTAATTTTTATATGCAATTGCATTTTTTAAATTTCTATTTACAAGTTAATAAATTAACATACTACTATTCTTCAGTGTTCAAGAATAAGGTTGCATTAGTATTTATTTATCTCATAATTAAATACATCATGATCATGGAGATAGTTAATTGCATTAGTATCAAAAAATATGATTAATATGATATCGATCATAGCATGAGATGAATTTTCCCAATTACAACTTACTAGTTCTTTACATAGAATCCCTTTGAATAGAGTAAGCAATTTTAATATTCTACTTTAGAAGAAGTTGAAACCCATTCAAACTTAACAAAACAATGTAGACATATTAGCCTCAACCAAAAAGTCCTCAATTTCATTGATTCATATAAGATTTTGGATAACAATTGTGGTCTCTTTGTATATTATTCAGCCTTGGTGAATTAGTATATCTGCTTCTATTGGACATTTGTAGTATATGTAGAAGTCAAAGAAGGAGAGGGAAAAACAAGGTTTTCATTATCCTCTTATAGAAAAATTGAGGATGCAACATGATAGTCTTGAAAATGGTTGTGCAATTTTTTTTTCATGCTTTAGTAAAAATATTGGTCATTCTCGATTAATTTTTCTCTATGTCATGTGTTTCAGGCTTAGAGTTTAGGGTTCCATGCATTTTGATCAAGTCTTGGTTAAACCCTTAAACTTGTTATAATCTCACGTTACCTTTTTTCAATTAAGTTTGAGGGTTGTAGTATAGTTGGTGGGGCCATTTTATTTCCTAGGCATTAATTTTTTCGATGGTCCCTAATATTTTCCTAAGTCTGTTTGAATTTTTCCTAGGCAAGTCCCCTTTTAATATTTCATCGAGCGCATGATTTTTCCTAAGTCTAGCATTAATATTTCTTCTGGTTTATTTGTTTAATAGTCGATTTACTAAGGGTTCTTGTTATCTGCACGTGTTTTAATGAATAAATATTTTTTAATCTTGGTCAAGAATATACTCGGTCGTTAATTCACTAAAGAGGGCAGACACTGTGGATGAGAGATAAAGCTTGAACAGATCCAATGACTCTCGCAACCCTGTGGTCGGAGATGCTTAGAGGTTATGAATCGCGACATCATGAGATGATGCCATGTGTCTAGGGTGGGCTCAGGTAAGCCAAATGGTGGGGGCCGTTGACCAAGGTGAGGTGTAGGGTGAGTTGGAGGTGTCACGACATAACTTTGATGGGCCCGCTTGCCACATGTGATGGTCAATGTCATATTGACCACTTTTATTCGTGCAATTTGCCAGCAAGGAATTAATCAATGACAAAGATTCAAACTTAATTCAAATGCAATTTCGAGTTGTTTCTTCACTCACACAAGTAGTAATGGAAGATGAAATGGTAATGCTTTACTCTAGAATAGTAATAAAAGCATTTTTCAGAGCCCTTTCTAACTTACAATGTTCTTCAAAGGTGATCAAAAGGTATTTCCTAAGTAGATGAAGATCAATAAGAGTTCTCACAATGCAAAATTATGTTTCATCTAGTGCATATGAAGTTGTAAGTTGCTAAATCCTTCTTTTGTATATTCAGAGTTGTTGAAAGTGTGGATTGTATGAAATTGTAGTGAAAAGATTGTGAATTTCTCCAAGGTTTTGAATTTTGGTAAAAAAGGGGTGAGAATTTGCACTCTTCTGTGTTGAATTTGATAGTCTTGCGTTGAGCCCTAGTTTCTACTTTCCTTCCATGGGTAATTGTTAAAAATCCCTAGTCAAGTAGGATGGCTCCCTTGCGAAACCACTCAGGATAGACAAAGTATTTGAAGAGGAATCTATTTGATGATTTCTTGATCAATTGAATCCCTTGACAAATGATAAATATCAGGGGCAGAGACTTGTACAAGGAAAAACCCTAGGAAAAAGATTAACTAATAAGGCATATAACATCATGGATGCTAGGGTGCCAATGACTGGGGTGGAATTGTTTAAGTTGTGGTATGGACAAAGAAATCTGGAATCCCCATTTTCAAGTGCCTGACAATAAGACTTGGGCAAGTTAGTGGTTCCCAATGTATTCATGTATGTCGACCTCCTCAAAGTTGTTGCCGACAGATATGACCCCGTTTCTAGAGTTATAATGGGGAATGAGGGAGAATTTTTGTTGACAATCAGGAGGGAGGAATTTCAAGAGATTTTTTATTTGTATGAACCTTCTGCTACCTTGGTTCAGATAGATTTGAATGAACTAAAGGAAGAATATTATAGAATGAAGGGTTTTATTAGAGCTATCTTCCTTCTAGATCATTTGGAAAAAGAAGGAGATATAGCCTATCATATTACCCCTAGTTCAGAAGAGCCTCTCCCTATTGATGCTTTTGCCAAATATTTGCAGGCCACTTTCTTTTCTCTGTGCCAGATTTTAGGGTTCAACCCTATTATAGTCATGCCACTAGATTTTATGTATATGGCTATACAAATTTAACATCCAGATTTTATAGTGGTTTTTTGCTTTTCCTCGTACCTTGAAGAGAAGATTCATGAGGGGTTGCAAGATATTAAGAATGGTATATTTAGCACTCATTTGTATTGGTATTCATTGTTAATGTACATGTTCTTATAACGAAATGCAGATTATTTTGAGGGTATTGTGAATCTCAAGAAAATGGTTGACAACATTGAGGTGTTGGTGCAACTTCGAAGTATGGACATGTATTGGGACAAACAAGAAGCCAATTTTGTCAGGTTTGATAATAGTTTTTCTTCTAGATTGAGGCAAAGATTAATAGTGAATCCACCAAGGATTCCCACATAGTTGCATGATTTTGTAAGACCAAAGGAAAGGTTGCCACTTTTAAAAATTGAGCACAACTGGGAGGATATTATCCCTTATCCTATTAGTATAGTTATCAGAGTTTATGGTTTCCCTGGCTAGCCACATGTATTACCTTTTATAGTTCCTTTGAGGTTAGGTTTTTTTGAAGTACTATGGCAAACAGGTTGTATACATGATAAGGAGTTGAAGGATAGAGGCAAAGGGACTATTTTCCTTGATTATATTGTCATTCCATACTTTGTGATTATAAAATGGGGATATGTGTATTTTAACAGGTTTTTGGCACCATATCATTTAGGGGTTAGCACAGTCAGACATAGTGACTTGGAGGGGTTTTACAATATTTTCAGGGCAAGAATAAAAGGAAGCCCATTACCCCATGAGAACAATTTCCCTGAGGATCCAATAAGAAATGAATTTGATTTCATGACTCAGGTTTGGAGGAAGGAGAAATGGATATCTTTTAGGAAGCTATGGGCTATAGTACAGAAAATGGAACCCAGCTATGATCCATTAAAAAACTTCACTCCATTCTGTGCCAAAGTAGATTTTGTCATGGAATTTTTTGATGAACTAATTATTGCATTAAAGGAAAAGATAACCATACTTGAGGAGGTTCACGACTGGCAAGTTGAGAGAAGAAGTGTGCAGCAGTGTACACCCATCACACTAGAAGAAGCAGATTTGATTCATCAGATGAGAATGAAACAACTAGGTTCACCTCCTCCTCCACCTCATAGAACATATGGGCTAGTAGAAGTTATACCTAGCTATGTGCCTCCTCCAAAGGGTGGTGGTGTAATAAAAAGGGTAAAAGAAGAAACAAGTAGTGAAGAGGAGAGTAGCAGTGATAGTGGAAGGTTGTTAAGAAGAAAAGGAAAGAAAATAATGAAGACAAAGCCACCCCCAAAAACACAAGTAAAACCTATTAAAGGGGTCAAGATCATTGATCTTGAAGAATTAGACAAAATTCCTTCACCACCTCATGTGCCTCTTTCACCTCCAAGGCATGTTGAAGAACAAAGAGAGGAGCAACACATGGAAGAACAACATGAGGAAGATACCATTGTAGTGACAAATGCAGAGATACAAATTGGTATTCCTCATGTGTCACCCACTTTAGAATTGGACCTCACTCCTTTGGATATTCAGGGTAGAGCCTTTAGAGATGCCAAGAAGGAGGCATGTGATATATTTCTTGAGGATGAAGCCTTTGTAAGAAACCTAACCTTCCTACAATTTGTATGAAAAATGAAGATAGAAGAATACAAGAAGAGAAGTGTTGAGAGAAAGGCCCCCCAAAGGCCAGACAAGTCTGATTAGGAAAATTAGGAAGAGGTCAAGAATGAAATGATGGAATAATTCAAAGGAATTACTATAGATGAAGGTAGGATGATCATAAATAAGGTCGTAGTCTTAATTTTGCCAGAATGGGATATAGCCAATGCAGTGGCTTTTGATGCAATTAGAAAATCAAAAGATCAACAATTCAGTTTAGAGGAAGAAACAAGGTTGGCACTAAAAGGATCAAAATTTGTAGATTGTGATTATGCAACCTTGGTAATATTGGCACTAGAACAGGGACCTAGAAGGCCAAATATCAGTGATATAAATCCAAACTTGAGGGGAAGCCTCATTATAAA